>NC_057809.1:451156184-451520539 GCF_018294505.1 Triticum aestivum | reverse complement strand
GGGGGGGTTAAAATAAAGATGGCCCTTGAGTCCGCGAAACCCAAGGGAAAAAGGCTAGGTGGCGAATGGTAAAACCAAGGTTGGGCATTGCTGGAAGAGTTTTATTCAAGGCGAACTGTCAAGGGGTTCCCATTATAACCCAACCGTGTAAGGAACGCAAAATCAAGGAACATAACACCGGTATGACGGAAACTAGGGCGGCAAGAGTGGAACAAAACACCAGGCAATACGGCCGAGCCTTCCACCCTTTCCCAAGTATATAGGTGCATTAAAATAGACAAGATATAATAATGATATCCCAACAATAAACATGTTCCAACAAGGAACAAACTCCAATCTTCACCTGCAACTAGCAACGCTATAAGAGGGGCTGAGCGCAGCGGTAACATAGCCAAACAACGGTTTGCTAGGACAAGGTGGGTTAGAGGTTTGACATGGCAATATGGGAGGCATGATAAGCAAGTGGTAGGTGTCGTAGCATAGGCATAGCAAAAGAGCGAGGATCTAGCAAGCAAAGATAGAAGTGATTTCGAGGGTATGGTCATCTTGCCTGCAAAGTTCTCCGAGTTGACGTTAGCTTGCTCCTTGTAAACGTACTCAACGGGCTCCTCGATCACGTACTCGTCTCCCGGCTCTACCCAAGCAAGAACAACAAGCAAAGGGAGACACAATCAACCACGTGCAATGCACAAACAACATGATGCAAACATGGCATGATATGCGGGATGTGATGTGCAATGCACATGCATGCTTAACATGTAAACATTCTGCCAGGAACATTTTATAGAAAAAGTAGAGCTCGATTGAGTCAAGCTAGGGTGCTCCATAGTTATAAACAAAGACATGGATGGATAGAGCACCACAATATCTACAAAATATCCTTACTGATCATGCTCAAAAGAGGCATGGATCACTCTGTAGCAGCAAGAAAACATGGCATAAAAATATTGACAGGACAAAGACTTAGAATATTTCTAAGTCCCTGAAATCAGCAACATTACGAGAGCTACTTTGCAAGCTTGTGCTAGTCACCACAGATATCGCAAAAATACATGGCATACACCCCTATAAAGATGGCATGGCATACTTCAAAACACATGTAAGGCTCAAGTTCAAAGGAGGCACACATCAATCATGGCAAAAATGACAAATGTCCAATTACTGATATGAATCTGAAACTAACAAAAACTAGCACTCTTCCAACAGCATTTAGGGCACCAAGATGAGCTCAAATGAACATGATGTAATGAGATGAAATGAAGTACTCATCGAGACGAACAATTTGATATGCTACACACCCAAAATGGAGCCACGGTTGCAGAGTTATGGCATGAAGAAGAATGCCAAAAATATCTAGGGTTAGGGCAAAAGTCAACCTCCGAATTCCAGATCTGGATCCGGGAACAGACTTCGAGGCGCTCGCCGGAGACGGGCTTGCCGGACTCGAGGGGGAAGAGCTCGCCGGAGTAGCGGTGGTGCTCGGGGACGTCAGACGTCGAGGTAGGCGTGCTAGCCGAGGAGCGGCACGGTCGGTGAAGGGCGGCAGAGGTCGGCGGGCAGCGAAGGTCGATGGCGGCACTGGAGCACTTCGGCGGCGGGGCGGCGCTAGAGGCGGAGCCTGGCACGGCGGTGGGGAAGGATGGGCGGCGCGGTCGCGGGCCGGGAGGGCCGGCCACGGGCCCCGGCGGGCCGCAGCGGCGGGAGACGCCGGGAAGGCAACGTGGTGCCTCCTGGTTGGCTGGGCGGCGGCGGCGGCTTCGTCTGGCGCGCGGACGGACGTGTCCGGCATGCGGATGAGGAGCGGGGCTAGGGTTAGGGTGGTTTGGATCCGGAATTTTTGGGGGGAGAGGCCTTTTATAGATAGGAGGAGCTAGGAGGCTCCAAATTGAGCACGGTTTTCGGCCACGCGATCGTGATCGAACGATCTAGACGATGGAGGAGGTTTAGGTGGGTTTTGGGCCACTTTGTAGGGGTGTTGGGCTGCAACACACACGCGGCCTTTTTGGTCCCTCGGTTAACCGTTGGAGTATCAAACGAAGTCCAAATGGCACAAAACTTGACAGGCGGTCTACCGGTAGTAAACCAAGGCAGCTTGGCAAGTCTCGGTCCAATCCGGGAATGTTTAACACCCGCACACGAAAAGAGGTAAAAGGGGACACCGGAGGACATAGGAGCGCCGGAATGCAAAACGGACAACGGGGAAAAAGCTCGGGTGCATGAGATGAACATGTATGCAAATGTGATGCACATGATGACATGATAAGAGATGCATGACAAAGACAAAACAACATGAAGACAAAAACCCGACAATGAGGAAATATCATAACTTAGTGCCAGAAATGGCAAGAGTTGGAATACAAATATGGCAAGTTACATACGGGGTGTTACAAGGGACAAGGTTGTAGAGTTTGAGCAGGACTAGATTTGCTGCGCTCACATAGGGAAAGGTGTCTAAAGATAACAAAACTGGGACCAATACAAATATGCTCCTTGGTTGTTTGTTCTTTGTTGCAACAGACTGTGCATGACCACAGTACATCGGTAGATGCACATGGTGCTGGTGCGTCCACGGTCCCGTGCAACTCATTAGCTGTTGTTAATCTAAGGCCCTGTTTGGTTAAAAACTCCCTAGTCCCTACCTGCTTGGTTCCAGGGACTAAACATGGACTAGAGGTTATTAAATGACATGCTAAAAGACCATGTTACCCCTAGTAATGAACTAATAGAGACAAGGTGCGATGCGCGGCAGGGGCAAATGTTGGAAAAAGTCCCAAAAAGACTCCCTCGGGGTCTTCTTTCTTTACTCCCAAATGCCCACTTCTAGTCCCTAAAAGTCCCTCCTGTTTGGTTTAGATGGGACTGACACGGAGTTTTTTAGTCCCTACACCAAAATGTCCCTGTAAACAAACATCCTCTAATAATGCTGCTGGAAAATTAATGCAATGCCACAGTTAAAAGCAAATTACATGTTTAACGAATTTTATTGTTAATATAATCTCTATGTTAATATTAATCAATGCCACCATTTGAGAAATTCTACTGTCTTGCTTTCTTTCCCATTTAGATAAGGTAGATGCTTCTTTTTGTTGGCTTCTGTGTCCTCCACTGTTATTGACCACTAATTGTTTCCTTTGCACCTCTGTGTAAACAGGGTTATCTACTTCACCTCGTTGCCATTGTGACCTTTTGTTGCACTGCAAAAAACACTTTTGTTTTAAGTGTGTTTTGTGCAGTTCAACCAAAATGTCACACTGACAACGTTGCTTGATTGCTTGATCTTAGTGGAACTGCACAAGAGGAGATCTTACTTCCTATCCGTTAAGGCGAATTTGGTTCAGATCTTCTTCTTGTGAGTTGTTTGAATTCCGCATCATGAGAGGTCAGTACTAGCCTTCTTTCACATGATTCTGCAGTGTGCTTTCATATGTTGTGCTACTTGTATGATAATGTTGCTTGATTTTAGTGAACTGCACAAATGGAGACAAGACTTCCAATCTGTATGTGCACCGTAATATCCCATTGAGGTAAGATAAGGATATTTCACAACTGCTGGCCTGTATTTTGCCACTTCCATCAAAAAATTAAGTTTAGTACTATACTTGTGCTCCCTAATTGACATGCCAAATCTTACATTGAAGGCGAAGCTTGTCTGTTATTGAACCAAGTGATGAAGGGGAAGAACAAGCGGAAGAAAAACAAAAATCAACTCCCGGTTTTGTAATGAAGCACTGGAACTGTGATGACACAAGTAATGATATAGTTTTGCACATTAATTTATTGCTATGGCTGGAACGAGCAATTGTTTTGCCACTGATTTGATGCCACTCTTAATGTAATATGTAATTATCTCAACTTGTGCAAACATGGATCTTCTTTGAAGATACCATATATTTTAGTGGAACTGCACAAGAAGATGTTGGAAACATTAAACTAATCGAGGAGTATATAGTAAGCATGGCCACCACCGTAGATAGCAACAGATGGTTCTGGAGAAGTGCTTCATCTGTATGCTCTACACAATAAGCCTCCTAACAAAGGTTGGTACTCGCCCACTGATTTCATCCATATGATTGAGCTTTGTCATCTCTATTGGTGTTGTGCTACTGTTTAGATACTATCATGAAAAAGTGGTATTGTCCTTGAGAAGTGCTTCATCTGTGCTGTTTTAAATATTTCCTTTCCTTTTTTCGAGCAAACAGGGATGCTAGCATTTAGTAGTGCTCTTGTATTTGCACAACAGGATCATCTTCCTCTGAAGAACAATATGGAGTACGTGAAGTGACTAGTTCCGATTATGTCAGGATGAAGAAGCCCTGTCTATCTTCTCATTAGAAGGAGCAGTTGAAGGATGGTTACATTACTCCCCACAAGACCAAACTAACTTCAGCTCAGAAGGACTAACAAATCTCCATCTTTTTGTTGTGATGCGCGAGTACAATGTTGTTCTAGGATTCTTTCTGGTGAGTTCCATTTTTCTAAAAGTGTGCTCTACATGGACCATGTATGTGCCTATTGAAACTGTCAATTCATAGTACAGTTTGCTTTATACTAATCACTTTTTTGTATTTGTGCAAACAGGGGTGCTCAGCTCGATTTCAATGGGAACTGCACAAAATTTTCATGAATACATCGAATCATTCATTTCCACCACAAGAAAGGAGGTGCCGATAAGTTCAAGGCGTTGCAACATATAAGGGTGAAATCATACAAGCTATGCACGAATTTGGTTGATTTTGGTGGAACTGCACAAAAAGAACAGATGGTTTATTTAGCACGAGGTGCCATGTCAATGTCCGAACTGATGGCAAACCCTGCCCATTCCACAATCGTAGGCATATGATATTTTGGAATGGGACAACCTTGTCAAATTTTGCTCATTGATTTTAGCAAGACATGGGTTTGATATTTTTGAATGGGACGCCCTTTGCTGTCAGCAGCGTCGATCAATTTTTTTCTTTATTCTTTAGTTGTGAAGTAAATATTGCCTCTGACATGTGAGTCGCTGAGATGCATAATCATCGATTGTTTTGAATGTTCTCTATGAATTTCCAGGCCTGTGTGTTTGATTGTAATGTACAGAAATGCTAAAAAGCTACTCAAACTCTTTGTACTCCTTCTGTTTTTACTTCGCACATTGTGAAAGTGCATACTTTTTTGTATAAGATTGGTCAAAGTAGAGATACTTTGACTGCAGACAAAACTTGTATGCGGACTAGAAAGGACCGAAGGGAGTACATGTGAAACTGCTGCAAACGAGGTGATCACCCTGGGAATAATGCTAGTACGTATTGTTTTGCATGTTCACCCAATGCCAGTGATACAGGAATTCGAACTAATCAAAATAAATTCATTCATACACGGTCGGATTTCATATAAACATGCCGGATTTCATTACATTTCATACATTCTTCAACTAAAAAGGGGTGCGCTGGAGGTATAATTAATTAACCGAAGCTACCACCTGTGTCCCACTGAGCCGAACAGAAACTTCAGTGACTTAACTGCAGGTGCAGTTGCATAACTGACATGTGGCCTGTTGGGCCCACGTGTCAGTCAGCCAACTGCACCAGCAGTTAAGTAGAAGCAGCGTTCTTCTCCAGCGCAGCTCTCCGACTCCATCTCGCCGCCAAGAAGCTAACCGGCCGTCAATGGTCAACCCACCTAGCTTGGCTTCAACCAGAAGGTAGCAGCGGTGGCCTTACTTGGACCCGAGCGGCGGCGACCTACCGTGTTCTACTCTTCCTCGTTTTCTGTGTGGCGCGGCCTCGTTGGCAGCGGGGCGGGGCCTCGGCGGAGCCGGCGATGTCCTCTGTCTCGTTGTTGGCGGGGCGGGGCCTTGGCGGAGTCGGCGGTGCCCTTTGCCTCGTTGTTGGCAGGGCGGGGCCTCGGCGGAGCCGGCGGTGTCCTCTGCCTCGTTGTTGGCGCCGCGGGGCCTCGGCGGAGCAGGGCCTCGTCGACACCAGTGGAGCGGGGACTCGTCGGAGCCGACATTGTCCTCTGCCTCGTCCTTAGTCTCGCCAAACAGCGCCTCACCCTCTTCATCGCCCTCTTTGCTAGCCTCTTTGTAGGTGGCGGCAGCCTCCGCCACCTACATGCGGTACCGCCAGCGCTCGAGGCGGCCGTTGCGGGCAGAGCGGTACGAGTCGAGCAGCGCCTCCTGCTCCGCCCGCTCCACGGCGAGGTGCTCCTCGAGGAGATGGTGGTAGTAGGCGGCGTCGGCCTGCGCCTCCCGGAACTGCTCCTCACGCATCTGCCTCACCCTGTCCATATATTGGGCACGGGCCTCGCCGATGGTCATGGTGCAATGCACCGGTGAGGATGGCGCGGAGGAGGGGGTTGGTGCCGGATCGTCGACTACCATGTTCTCCATTGGGATGTCATCGTCCTCTGGCTGCCTGACGGCGAGCCGGTCGGCAGCAATGGATGCCATCTCCTTGTGGTCCGTCGTTCGCCCGTCCCGAAGAGCGATGGAGCGCGAGGAAGCCATGGTGGGCAGTAGTGGTGTGGACAGGAGAAAGGGAACGGATGCGGATGACTGCGGCTATGGCCGGCGCAACAGTTTATATAACAATGGTGGGCGGGCGGAGGGACGGACGTGTGGCGCCGGAGTAGCCGCCTCGGCAACCACATATCATCAATGTGGGCGGCAGATGGACGGATAGACGACACTTGTGTCGTTTGAAGACGGAGCAATCGCCTGCACCGGGAAACGGGAAGGGAGGCGCTGACTGTTTCGGGCGGAAAGCGCGCGCGGACGAGGAGATGACTTTACTTGGAGAGGATGACAATGGGGACCCACCAGGTCCATAGCCTCACGTACGCAAGTGCCTCCTTATTATATATATATATAACTATAATTTATTTTGCTTCCTCCTGGTTTCCTGACATCACGGTCCCACACCATTGTCAACCTATGTAGTACTCCCTGCTATCCGGTTTATAGGGCTTATCTCAAAATTTTAGTTTTTCCATTTTATAAGGCTCAATTTGGTTGTTCCCCATAACATGTTCAGACTTCAAGGTGCATTAAATCATTGCATGCAAGTATTAAGAGAAAACTGACCAATGCATGCACTTTATGCATGCATACATTGCAATTAATGCATTCGTAAACATAATTTTTTGAGGAAAACAAAAGCACTAATTGGGTGCTTTTGCAAACTACAAAAAATATTCCACCACTCATCATCTACCTTGGTTGGTGAGATTTTTGAATTGAGCCTTATAAACCAGAAAGGAGGGAGTAGTCAATAAACGAGAGAATTGCACAAGAAGCGGCCGGCAGCTGGGACCAAGCAGCTCGAGCAGTATTTGTGTTTTTGAGGTGTGAGCACTGTAGAGTTTTTCGATGTTTAGCCTAGATATTAATTTTTCTCCTCTGAACAACAGCGAAAACATCGCTGCAGGTATTAACTGGGCGGACTGTGGCCCGTATAGCCCAGGCCAGATATCTAGCCCAGATATTAATTTTTTTCAAGCTGAAAATGGCTAGCCCAGCTATACTTTTTTTTAGGAATACCCAGGCAAGGTCAAGTTGTTATTCTCCGCCCCGCTAGGATGCAAATTTTTCCTAGGAGGGATGCATTAGGCTTAACATGAAAATGGGCTTCAAGAAATAATAAATGGGATGTAATTATAAAAACTGGGCAGTAACTATAAAAAAATGCACCAAACACGTGATTACTTTATAAAATATTATTTTTGGATATTGAAAATTTTAATTTCATTAATTGTTGCGAGCGCAATGTTTCGTTGGATTTTTACGTAATATAAATTTATACTGAAATTGTATTTAATCTGCCTAGAAATTTCAGGATAAAAATATTTCGGATCCCATCAAAATGTGGGAAATTTTATTGAATTATGTTTTGAACAGTTGGTTGAAATGGGATGTACTTTTAACAAACTATAAATGGGCTCTAGTAAATTCTATTAGAATTCAAAAATGGGCTACACATTCTTACAAATCTCAAATGGGCTATACGTTCTCTGCCACACACTTCTGGCCTTACTAAGTTGACGCGTCCCCTAAAAAAACAGAGTTGACACATATGCAAGGCTTTGTCAACTTATAGTCAACACACGGTTCTAACAGCAGTGGCCGTTGGACGTCCATCCAACGGATGACGTGCTTCTTCTTCAATCTCGGATATTCTAGCTTCACCCGCCCAAAAAATGATTCCTCCCCCTCACATATGGGGCGCAACATTTCGGAAGCTGACCTCTGGGCCTACTAAGTTGACGTACCAAGGGCTTTGTCAACTTAGTCAATATAAACGATTCTAGCTGCAGTGACCGTACGATGTCCATCCGACGGCCGTCATGCTTCTACAACCTCTGGTCTTCTTGCTCCAGCCGCCAAAAGCAGCGCCGGTCGTGCCGCCTGCTCCTGCCTCCCGTGGCCGGCTGTGCTGCCTCGGAGGCCTCACCGCCCCCTACTACTCCCACCGCTGGCCAGGCCATCCCTCCACTCACCCACACCTCCTGTTATTCTGCGGCGACGGTAGCGCAGCCGAACCAGTGAACCCTCATACTCCTCTCCGCGTGTGCATCCACTGCCGCGTCTTCCCCGGCTCCGTGTCGTCCCCTTCCTAGGCCTCGCCATCGTCCACCGCCTTGGTGCTCTCGGCGCGGGGTGGTCAACATGGTCAAGGAACGACTTCCATCGGACATGGACTGTATGTGGAGAGGCTGACAGCTGGGTCCACGGCAGCCGCAAGGAAGTGCCTCCTTATTACGTGTAAAATAATTATTCCTCCACCTGACAGCGGGGACCCACCGGACGGGCCACCATATTTTGCGAAAAAATGATTCACCCCCTGACTGATGGGACCCATGAGCTACATCTTCGCACGCAAGGAAGTGCGTCCGAAAAAAAACGATTCGCCCCCTGACTGCTGGGATCCACTAGCTACATCTTCGCACGCAAGGAAGTGCGTCCGAAAAAAACGATTCGCCCCCCGACTGCTGGGACCCACCAGCTACACCTTCGCACGCAAGGAAGTGCGTCCAGGCAAAAAAACGGTTCGCCACCCTGACTGCTGGGACCCAGCAGCTACACCTTCGCATGCAAGGAAGTGTGTCCGGGTAAAAAATCGATTCACCCCCCTGACTGTTGGGACCCACCAGCTACATCTTCATAGGCAAGGAAGTGCCTGACAGTCGGGACCCACCTGGTCGAAGCGTACGTAGCGTTGTCATTCTGGTCGCGAACATGTACGTACATACTGGTCGATGTAGAGGTGCGCACGTGTCGTAGTACAGGCACGCATGTAGCATATACACGTACGTACAATGCCAGGGTGCAAGAAAGAAAATACGGCCTCGTATGTGTACATACAGGCAGGGTCTTGAACGCCTACTCGCGCATACGTACGGCCAGGGCTCGTGTACATGGCTGGGTCGGAACGGAGAAACATCATCCTCGTCGTGTTCATGGGGAGGCAACAGAATGTGTCATGTTCATGGGGAGGCAACGGAATGCGTCATGTTCATGGGGAGGCAACGGAATGCGTCGTGTTCATCGGGAGGCAACGGAATGCGTCATGTTCATCAGGAGGCAATGGAACGCGTGGGAGCCAACCGGCTGGGTCGGGACGGAATGCGTGGTCGTGTTCATCGGGAGGGCTTGGATGGAACAGGCGATGGAAACGAGGCCTAGCGTACCGCACAACGGAGGAAACAGACCTCCTACATTCGGAACGAGGTCCTGTTGATCTGGAGGGGTGTGGCGTACCGCAAAATGGAGGAAACGGACCTCCTATGGTCGAAACGGGGGTCTTGTTGATCGGGAGGGTTGTGGCATACCGCAAAATGGAGGAAACAGACCTCCTACGGTCCAAACGGGGGTCCTCTTGATCGGGAGGGGTGTGGCATACCGCAAAATGGACGAAACGGACTTGTGTTGGAGCGCTACGGTCGAAACAGGGGTCCTGTTCATCGGGAGGGGTGTGGCGTACCGCAAAATGGGACTCCACGGGATACTTTTCATCTCCACCGTCGACCTCCTCCAGCCTCCACGGGCTACCGTCGACCTCCTCCAGCCTCCACGGGCTCCTGTTCATCCAGCCTCCACTGTGCGCTACTCCACCGGCTACTGTTCAACCACCCCTCCACCGTCTACTGTTCATCCAGCCCTCCACACCATGGGGGCTTGTTCAACCACCCCTCCACGGGCACCCATCCACCGTCTACTGTTCATCCAACCCTCCACCACACCACGGGGTCCTGTTCATCCAGAGGCAACGCCGCCGCTCACTGTTCATCCAAACCCCCCCGCAACACTCACTGTTCATCTCAGAGGCAGCATCGATCGGCTTTAGTTAGTAGCAGTAGCGAAGGAATCGCTCGATCGGGTTTAGTTAACATCCATCGATCGATGGCTCGGGTTCAGTAATGCGTAGCCTGCAGTGCAATCGCTCAGGTTCAGTTAGAGCCCAACGCCTCGCTCGGGTTCAGTTAGAGCCAACGCCTCGCACACACACGCGTACGTGTATGAGAGAAACGCGCATCGCTCGGCCCCCGACTTCCCACCGTAACCGGGAACTCCCCGAAATTTTCCTCCCCCTCGCTTCTACCATGTTTTTTTTCCATCATGGACGGCCCAAAGGATATCATGCAGCGGCGTCTCCGGCCCGCCCAGGACGAAAAGCCCATTTTCTGTCATGATTTTTTGTCATAGAAGTAGGAGCCCACCACATCTATGATGATACCAGGTTTTGTCACAATTATCGTCATAGAAGTGTCATATGTATGACAGGAAAAAATTTCATTCGGCCCAAAATGTCACGGGTGTGTCTTTTTTTTGTAGTGCATTCCGAGATATATTGCCATGCAACTTCCATCATCATCATATACATGACTTGAGCATTTATTGTCATATTGCTTTGCATGATCGTAAGATAGCTAGCATGATGTTTTCATGGCTTGTCCGTTTTTTAATGTCATTGCTACGCTAGATCATTGCACATCCCGCTACACCGCCGGAAGCATTCATATAGAGTCATATCTTTGTTCTTGTATCGAGTTGTAATATTGAGTTGTAAGTAAATAGAAGTGTGATGATCATCATTATTAGAACATTGTCCCATGTTAGGTTATCAAAATAAAAGTGGCCAAAGAAGCCCCCCCCCCAAAAAAAAGAGAGAGGCCAAAGAAGCCTACAAAAAAAGAAAAAAAGAAAAAATATAAAAAAATGAGAGAAATGAGAGAAGGGACAATGTTACTATCCTTTTACCACACTTGTGCTTCAGAGTAGCACCATGTTCTTCATATAGAGAGTCTCTTGAGTTATCACTTTCATATACTAGTGGGAATTTTCATTATAGAACTTGGCTTGTACATTCCCATGATGGGCTTCCTCAAATGCCCGAGGTCTTCATGAGCAAGCAAGTTGGATGCACACCCACTTAGTTTCCAGTTTGAGCTTTCATACACTTATAACTCTTAGTGCATCCGTTGCATGGCAATCCCTACTCCTCGCATTGACATCAATTGATGGACATCTCCATAGCCCGTTGATTAGCCGCGTCAATGTGAGACTTTCTCCCTTTTTGTCTTCTCCACACAACCTCCACCATCATGTTCTATTCCACCTATAGTGCTATGTCCATGGCTCACGCTCATGTATTGCGTGAAAGTTGAAAAGGTTTGAGAACGTCAAAAGTATGAAACAATTGCTTGGCTTGTCATTGGGGTTATGCATGATTTGAATATTTTGTGTGGTGAAGATGGAGCATAGCCAGACCATATTATTTTGTAGGGATAACTTTCTTTGGCCATGTTATTTTGAAGACATGATTGCTTTATTAGTATGCTTGAAGTATTATTGTCTTAATGTCAAATGATAGACTATTGCTTTGAATCACTCATGTCTTAATATTCATGCCATGATTAGATTACATGATCAAGATTATACTAGGTAGCATTCCACATCAAAAATTATCTTTTTTATCATTTACCTACTCGAGGACGACCAGGAATTAAGCTTGGGGATGCTGATACGTCTCCGTCGTATCTATAATTTTTGACTGTTCCATGCCAATATTATACAACTTTCATATACTTTTGGCAACTTTTTATACTATTTTTTGGGACTAACATATTGATCTAGTGCCCTGTGCTAGTTCTTGTTTGTTGCATGTTTTTTGTTTCGCGAAAAATCCATATCAAACAGAATCCTAACGGGATAAAAACTGACTGAGATTTTTTTGGAATATATGTGATTTTTGGGAAGAAGAATCAATGCGAGACGATGCCCGAGGGGGCCACGAGGCAGGGGGCGCGCCCTGGGCCCTCGTGGACACCCCGTAAGGTGGTTCGTGCCCTTCTTTCGCCGCAAGAAAGCCAATATCCGGATAAACATCATGTGCAAAATTTAGTCCAATCGGAGTTACGGATCTCCGGGAATTTAAGAAACGGTGAAGGGGCAGAATCTGCAAGGTAGAAACAGAGAGAAACAGAGAGACAAATCCAATCTCGGAGGGGCTCTCACCCCTCCCATGCCATGGAGACCAAGGACTAGAGGGGAGACCCTTATCCCATCTAGGGAGAAGGTCAAGGAAGAAGAAGAAGATGGGGCGCTCTCTCCCCCTCGCTTCCGGTGGCACCGGAGTGCTGCCGGGGCATCATCATCATCACCGCGATCTACACCAACAACTTCACCGCCATCATCACCAACTCTTCCCCCCTCTCTGCAGCGGTGTAACCCCTCTTTTACCTGCTGTAATCTCTACTTAAACGTGGTGCTCAACGCTATATATTATTTCCCAATGATGTATGGCTATCCTATGATGTTTGATTAGATCCGTTTTGTCCTATGGGTTAATTGATGATCGTGATTGGTTTGAGTTGCATGTTTTATTATTGGTGTTGTCCTATGGTGCACTCCGTGTCTGTAGCGTCCCGACCCTAATGGATCAAGTCTCTGTGCTTAAGTGTCATCCCTGGATCGGTATGCTGACACACACAGTACTCGAGGATTTATAACAGAGGTAAATCACATGTATAAGTAACATAAATACTATTACCTCAATCCAAATAGCGGAAGTAACAAGGTTGTGGATTCCCATCAACACCAACGGCAAAGTTGAGTGTAGAAATCGTAACCCTAACGTATCACTTACTCGTCGTAAGATAATCCTGCAACATGAGACGTTGCAGCCACAAAGGGTCAGTACATTGAATGTACTGGCAAATTCACACTGTAGAGCAATGATGAATAATGGCTATCACTACATGCATATATGGCTGGTGGAAAAGCTCTACGGTTATAAGGTTTTTGCGAAAAGCCAATTTTTCCCTACTACAAAGGAATAAATTTTATTTAACTATCATGGTGGTTGTTAAACATTGAGAATGGTTGACAGCATTCTCAATCCCAATTAAGCATCATCATTAAACAAAACCCAACAAAATTAAATTTTAGAGTAACATGTTGAGATTCACATGATAATCCAAGTACTAGATACTCAAGATGTCCATAACTGGGGACACGACTAATCATGATTAGTTTATACACTCTGCAGAGGTTTGCCCACTTTTCCCCACAAGACTCGATCACCTCCGTTTGGTTTCTCGCACTACATGGTGTTTGAGAAGATGGATGACCGAGACATAGTCTTTCAGAAGCGCTAGCACCTTACGATGGATAGACCGTTACACCTACTTTCCCCTACATCTTCTAGTCTACCCTGTAAGAGTTCGCACGACTTAATCAACTATGCTAGAGCCCATAATAGCTTGTGGCTGCACACGGAATTTTCTAGTATGAAAAATCTCATGATCCCTTTGAGCCTGGGTGGCGGTCCATAAAAAAACAGGCAATCCTATTGACTGTTCCATGCCAATATTATACAACTTTCATATACTTTTGGCAACTTTTTATACTATTTTTTGGGACTAACATATTGATCTAGTGCCCTGTGCTAGTTCTTGTTTGTTGCATGTTTTTTGTTTCGCGAAAAATCCATATCAAACAGAATCCTAACGGGATAAAAACTGACTGAGATTTTTTTGGAATATATGTGATTTTTGGGAAGAAGAATCAATGCGAGACGATGCCCGAGGGGGCCACGAGGCAGGGGGCGCGCCCTGGGCCCTCGTGGACACCCCGTAAGGTGGTTCGTGCCCTTCTTTCGCCGCAAGAAATCCAATATCCGGATAAACATCATGTGCAAAATTTAGTCCAATCGGAGTTACGGATCTCCGGGAATTTAAGAAACGGTGAAGGGGCAGAATCTGCAAGGTAGAAACAGAGAGAAACAGAGAGAAAAATCCAATCTCGGAGGGGCTCTCACCCCTCCCATGCCATGGAGACCAAGGACTAGAGGGGAGACCCTTATCCCATCTAGGGAGAAGGTCAAGGAAGAAGAAGAAGATGGGGCGCTCTCTCCCCCTCGCTTCCGGTGGCACCGGAGTGCTGCCGGGGCATCATCATCATCACCGCGATCTACACCAACAACTTCACCGCCATCATCACCAACTCTTCCCCCCTCTCTGCAGCGGTGTAACCCCTCTTTTACCTGCTGTAATCTCTACTTAAACGTGGTGCTCAACGCTATATATTATTTCCCAATGATGTATGGCTATCCTATGATGTTTGATTAGATCCGTTTTGTCCTATGGGTTAATTGATGATCGTGATTGGTTTGAGTTGCATGTTTTATTATTGGTGTTGTCCTATGGTGCACTCCGTGTCTGTAGCGTCCCAACCCTAATGGATCAAGTCTCTGTGCTTAAGTGTCATCCCTGGATCGGTATGCTGACACACACAGTACTCGAGGATTTATAACAGAGGTAAATCACATGTATAAGTAACATAAATACTATTACCTCAATCCAAATAGCGGAAGTAACAAGGTTGTGGATTCCCATCAACACCAACGGCAAAGTTGAGTGTAGAAATCGTAACCCTAACGTATCACTTACTCGTCGTAAGATAATCCTGCAACATGAGACGTTGCAGCCACAAAGGGTCAGTACATTGAATGTACTGGCAAATTCACACTGTAGAGCAATGATGAATAATGGCTATCACTACATGCATATATGGCTGGTGGAAAAGCTCTACGGTTATAAGGTTTTTGCGAAAAGCCAATTTTTCCCTACTACAAAGGAATAAATTTTATTTAACTATCATGGTGGTTGTTAAACATTGAGAATGGTTGACAGCATTCTCAATCCCAATTAAGCATCATCATTAAACAAAACCCAACAAAATTAAATTTTAGAGTAACATGTTGAGATTCACATGATAATCCAAGTACTAGATACTCAAGATGTCCATAACTGGGGACACGACTAATCATGATTAGTTTATACACTCTGCAGAGGTTTGCCCACTTTTCCCCACAAGACTCGATCACCTCCGTTTGGTTTCTCGCACTACATGGTGTTTGAGAAGACGGATGACCGAGACATAGTCTTTCAGAAGCGCTAGCACCTTACGATGGATAGACCGTTACACCTACTTTCCCCTACATCTTCTAGTCTACCCTGTAAGAGTTCGCACGACTTAATCAACTATGCTAGAGCCCATAATAGCTTGTGGCTGCACACGGAATTTTCTAGTATGAAAAATCTCATGATCCCTTTGAGCCTGGGTGGCGGTCCATAAAAAAACAGGCAATCCTGGTCTACCCAGGTGCCTAGACAGGCAATCCTAGAATACCCAGGTACCTCAATCCACCCTGATGTGTGTTTAAGTTGCCACCTTAAGTAAACCATTAATTAGCAATCTCTCATCTGTCATGAATACTCTCAAAACCCAATCCACGTCTATGAGCATAGCATGGCACTATATGCATAATGTAATAGTAACTCCCAAGGTTTGAATGCAGGGCAATAGGTTCCTACCTCATCAACTACTTCCCAATACCCACATGTTATCAATCCTACTCATGCAATGTTTGAGGGTGAAGCTAATGCATAAAAACTGGGTATGAAAGGGGATATGATCAAAGTGTGAACTTGCCTGCAATGTTGATGAAGATTATTCGCACTCATAACTCTTGATAGTTCTACTCGTCACACTCCGGTCAATCTATCGTAAGCAAGCAATAGTAACCACACATAAGCAATCACTCAAAAGATCAGAAAGAACGAAGAAGACGATTCGGAAAACATCAAAACTAAGCAAATTAACTCTTGCAACATAAAACAATTTCTAACAGTACCAAAATTATGTGAATTTTGCCTTATCAGAAAGTTTAGGTCAAGAGCTTTGATTTGCAAAAAGAATCAACTGAAACGGAGCTACGAAACTCAAGTTATGATCAAACAAAGTTCAAATACAAATCTGGTTGAATTCAAATTTTAAAACTTTCAAAAACATGTTTGAGTCGGATTACTAGAAAGAGGGGATCATAACGAAGACGTGAGCGTTGGTTTCGTTGGATTTGGACTAACAAGTAAAAAGTAATGATCGTTTGAAAATCAGGGACTAATTTGTAAATAAAATCATCACAGATAGGTCCCTGGCCGAAAACTAAAATATAAAAAAAATCCTATCGAGCGAACGCTCGCTAACAGAACCGATCTGGCGAATCTGTTCACTGAAGAACCTAAACGAACGAACGAACTCTAAATAAGTAAAACTAAACAAAACGGTTTTAAGTCGAAAACCAAAACTAAAACTACTAAAAGAAAACCGGGCGAACCGGGCGGTTCCTACCGGTTCAGGCGGGTCGGCGGTGGATCGAACCGGCGTTGGCGGTCAACTAAGGGGTGCGGCGGCGCGGGGCGGCGCGCTGTGCAGCAGCAGCGGGCGGCGGCGCGGCGTGGCGCTACGGCAGCGGCGGCGGATCTGCGGGGTGCGGCGGCGCGATAGCGGGGAGGAGAGGGGGTCCGGGCCTCGCCATTTATAGGCGGGGAGGCGGCGCGCGGCTTGCGGGAGCGGAAACGACGGTGGTGTCCGTGCTGGACACGGGCGATGGCGGCGTGTAGCACCCGGACTCGGGACGAAGGCGGCGCGCGGCT
The DNA here is from genome assembly GCF_018294505.1 of Triticum aestivum. NCBI lineage: Eukaryota > Viridiplantae > Streptophyta > Magnoliopsida > Poales > Poaceae > Triticum > Triticum aestivum. The sequence continues at coordinate 451,503,562 of NC_057809.1, read as the reverse complement.
TGGGCCGGCTGGCTGGCTGGGCCGTGGCCGAGTCGGTCGGCCCGAAGATTTTTTTTAAATAAAACATTTTCTCAGAAAATAAAAACAGAAAAATAAATAAATAAATATATTATATAGGCATATAATATATCAAAATTTTCAGAAAAAGATTTCCTACGAGCTAAACATTTTTATAGAGTCAAATAAAATACACACAAATTCAAATAAAGCAAAGAGTGCTTCTGCTCTAGTAAAATCTAGTAAAAAATCATTTTAAAAATACCAAAATTAATTCAAATTTATTCCTCTCCAATTTTCTGATGTAGGGAATCATGTTACCCTATTTTCCATATATTTTATTTTTGGAGAAAATAATTTGAATAAAACTCAAATAACTCTAAATTGAAAATAATTCCAATAGGACTTTAAATTTGATCTTTGAAACTCCCAACTCATATTTCATATAATTTGAAGAAGTCATTTTATCTTCTCTCGTGAAAATCATTGAGTTGCATAAAGTTTCAGAATTGGAAATATTTTCCGAAATGAAATTCAAATATTTTCAAACACCCCATTTCATTTATATAAATGGAAGAAGTCATGTCATCTTCTCTCCAGGGTTTTGTGATGAAAAGTATTTGAATTCACGGAGATTAGAAATGCAAAAATGAAAGTTTGGGAAAGTCCTTTTATTCCCTCTCATTTAACTTTCAAAAAGTTTCAAATTTCACTCAACTTCACACAATCAATCAAACAATCAATCAAATCTATCTATTTATTATAACATTCCAAAATTTAGAATTTTAGGATGTTACAGTGTCGCGCAAGCTTGAGGGATCCCCACTGTAGGGTTTGTAATATGTTCATGATTTGCTTATGGTGGGTGGCATGAGTGACAGAAGCACAGACCCGAGTAAGTAGGTTGTTTGCGTATGGGAACAAAGAGGACTTAATACTTTAATGCTATGGTTGGGTTTTACCTTAATGATCTTTAGTAGTTGCGGATGCTTGCTAGAGTTCCAATCATGTGTGCAAATGATCCAAGAAGAGAAAGTATGTTAGCTTAAGCCTCTCCCTCAAATAAAATTGCAATAATGGTTACCGGTCTAGTTATCGATTGCCTAGGGACAAATAACTTTCTTGTGTGACATCAAGCTCTCTACTAAAACTAAGTTAGTTGTGTCTTTATCTAAACAACCCCTAGCTTTTTTTACACGCTCTTTATTATCTTGCAAACCTATCCAACAACACCTACAAAGTACTTCTAGTTTCATACTTGTTCTAGGTAAAGTGAACGTTAAGCCTACGTAGAGTTGTATCGGTGGTCGATAGAACTTGAAGGAATATTTGTTCTACCTTTAGCTCCTCGTTGGGTTTGACACTCTTACTTATCAAAAGAGGCTACAATCAAAAGAGGATACAAGTTTCATTATTTTCAGGTGAGTTTTGAATTTCCAGGAATTTAAAAACCAAGTTTCTCAATGTTCCCGGCCGAGCCACGACACCCAGATGTTTGAATTTCATTCCCATTTCTTGCATCGGACCTATAAATTACCCAAAGACATACATGTAATTTTTCAACAAACTTTGGTGCATTGGACCATGTGCTTGTAGTTCAAATTTGAATTATGAACATTAAATGCCTAGAAACTCAATTAATGCATAAAATTCCAAACGAACCCGGAATAATTCCAAATTTAAACACAAAACTCCTATTTCGTCTAAGCTGCATGTGTAAAAAAATCAAGGCGGGAGAAGGCAGTGTATGTCGTTTCGCACACGGAGGTGACACGTTCCCTCAAGAAGCTCCAATTTGAACCATGAGCCTTCTTGAGAGAAGCTCCATTTTGTAAGAAGCTTATACCAAAGCTTGTCCCAACTCAGCCAAAAAAATTACCACATTATGTTGGTGCCATGTCATGACACCATGCCAAGTTTCATGATTTTTAGGTGTGTTTTGGATTTACAGGAATTAAAAAACCAAGTTTCTCAATATTTCCGCCCAAGCCACGACGCCCAAATGTATGAATTTCATTCCCATTTCTTGCATGGGACCTAGAATTTCACCCAAGGACACATGTGTGATTTTTCAACCGATTTTGGTGCACTGGAACATGTGCTTGTTGTTCAAATTTGAATTATGCACATTAAATGCCCATTAATTTAATTAATGTATAAAAAGGCCAAACGAACTCGGAATAATTCCAAAACTTAGCACGATACTTCTATTTGGTCTAATATGTCTTTGTAAAAAAAATTAAGGCGGGAGAAGGCAGTGTACGTATGTCGTTTCGCACACGAAGGTGGCACATTTCCCCTCGGAACCACGAGCCTTCTTGAGAGAAGCTCCGGTTTGCAAGAAGCTTACCAAAGCTTGTCCCAATTCGGCCAAAAAATTTACCACAGCATGTTGGTACCATGTCATGACACCATGCCAAGTTTCATGATTTTCAGGCAAGTTTTGAATTTCCGGGAATTTAAAAACCAAGTTTCTCAATTTTCCCGGCCGAGCCACGACACCCAGATGTTTGAATTTCATTCCCGTTTCTTGCATGTGGCCTATAAATTTACCCAAAGACACACATGTGATTTTTTCAATAAACTTTGGTGCACTGGAGCATGTGCTTGTAGTTCAAAATTGAATTATGCACTTTAAATGCCTAGAAACTCAATTAATGCATAAAAATTCGAAACGAACCCAGAATAATTCCAAATTGAAACACGACACTCATGTAGTTGCATGTTCACTGTACATAAATGTTCTCGCAATTCAAACACCATCCTTTCCCTCCGTAACACCATTTTGTCTTTCGAAACATAATGAAAAAAATCAGGTATACCACAAACAGTTTACTAGAAGGAATCGTGTGGCATGCGATATAAAATATCTTGGCGCACCGTATCGTCTGGCTTACGCAGAAAGTTTCATCGTCTACAGTTCACCGCCCCCGCTTGAACCACACTAGCGCGCCAGTTTCTCGCGGCACCGAGCGAAATTTTTCTGCCACTGCGGAAATATCTATCTCCCCCCTTCCTCCCACGAAAATCCACAGTTCCACTATTCCTCCTTGCTTTCGAAGTTCAAACCTTCACCGTTGCTTACTGGCAGCCCAGCCTCCTCGCCGGCGACCCTTCTTCTTGCAGCGCCTCGTCCTTGCTGGCTACCCTTTTTCTTGTTGCGCCGCGTCCTCGCCAGTGACCCTTCTTCGTGCTGTGTGGCCTCCTCGCCTGCGGCGCTTCTTCTTTCTACGCGGCCTTGTTGATATGGTCAGGTAATCCACACCCCACCCGCATGTTCCTCCTCCTTCCCCGTCCCACATGCCCCGATCGACTGCGTGACACCTTCCGCCGAAATCACTATCCCCTCCTCCAGTTAAGCACCGCCCACAGCCATTTTGCATGCAGTATAACGTGGAGCTCAGTAGCATGGCAGCAAAGAAGCAAATCACGCCCGCATGCGTGCACGGGGTCGCTATGGCTGCCATGCGTGCCGACCGCCAGATCTTGGAGGAGCACCTCGTCTTCGAGGCCACCATCGACACTGCCACGCGGTTGTCTACTTTAAAATATAGTCCGTGCTGTTTTCTCGAGACCACCACCAGTGTCTTCAAGTGATTTGTCCTCTGTAATGTTAATATGCAATTTGATGTTCAGTTAACAGTTTGGTCCTCTGAAATGTAATGTTTAGTTAACAGTTTGGCACTCTGAAATGTAATGTTCAGTTAACAGTTTGGTCCAACAGTTGCTACATTTCGTAGTACTGTTCTCAAGCATTCTTTGCTTTGTTAACTATCTTATCTTCCAGTACATGTTTCTATTCTGCAATGTCGTGCTCAGTTAACTATTTTGGTTCATTTGGTCTACTATCCATTTAACTGTTTGGTTCAATTCTACAATTTGATTTTTATTTGCTATGGGTACAATTTTGTATTGTTATGCATGTGAAATAAATCGAATTTGGCTGTACTCAATACATATTCTACTGATAGTATGGCAACTATCAGTTAACCTGATCAAAATCTTCCTTATGTGTGTTGTAGGGAAACAATGGGAGACACTACGGTTTACCATCAAGGTTTGCTCATGCATGGTACTTTCGCTAATAGCACATTATTGTGCAGTTGCAGGAATCATTCTAATATTTAGGTTTATTACAATTTGGTCTTGCACATGTAGGTCCTGCTATCAAAGGGTTATACCCACTGTTCGACCCATTTTGCATATGGGGAAATGAGATGTCCATGAATATCAGTCAAGTCAAGAAACTCAAAAAGATTGTAGGATGAAAAAACTTGCGATGAATAACAACAAGATCTTTGTTTGCACAATGAAGAAGACATCAGTCAACTATAGGATGGTACTAACTCTTTTACCTTGTTTGTACCCCTTGCGCCATTTCAAAATTTATAACAGCAATTTATGCATATCTTTGTTTTTAGTACTTTTCAAAGCAGTTCACCGATGATTACCTCTCAAACCATCTGCATGGTCAAGAGGTGAGGAAGGTATTCATTCAACACCCACGGTACAATATTGAAGTCTTCCTGAAGAGGATGAAGGTTGGGCGAGGAATTATCCATAGCCAATGGCCCAAAGTTGTAAGGACGTTCAACATCACTAAAGGCTCAATATTTGCCTTCCACTTCTGTAGTTTCCTAGATGAGATTCATCTGTCTATTTACCGTGTATGATGCTACTTTCCAAAGGTTTTCGATGTTGCCGGGGAGCAATAGTGTGGGGTGAATATTCTTGTGTGTGCTTGTTTGCTTTATCACTAAGTAGATTTTATTTGTTGTTCTAAGTTATTCTCTATCTTTAGTTATGGATATGGAACACGAAATACAAAAAATAGGTGTACTTGCTACTCATGGAGATGGGGAACCTCCTAAAACCCTCGATGCTCATTATGTGAAAGATATTATGCACTACTTTAATAATCCTGAGAAAACCCCATTCCATTATGTAATGGGAGACACGTTGGATCAACGTGAATACTTTAGGGATTATTGCTTGACTCAAAAAGGGAAACTCTTATGGGATCAAATTCATATGTTGCATTGGTATGCTCGGCAACTATGCTTGAGATATGATTATACTTGTTGCTCTAGGATGAAGGCTCCACACCTTCCCTTTTCATGCCAATTTAACGATAATGAAACCTTAGCTTCTTATGCTAATGGTATATATGATTACTATGATGTGGAACGAATAGAAGAATTCATTGCTTTTAAGGGTGCTTATGAAATTGAATCTTTGTTTGAAAAGTATGAAGCATTTGATGATGATGTTTATAGGCCTGAAAATTTTGCCATACCTAAATATTGCTATGAGAATTATGAATATAATGTCGATATTGATGCATTTATTGAGAAATTCTCCGCTATCCAAGAAAAGACTAATATTTTGCAGGGAAACTATGGAAGAAGAAATTGATGACACTGTGAGCTCATTAGATGAAAAAGATGAGGAGGAGAGCGAAGAACAAAAGGAGGAAGAGCGGATTAGCTACCCGTGCCCACCTTCTAATGAGAGTAACTCTGACCCTCATACATTGTTTAATTTCCCATCGTGCTTACCGAAGGATGATTGCTATGATAATTGCTATGATCCCTTTGATTCGTTTGAAATATCGTTTTTTGATTAACTTGATACTTGCTATGCTTGTGGCCATGATGCCAATATGAATGATGCTTATGGAGATGAACTTGCTATAATTCATTATTTTAAGAATGAAATTTTTGCTATTGCACCCTACTACACAACTTGTTCTTGTAGACTCGTGTTGGGCCTGCAAGCGCAGAGTTTTGTCGGACCATAACAAATTTCCCTCAAGTGGATGACCTAAGGTTTATCAATTCGTGGGAGACGTAGGATGAAGCTAGTCTCTAAAAACGCTGCAACCAAATAATAAAATGTCTCTTGTGTCCCTAACACACCAAATACAATGGTAATATGTATAGGTGCACTAGTTCGGCCAATAGATGGTGATACAAGTGTAGTAATGCTAGTAGATATTGATTTTTTTATAGTGACAATAAAAAACAGCAAGGTAGCAAATGATAAAACATAGAACAAACGATATTGCAATGCTTGAAAATGAGGCCTAGGGTACGTACTTTTGCTAGTGCAATCTCTCAACAATGCAAATCCAATTGGATCATATAACCATCCCTCAAAGTGCGATGAAGAATCACTCCAAAGTTCCTATCTAGCGGAGAACATAAGAAGAAATTGTTTGTGGCTATTCTTTCCGATCGATCTATCCAAGAGTTCGTACTAAAATAACACCAAGTTATTCTTTCCGATCGATCTATCAAGAGTTCATACTAAAATAGCACTAAGTTATTCTTTCCGATCGATCTATCAAGAGTTCGTACTAAAATAACACCAAAGAAAATTCAAATTCATAATACTCAATCCAACACAAAGAACCTCAAAGAGTGCCCCAAGATTTCCACCGTAGAAATAAAAGACGAGAACATGCATCAGCCCCTATGCATACATTACCCCAATGTCACCTCGGGAATCTGCGAGTTGACTGCCAAAACATATCTCAAGTGAATCAATATAATACCCCATTGTCACCATGGGTATTCATATGCAAGACATATATCAAGTGCTCTCAAATCCATAAAAGTATTCAATCCAATCAAACGAAATCTCAAAGGGAAAACTCAATTCATCACAACAAGATAGAGAGGGAGAAACACCATATGATCGAACTATATTAAAAAATCCCGTGATACATCAAGATCGTGACATATCAAGAAAACGAGAGAGAGAGAGAGAGAGAGAGAGAGAGAGAGATTAAACACATAGCTACTAGTACAAACCCTCAGCCACGAGGGTGGACTACTCCCTCCTCATCATGGTGGTCGCCAGGATGATGAAGATGGCCACCGGTGATGGTTTCCCCCTCCGTCAGGGTGCCAGAACGGGGTCTAGATTGGTTTTCCATGGCTACATAGGCTTGCGGCGGCGGGACTTCTAATCTAGGGCTGCCCCAAGGGTTTTTGGAATATTTGACGATTTATAGGGCCAAGAGGCAGTGCGGGAGGCCATCGAGGTGGGCACAACCCACTAGGGCCTGCCTGGGCCCCTAGGCGTGCCCAGGTGAGTTGTGCCCCCCTCAGGCCACCCCTCCGGTACTTCCTTGGCACATTGGTGGTCTTCAGGTCCAAAAAGAATCTCCAAAAAGTTTCGCTGCGTTTGGACTCCTTTGGTATTGATTTTCTGTGATGTAGAAAACAAGCAAAAAATAGCAACTGGCACTGGGCACTATGTCAATAGGTTAGTCCCAAAAAATGATATAAAGTTGCTATAAAATGATTGTAAAACATCAAATAATGATAATATAACAGCATGAATACTTCATAAATTATACATATGTTGGAGATGTATCAGCATCTCCAAGCTTAATTCCTACTCGTCATCGAGTAGGTAAATGATAAAAGAAATAATTTATGAAGTGTGAATGCTAGAAAGTGCATAAGTTTGATCAATGATAATTTCAATCACTTTTCCTAGCATCATAACAACAATTATTTCTCATAAAACTTTTCATGTTAGAGTAGCAACCTATTCACATGTTAAGGTTCAAACAATGAATTCTCTTGAAACTCAACAACCTATATTCTTAGTCACCAAACAATTTCAAGTCAACTTATTCAATAGAGTCTAAGTAAGGGCTCCACATACTCGATCATCATATAGTCTTCCATGATTTCTACTATTCAAAGCATATTCTTAGAATAAATGGCATCCATCGAACACAGAGAAAGATAGGGGCTTAATATTTTGCCTCCCAGCTCATTTATCATAGAGATAATTGTCAACAATAATAAATCAAGATCAAATATATTTGACTGGTCATATGTGCCTAGATCTTTCCCCATCACATGATGCTTGCCAACTAGAGAGTAATTGAGGTAGAAATGGGAATGCATACTATTGACTCTTGCATAAAAGTAAATACTAAAAGGTAAAAGATAGGCCCTTCACGGAGGGAAGCAGAGGTTGTCGTGCGCTTTTTATTTGGATTCCCAAGCTCTTGATGCAAAGGAACTTCACGTTATATTTCCCCTTATGATAGCAACCTTTATTATGCAGTCCGTCGCTTTTATTTCTTTGCCATCACAAGTTCGTACAACGCTCAATTTTCCCTTACAATAAAAGATCAAACATATTTAGGAGCAACTTTTATTGCCTTATGCACCGATGACAACTTACTTGAAGGATCTTATCGCACTCATGGCAAGAAACTGGGTTTAAGGGTTTTTGGATGCACAAGTAGATCTCTCTTAGTACAAATTTTTGGCTAGCAAAAGATCCTAGGCAAACACCGCATGTTGGAGGATCCATGACAATATAACTTCTATGCAAATATACGCAACCATAACTCATTACGTTGTCCTCCTTATTCAACTTAAACTAATTTGCTCAAGTTTGAAAATAATTAATGGGTATTCACAATCATAGAAGATGTCCAAGATAATATATTTGCATGTGAAATTTCTCTTCCTTCTACTAATCATTGATGAATTGCTTGTATGACCAATATTGTGATTGCCAAGCTTCAAAAGATTTCACTTTCTAAACCCAATGTGAAGATACCACTAGGCATGATATAATTTCCACTTCAGGATATTCAATTCATTCAACAATTTACTCATAGGATATAAGTGAAGTACAGGAGTAAATGGAAAGCTACTCCAAAAAGATATAAGTGAAGATCAAGCGAATAGTTAAGTAAATAGGTAGCTAACTGTGGACTCTCTCTTATTTAAAAACTTTAAGATATAAGTATTTTATTAAAACAAGAAGCAAAACAAAACAAAATGACATTCCAAGAATAGCACAAGTCATGTGAAGAAGTAAAAACTTAGGCACAATCGAGAATAACCGATAATTGTGGATGACTACCGGGTCATCCCCAAGCTTAGATGCTTGAGACTTCTTGGAATGTTATCTTGGGATGCCTTGGGCACCCCCAAGCTTGAGCTTTTGTGTCTCCCAAATTCCTTTTATATCACGGTTTCCCTAATTCTTAAAAACTTCATCCACACAAAACTCAGCAAGAACTCGTGAGATACGTCAGTATAAATCAATGCAACACCTTATCATTCTCTACTATAGCAAATCACTAAAATTATTATTCAACATTGCATACTAAATACCTATGCATATTTAATAGTCATATCCTCAAATAGAATTATTAAACAAGCAAACATATGCAAACAATGCAAACATAACAGCAATATGTCACAACAGTACAGTCTGTAAAGAATGCATGAATATCAATACTTCTTTAACTCCAACAATTCTTAAAATTTACCACACTATAGAAAATTTATCGTATCTTATTTTGAAAAAAAATTCAACATTTTATCACATTCTGACATTTTTGGGGAATTTTTGCAACACCGATAAACTTTCTGTTTTCAAACAGCAATGTGTAGACTTGCAAAATAGGCATGGTAAAGGCTACAATTGACATTTCTATTTAAATAAAAGATGCAAAACATTTTTCCAAATAACATAAAGCAAATACTAACAAAATAAAATGATGCTCCAAGCAAAACTCATATCATGTGACGAATGAAAATATAGCCCCAAGTAAGATTACCGATAATGTTGGAGACGAAAGAGGGGATGCCTTCCGAGGCATCCCCAAGCTTAGCTGCTTGGATCTTCCTTGAATATTAAATTGGGGTGGCTTGGGAATCCCCAAGCTTAGGGTCTTGTCACTCTTTATTCTCCTCATATCGACATCTCATCCAAAACTTGAAAACTTCAATCACATAAAACTTAACGGAACTTTGTGAGATGGGTTAGTATGATAAAGAGCAAACCATTTCACTTTTGGTACTGTCAAAGACAAGATTCATAATTGTTATCACACAATGCCTACTGTATCATATCATTTCCAAAATTTATATTGAGCAATATAAGCCATGGAAACTAGAAAACAACCAAACTATGCATTGAAAACAGAATCTGTCAAAAACAGAACGGTCTGTAATGATATGGACAACAACCATACTTATGCTACTCCAAAAATTCTGAAACATTAGGACAACCTGGGAAATTCGTATACCAATACTGTGCAAAAAGAGTGTGGATATTATCATGCTTCTGTAAAAAATCGAAAATTATTTTACAGGGCGCAAAAGTTTTTGTTTTTCAGCAAGATCAAATCAACTATCACCATAGACCATACCAAAGGTCTTACTTGGCACTTTATTGAAAGAAAAGCTATAAAACATGAGTAATACAGTAGCCTAATCACGCAAACACACAAAAACAGTAGGTAAAAGTGTTGGGTTGTCTCCCAACAAGCGCTTTTCTTTAAGGCCTTTTAGCTAGGCATGATGATTTCAATGATGCTCGCATAAAAGATAAGAATTGAAACATAAGAATTTGTACTAACAACATTGCAATCAGGCTCATCATTTATACCAAACATTCTATTGAATTTTTCTTCTATCAATAGAGCACAATTTTCCTTTCCATCATTTTCACGAAATACATTATAAAGTTGAATAATATGATGCAACCTCAATTCCATTTTTTGTAGTTTTCTTTTTATAAACCAAACTAGTGATAAAATGTAACATCCCAAATTTTCAATTTGGATGTTATACATAGGTCATCATATGCATATCACATTTTATTTGCAGTTCGTTTGCGATCCTAGAAAATCCCAAGCAACTCAAGGACCCACGAAGAGAGTTGGGGATTTCATTATTTTCATATTTGAATTTTTCTCAAATTTGAAAAGAGGATCATTTTGGTTTTAATACTTTTCTCTCCGAATATTTCAAATATCAAAATAAAAGAGTGGAGATAAAATGACTTCTCCAAAATAAGAAGAATATTGGAGGGAATATTTTAAAATCAAATAAATATTTTATTTGGATTTTATTCAAGATTTATTTGAATTAGAAAAATATGCATTTTTCAAAATTGCATTTTTAGGCCAGAAAAATGTTCACTTTTCTCTAAATATTTTATTTAAACGATGAAAATTGTTTTTGGCATTTTTAGAATTTTTTATATTTATTTAGGATTTTTCTTCGGCCTAATTTTTTTTTAAAAAAGTCACGCGCCCTACTGGGCCAAAGGCCCAGCCGAGCTAGGCCGCCGCCGCAGCCCACCCCCTCGCCCCGACCGACTCCGGGCGGGAGTCCGGCCGGGGCATGCCCCCGCAGCCGAGTTTGGGGAGGACTCCTCCTCCCGGCGACCCCCTCCCCAAGCCGCCTCGCCCCTCAGCCTTTAAATAGGGCTGAGGCCCACCGCCTCCTCCCACCGGACCGTGCCGCCGCTGCTGCCGCCGCCATCTCGCCGCCGCCCCACCTCGCTGTTGCCGTGCCGGAGCCGCGCCACCGCCGCCGTTGACCGGTATAGAACCGCCCTAGGTTTTTTTCGGTTTAGGTCTAGATCGGTTTCGGTTCGCCCGTAAGCCTCTGTTTACGAACATGTTCGTTCATTTGTCTCTGCTAACGAACGTTCGTTCGTTAGTCTTTTATTTTTATTTTTTTCCTGCCAGAGACCTATCCGCGATTATTTTTATCGCGGATTAGCCCTTGATCTTCAAGCCCTCGCAACTTTTTAACCGTCCGTCCAAATCCAGTGAAACAAACGCCAAAATCTTCGTCTCGAACCCCTCTTTCCAGTTAACCATCTTGAACATGGTTTTGACAAATTAAAATTTGGTTTCAAGCAGCTTTGATTTGGAACTTCTTTCGATCGTAGATTGAGTTTCGTAGCTCCGATTTGATTGATTCTTTTTGAAAATCGAAGCACTTCAGTTGAACTTTTAGTTTGGACTGTTTCATCTGAGTTTTACCCTTGCATCTATGCTTGAGTGCTTATGTATGCTATTGTTTGTTTGCGATCAAATTTCTAGAGTGCGAAGCATGCTACTACGAGTCTCTAGGGTTTGCAGATCGTCAGCAAGGCAAGTAACACTTTGATCATACCCCGTTATTACCTAGTTTTTATGCATTAGTCTCCACCCTCAAACATTGCATGAGTAGGATCTGATTAATATGTGGGTTTGGGAAGTAGATGATGAGGTAGAACCTATTGACTTTTATATCAAACCATGGGAGTTACTTCTACGTTATGCTATTACTGTTATGCTATGCTCGTAGACGTGGTTTGGTTGGGTGATCCATGTTAGATGTGAGAGATGTTAACTTAAGGTGGCTACTTTAATACACATCTGGGTGGATTGGTTGTGGGCACCTAGAGAATCCAGTGTTGTCCTAGGATATCCTGGAGTCCCGTGTGATCATCCTACGGTTCGCCACCCAGGCTCAAAGGGATCATAGGATTTTTCATGCTGGAAACTTTCGTGTGCAGCCACAAGCCACTATGGGCATTGGCATAGTTGAGTACATTGTGTGACCTCTTTCAGTGGTAGGCTAGCAGATGTAGGGGATGTGGGTGGTACTGTCTACCCAGAGTAAATAGTTAATGCTTTAGAAAGACTGTGTCTCTGTCATCCGTTTCTCAAACACCCTGTAGTGCGAGAAATCAAACGGAGTGATTGAGTCTTGTGGGGAAAAGTGCACAAACCCCCGCAGAGTGTACAAACTAATCATGGTTAGCCGTGTCCCCGGTTATGGACATCTTGAGTATCTGGTTCTTGAATTATTGATTTGATCTCATCAATCTAAATTAATTTGTTGGGTTCTTAATATTGTTTAATTGGGATTGAGCTGGAGGAACCTTCTCAATGTTTATCAACTACCATGATAGTTAAACAAAATATATTCCTTTGTTGTAGGAAAAAATTGGCTTTTCGCAAAAAACATAATAACCATAGTGCCTCCACCAGCCATATGCATATTCCATGTGCTGACCCGTTTTCGGGCTGCAACGTATTCTGTTGCAGACTTTTCAGACAAAGAGTAAGGTGCGCTAGGTCGTTGTCGTGCACTTAGCTATGCCGTTGGAGTTGATGGACTCACTTTATCTTTGAAGCCTTCCGCTGTTATCACATTTAGATGGCCTTAAGCCATATTATTGTAATAAGTTCTCTCTTGAGACTATCAATGTATTAAGTGTGCGATTGCACTCTGTTATAAAACCTTCCAGTATTGTGTGTGTCAGCATTACCGATCCAGGGATGACACTTATGCATAGAGATTTGACCGTTTGAGGTCGGATCGCTACAAGATGGTATCAGAGCACACGTTGATTGTAGGACGCGACCACTAAGATAAGCCATAGGTCACTCTTCTCTACTCATCTCTGACTCCCTTCCATTTTTCCACTCTATAGATGGTGGACCCGAGGAACAAGTTTGCTCAACCGGATGAAGACACACCTTTTAGGCGACACTTGAAGGAAGTCACTAGGTAGCTGAACATCGGAATACCAAGCTTCATCGGGACTTACACCACCACTTTACCAGAAGAGGAGTGTTGGATGATTCGAGTTCAAGTTCCAGGAAGGACATTCACGCCATTTACTGAGCCCATAGAGTTTTCCTTTGATGCACCAACCTGGAGTCTAGGAAAGAGCATGGCAGCTCACATCGCCATGGGACGCATCGGTGGAGTTTATCACAAGGATCTTAAAGACACTATCTACCAGATATGCGAGCAACGAGATGAGTAATGGGAGATGATCAGCACCAGGAGGGACAGGTCCATTGCATCCTTCATCCATGAGTTAAACCAGCACATTCGTCGTCAGGAGAAACAAATGTGCGCAAGCATGATAGATCTGAAGAAGGTGATGACCAGGAACATGGAGCTTGAAGAGGAGCTCAAGTCTATACGCTATGGATATGAGGAGGAAATTGCAATACTAGTAGAAAAGAATGACGACCTGGCAAGAAAGCTAGGAGTATTCATGGGAGACCCCGTGCCAGGAGGAGATGAAGACCATCCCGAGGACTACATCATCATCGACGACACCGACTCCGACCCCGACAGTAGTGATGATTATTATGAAGACGAAGCTGGAGTGGATATCATGGAGTCTTCCACCGATCAAAATTTCTAGATGACCCCCATATTATCAGTAGTATTCCCCCATGTATATAGTAGTAGTTTGAGTATTTTGTAACGGTAGCTAGATCGATTGTATGCCCTTGTTTGAATTGAGTGGTGTGATATGAATGTGTTTGTCTCATGCGCATATGGGTAGTGTTTTCTCCTTAGACCTCATTCTATTCTAATCTCTCCCCTCTAAACCCATCAGATGCCTCTGAGACGTGACCCCGGATTTGTCTTTCCACCGGAGCTCACTCAGTTGATCCAACAACAAAATGCCTTGATGCAACTACTAGTCCAGAACTAAGGCAACAACAACAACAATAACAACAACCCACCGCCACCACCTCCAGTGGACAACTTAGCCCGTTTTCTGAGGTTGAATCCGCCGATGTTTTCCAGTAGCACCGAGCCCATTGTTGCTGATGATTGGCTACGCAGGATTGGAAGGGAGTTGACCACTACATGTTGCACAGATGCGGAGAAGGTGCGCTTTGCCGCACACCAACTGGATGGACCCGCAGCCTCATGGTGGGAGAATTACACAACCACTTTTCCCATAGATAATGTCACATGGGATAAGTTTCAGCAAGCATTCCGCACAGCCCATGTCTCAACTGGAGCTATGAATATGAAGAAGCGTGAGTTCCACAACTTACACCAGGGAAACCGTACTGTGGGGCAGTACGTGGATGAGTTTAGCAAGTTAGCCCGTTATGCCCGAGATGATGTGGCCACAGATGCCGCGGAGCAGGAGAAGTTTATGGAAGGACTGAATGATGAGATGAGTATGCAGTTGATGGTGGCAACATTCGCTAACTATCAGGAGTTGGTAGACCAGGCCCTGATGATTGAAAGCAAACAACAGTAGATAGAAAGCCGCAAGAGGAAGTATGGACAAGGGAAGTACAGTTCTGGAGCACCGCAAAAGACCCGCTTTACCCCGAACTCGGGAGGATATACCCATAACCATGGAGGCCACACTCACAATGGAGGAATTTCACATAACCACATTGGCCCCAGGAATGGAAATGGGAATGGAGGCAGCAGCAGCCAGAACCGCCCCAACCCAGCAACACCCGCCAAAAAAGATCTAAGTCGCATTACTTGTTTCAAGTGCGGGAAGACTGAACACTACGCCACTGAGTGTTCTGAAGCAAAGAATGGTAATGGCAATGGAAGTTCAGGGAAGAAGCCCAATCCCTTCACCAGAGGTCAGGTGAACCACATCAACATGTTGGAGGTTGAAGAACAGCCTGACACAGTGATCAGTAAGTTTTTGGTTAAGTCATTTACCGCTCTCGTTCTTTTTTATACTGGTGCATCGCATTCATACATATCAAGGGGATTTGTGGATAAGTTTAAATTGCCAACCCTAGCCCTTAGGTCACCCATGTTAGTAAGCTCGCCAGGAGCAGAGTATATGGCCAGTCGATGGTGTGATCGGTTACCCTTAACCATTGGTAGCCATGTTTTCCCCACCGACCTAGTAATTTTGGAGTCACAGGGATTGGATATAATACTAGGCATGGATTGGCTATTGAAGTATGGAGGAAACATTGACTGTGCTAGCAAGTCCATTCTGCTCACCACCCCGGAGGGAAAAAGGATCAAGTACGTATCCAGGCATGCGCCAAGAAGGACCCAAGTGAATTCCCTATCAGGAGTTGTTCAGGAGGAATTGCATGTAGTGAAGGATTACCCGGATGTATTTCCAGAGGAACTACCAGGCATGCCACCAGATCGAGACATTGAATTTTTGATAGAGTTGTTGCGAGGCACCAGACCGATATCAAAGAGACCATACTGGATGCCACAAATGATCTGGAGGAAATTAAGAAGTATATTAAGGAGTTATTGGAGAAAGGTTACATTCGGCGAAGTTCATCACCGTGGGGAGCCCCAGTGCTCCTGGTTGAGAAGAAGGATGGATCTTTGAGAATGGTTGTTTATTATCATGCATTGAATGAAGTGACAATCAAGAACAAGTACCCGCTGTCGATGATCAATGATTTGTTTGACTAGTTGCAAGGACCTAAAGTATTCTCCTAGATTGATCTGCGATCAGGATATCACCAACTGAATATCTGAGAACAAGATATACCTAAGACAACTTTCACCACAAGGTACGGGCTATATGAGTACACTGTCATGTCATTTGGATTGACTAATGCCCCCGCCTATTTCATGAGTATGATGAATAAGGTATTCATGGAGTTCTTGGATAAGTTTGTAGTGGTGTTCATTGATGATATTTTGGTATACTCGAAGAATGAAGAGGAGCACAAGGAGCATTTGCGTTTAGTTCTCAAGAAGCTCAGGGAACATCAGTTATACGCCAAGTTCAACAAATGTGAGTTTTGGTTGAAGGAAGTTGGATTCCTTGGACATGTTATATCAGGATAAGGTATAGCAGTAGACCCTACCAAGGTCCAATCAGTCACTGAGTGTTTGGCACCCACCTCAGTTGGGGAGATCCGCAGTTTTCTAGGACTTGTGGGATATTATCGGAGATTCATTGAGAATTTTTCCAAGATTGCGAAGCCTATGGCGGAGTTGTTGAAGAAGGACACCAAGTTTAAATGGACGGATGAATGTGAGTCCAGTTTTCAGGAGTTGAAGAAACATTTGGTTACAGCCCAGTGCTGATTCTGCCATATATACGCAAGGATTTCCAAGTGTATTGCGACGCTTCTCGCTTAGGACTTGGAGGTGTACTTATGCAGGATAGAAGAGTTGTTTCATATGCCTCACGCCAGCTTCGACCGCATGAATTGAATTATGCCACACATGATTTGGAGTTAGCAGCCGTGGTGCATGCACTCAAGACCTGGAGACATTTTCTTATTGGAAACCTATGTGATGTGTACACGGATCACAAGAGTTTGAAGTACATTTTCACGCAGAAGGAGCTAAATCTCAGGCAAAGGAGAAGGTTGGAGCTTATAAAGGATTATGATATGAAATTGCATTATCACCCAGGAAAGGCCAATGTCGTAGCAGACGCCTTGAGCTGGAAGAGTTATGCCAATACCCTCCAAAGCGGAGGATTCTAGTAGGAGTTAGTTGACGATCTCAAGGAACTTCGTTTGGAGATAGTTCCACGAGGTTTTGTCGCAACAATAGAGGTTCAGTCTAAATTATTGGGGAAGATTCGAGAAGCTCAGACGGATGATAAGGAAATCGCTGAGATAAAGGAGAAAATGAGCGAAGGAAAAGCCAAGGGTTTCCGTGAGGACGAGCACGAGACCTTATGGTTTGAGGATCGTATATATGTACCAAATAATGCGGAGATCAGGAAGTTAATACTTCAGGAAGCTCACGACTCGCCATACTCAATTCACCCCGGAAACACCAAGATGTATTTGGATTTGAAGGAGTGTTTCTAGTGGACCGGTATGAAGAAAGATATTGCCGAGTATGTAGCCATATGTGATGTATGTCAGCGAGTGAAGGCAGAACATCAGAAGCCAGCAGGATTACTGCATCCTATGCCGATTCCCGAATGGAAGTGGGACAAACTTGACATGGATTTTATCACCACATTGCCCAGGACCCGATCAGGATATGAGTCTACTTGGGTAGTAGTTGATCGTTTGACCAAAGTAGCTCACTTTATCCCAGTGAAATCCACCTATACGAGTGCAAAGTGGGCCAAGATATATATGACCAGGATCATATGTCTGCATGGAGTTCCGAGGACCATCGTATAAGATAGAGGAACACAGTTTACCTCGAAGTTTTGGAACCAGCTGCACCAGACTTTGGGTACTAGGCTGGAGTTCAGTATAACCTTTCATCCGCAGACAGATGGACAGACCGAAAGAGTCAATCAGATTTTGGAGGACATATTGAGAGCCTGTGCATTAGATTATTGATCCAGTTGGGATATAATTTGTTGTACGCGGAGTTCTCATACAACAATAGTTATCAAGCCAGTTTGAAGATGGCACCTTTCGAAGCCTTGTATGGAAGAAGGTGAAGGACACCGTTAATGTGGGATCAAGTTGGAGACCATCAGTTGTTTGGACCAGATTTAATCAAAGAGTCCGAAGAAAAGGTTAAGTTGATTCGAGACAGACTGAAGGTAGCTCAGTCCAGGAAGAAGAGTTATGCAGATAGTAAACGCAAGGAGATAGTCTATGAGATTGGAGACCGAGCATATCTTCGTGTGTCACCACTACGAGGAGTTAAACATTTTGGAGTTAAGGGAAAGTTAGCCCCAAGATTTGTAGGACAGTACCGAGTTTTGGAACGTATGGGAGAGGTTGCCTACAAATTGGGATTACCCGAAGGATTGTCAGGAGTTCATGATGTGTTTCACATTTCCCAGTTGAAGAAGTGCCATGCAAAGATGGCCGATATTCCCCTGAGAGATACAGTGCCCCTGGAAGCAATTCAGTTAGAAAGTGATTTGACCTATGACGAGAAACTCTTCTAGATTCTTGAGTTTGCCAGCCGGGTTACACGCAACAAGGTTATCAAGTTTTGCAAAGTTCAGTGGAGCCACCATACCGAGGATGAAGCCACCTAGGAACGACAGTAAGACTATCGGTGTCAAAACCGGCGGATCTCGGGTAGTGGGTCCCGAACTGTGCGTCTAGGCCGGATGGTAACAGGAGGCAGGGAACACGATGTTTTACCCAGGTTCGGGCCCTCTTGATGGAGGTAAAACCCTACGTCCTGCTTGATTAATATTGATGGTATGGGTAGTACAAGAGTAGATCTACCACGAGATCAAGGAGGCTAAACCCTAGAAGCTAGCCTATGGTATGATTGTTGTATATGGAGTTGATTGCCTACGGACTACAACCCTCCGGTTTATATAGACACTGGATAGGGTTAGGGTTACATAGAGTCGGTTATAATGGTAGGAGATCTTGAATATCTGCATCGCCAAGCTTGCCTTCCACGCCAAGGAAAGTCCCATCCGGACACGGGACGAAGTCTTCAATCTTGTATCTTCATAGTCCAGGAGTCCGGCTGAAGGTATAGTCTGGCTACCCGAACACCCCCTAATCCAGGACTCCCTCAGTAGCCCCTGAACCAGGCTTCAATGACGACGAGTCCGGCGCGCAAATTGTCTTCGGCATTGCAAGGCGGGTTCCTCCTCCAAGTCCTTCATAGAAGATTGTAAACACCAAGAGTAGTGTCCGGCTCTGCAAAATAAGCTTCCACATATTGCCATAGAGAGAATGATATAAACACAAATCAAATCTGCTGACGTATTCCGCAGTGCGTCATCACACTACGGCCAAGTCCTTTACTCGAATCGTTTTTACTTTTCCACCTCAGCATGTTTTGCGAGGCAGTTTCCTTGGCACGTCTTGTCAAAGCAGGGATCATGTACCCCCTTTACGGGATTCTCATCAATACGGACGTGGGTAACCCAACCGCGCCATTTATCACGGCGCTTGGGAGGCAAGCGAGTTTTACTAGGCTGGTGGGGACGCACAACCGCATCCGCCCATATAAGGGGATAAGGATCCACCTTTTTACCTACGCCTTCTTCCTCCTTTGCCTATCCATCTCCTGCGCACTCGAGCTCCAGCGCCCAAGCCCGCACTTCCCACCTCAACCTTCTCCAGCAATGTCCGGAGCGGGAGGCAAGTGGATGGTCTCCTCCGCTACGGAGGGCCAAGTCAAGAAGCTAAGGAAGGCCGGATACCTGTCTAAGGACATCGCGCACCGGCTTCCCGAAAAGGGGCAGCTTCTCCCCACCCCAAGGCCCCATGAGAGGGTAGTATTTCTTCCCCACTTCCTCCACGGACTGGGTTTTCCACTCCACCCATTTATCCGGGGGCTCATGTTCTACTACGGCCTGGATTTCCACGATCTGTCCCCGAACTTCATCCTCAACATCTTGGTGTTTATCGTCGTGTGCGAGGCTTTCCTCCGCGTCCGCCCTCATTTCGGCCTCTGGCTCAAGACCTTCAACGTCAAGCCCAAGGTGGTGCGCGACAGCCAGGCGGAGTGCGGAGGCGCCATGGCGGGCAAGATGGCCAACGTCCTATGGTTCGAGGGCTCTTTTATGGAGACCCTAAAGGGGTGGCAATCCGGGTGGTTTTACATCACCGAGCCACGCGATCCGAAATGGACCGCAGCCCCCGAGTTCCGATCCGGACCCCCCACGCGGCTTATGTCCTGAAAAGAGACGGGCCTGTTGTGGGGTGATGAAAAAGAGGTGACCGGATTGCAAACATGCATCCAGTCCCTGGTGAACAAGCCAATCCGGCTTGTTAATGTAATCCAGGTTATGCTCGTCCGCCGGATCCTCCCGTGCCAACAACGGGATTTTAATCTGTGGGAGTTCGACCCGGCGCAGCACCAAACCCTTAGCAGGCTCTTCGACACGACGTACGAAGATGCCTGGAAGGTGCTATTTAAGGGCGCCGAGGCTCCCACATCCGCTTCCGAGGACCGCGGATACAGCTCGCAGCGTCACGCTAGCGAGGTAAGCTATCTTCAACTTTTACAGGATGTTAAGCTTTTTTCATAGTTTGACTTTATGCGGGATCTAAACTCCCTTACCTTTGACAGGCTTGGCGAGCGATATCCAGACCGATTGACTGTCCGGCTCCACTGCTCGAAGACCCAGCCCCAGCTCTACTAGTGAAGCTGCTGGCTCCGGCGCCTTATGTGGTGCCGAAAAAGAAGGCCAAGAAGAAGAAGACCACGGGGACTCGAAAGAGTGCCCGTAACATGGTTGTGTCGGACTCGTCATCCGACGAGTCCGAGACGCCCTCTTCCCGTGAAAACGAGGAGGAGGAAGAAGAAAACTCTCCCCCCAGCGGAGGAAGGAGAGAAGAGGAAGGCCGCCCCAACGGGGGAGGCCGAGGGGTCTAGGAAAAGGAAGACCCCTCCGCCGGACTACTCCCCCGACGCCGAAGAGGGCGAAGAGGAGTGGCCAAACAGGGCCAAGCGTCCGGCGAAATCGTAAGTTCGGATATCAGAGTAACTCATGATGTTCCTTTGTCGCACAACTTTTCCTAATGTCGAATGTAATTATGCAGCCCGCCCCGGGCCGAATTCAACGAATCGTCGGGCGGCTCCCTGGACTCATCGGACGTGAACTCAGTTCCGCCCGCTGCTTCCCCCCGCACTGCAGACGACGCCTAAGTGGCGTCGCGACAAGCTCCGGGGCAGCAGGAGGTGGTCCCGGAGGAGCCGCAAGGTAACCTCCCGGACTCTAGGAGTGAAGGGGATAAGGCCCCCCAGGGCTCCAAGTCTGGCTTTGTGCCGGACACCGCGCCGGCATCTTCCACAGTTCCGGACCACGGTAGGCGAACTCCTTCCAAGAGGAGCAAGCCTTCTGAGCCGGCGGCCTCCGTCCAACCGGAGGTGCCGGACAATCTGCTGGAGGTGCTTGACGGCGCCTCCATCGACAAGGGGCACCGTACTATTATGAGTACGGTGATCCAGAAGGTTCAGTACACCAAGAGTGGACTGACTGAAGCCTGCACTAGCCTTCTAACAGGCTTCAAGGTAAGTAAAAATATGTAAAAATATTACCGCATAGACAGTAGCCCCTGATGCTCTGTTTGGCGTTCAGAAAGAAAAGCCGAATAGAGGATCTATTAAATATCGCAGGAGTCTAACAAAAAAGAGTCAATATGCGTATGCAGGCTTCGCTGCTATCCACCGCCGCACTGACTGCGGAGGTGGGTGTCCTGAAGCAGGACCTTGAGCGGACCGAGCGAGAGCTCGGCCTTGCCAAGCGGCGGCTCGAGGAGAGAGAAGGTAAGAAATACCTTACAGAAAAAGTGCCTATAAAAAGGCGTGATTGCAAAAAAAAATAACAGGATTGTACTGCTTATTGTAGGGGCCACGACTGAGGTGGCGACCCTTAAGCAGGCGCTGTCTGAGGCCAAAAAGAAAACAGCCGCGGAGCGCACCGAGCGAGACAGACTTGGGGCTCAGTTCGGCGAGGTGCAGCAAGAGCTTCAGGCTCTCATGAAAAAGCATGAGAGTTTGGAGCTTGAGTCAAAGGCGCAAGCATCCGAGCTCGCGACGGCCCTTGAGACTGCCAAGTCTGCCAAGGACGAAGCCCAAAAGGCCCTCCAAGAGTTGGAGGAGATGAGGAAGATAGCAGCGGGTAAGGCATTCTTCATGCAATGCAGAAATATAAAAGTAAACTACTTGTTACTTACCCGAATCCGGAGCTCTCCAGGGGCATTTGCAGATCTTCCCCGCAGCGTATCTGATGCCACCGCATTCTACCGAGCTGAAGAGGGCAGCTCGACGGAGAAGGTGTTCTGGTCTCAATATTCTGAGGCCGGACACCCTGTGCCTTTGAGCGACCAGCTGAAATAGCTGGTCGAGCTCCACAAGGCGGCTGAACAGGCCATGAAGGGCTTCATAGTTCGGCTGTGGCCTGGAGAGGCCCTGCCTGGGAGCTATTTCGGGCTGGTGCGGCGGCTGGTGGAGGCCTGTCCGAGGCTCGAGGTCATCAAGCGCTCCGTCTGCATCGAAGGTGCCTGTCGGGCCCTTGCCCGTGCAAAGGTGCACTGGGGTAAGCTGGACGGTGAGAAGCTTTTGAAGGACGGGCCGCCGCTGGGGAAGGAGCATTGCAAGCCCGAGAACTACTACAAGGATGTTCTTGCAGGTGCCCGTCTTGTGGCGGATGAATGTACCAAGGATGTGATTTTTGAATGAACTCGCTCGTGTTTATCATGTGCGCTGAAAACTTGTTCATATGCGCTAAGCAATGCTTATTGAATTTAAAATATTACTTTCTGTGCGGTGCGGCCGTTTATCAAAAAATTGAGAGATGGCCAGTCGTTGGCTTCTGCCCCCATGCCACTAGTGCTGGGGTGTTCGGGATAAACCTGAGCGCTCTTTTTCCATAGTTGGGTCCTTTGAGGGAGGCGCTCAGCACAACGAATCAGTCAATCAGACTATAATGCTTGAACACTCTCACTTAGCCATAGAAGTCTATAATTTTAAATTTCGGTGAAGCCCCTAGTTCGGAAGACCGAGTTCGGGGCGCTATCCACGCCTTGGACGGACAAAGCCAGCTCCTCGCTCGAAGCGGCATAAGTCTTTAGGGACTCGAAAAACCTCTCGAACAGCGACCGGTCTCTCGCCTCATCATGACAGTCAGTTTTAGCTTTCTCCACTGAGGTGCTTAACCCAGCTGAACCGGGGCACAATCGCAGTGGTTCTCCTAGTGCTACCTTAGCCGATAGAGCGGAACGTAAGGCACCAAAACATAGGATCCGGGCAAACCCAACTATTGACCCAAATCATGATTCGGAGCCGATGCACATAGTGCTATAAGTTCGGGGTGCCGCACTTGTGAAAGTGTACGGACTTCTCACACCATTATGAGGGGTACTGAAGCCCCTGGCATGTTTGCCGTACCATGGTGTACGGGTGCAATCATGTCATTTAATAAACATAAATGTGAAAAGAAGATAATGCAAAAAATAGACAAGAAGCTAAGCATTGTTTATAGAGAGGCTATTTATCAAAGCCGAACGATACAAATAGTGCGGTAAGCAAAAGATATTGGACTATTCAGTATGTCCTGACCAGGGGCAGGCCGCGGAATTGTATTTAAAACAGGTATACCGCTCATAACAGAGACCACCTGGGAGTTCCATAATGCGGCATGGCTTGTCTGCCTCCCTGGATCTTGCATCGTTTGTGCGGCAGTCGAATTGTCGAACAGGTCGTCTGAAGTATGGAGTCCTGAAAGTAACAAAAAAAAGAATCTGGCAGCCCCTAGTACGTTTTAAGCCGTATCCTGGGCGTGCCGTTATTGTGCCCCTTCCCCTGTGCCCATGGTATTTCAAGGGCGTAGTTATGTACGCAAGGTACTAGTTTCGCTATGTCGCGAAAGCTGGGGTTGGGGCCGCATTGCTACGCTTGCTCAGAGTGTGCCAGGCGGTCCTGCTGTGGGTTACTCCGGGCGCGCTTGGCAGTGTCTGGCTTTTTAATGGCTGGACTGGAGAATTGCCTGAGAAGGCTACTTTGTACCTTCGCTGCGAGAGCCACCGTATGCTCCTCCGTACGGAGGGAGCGTTCGGTGTTTCCGTTGACCGTAATTACTCCTCGAGGGCCTGGCATCTTGAGCTTGAGATATGCGTAGTGCGGCACCGCATTGAACTTTGCGAATGCGGTTCGTTCGAGCAGGGCGTGATAGCAACTGCGAAACGGGACTATATCGAAGATTAACTCTTCGCTTCGGAAATTGTCCGGGGATCCGAAGACCACATCAAGTGTTACTGAGCCTGTACAGTTGGCTTCTACACCTGGTATAACGCCTTTAAAGGTCATTCTTGTGGGCTTAATCCTTGAGGGATCTATGCCCATTTTCCGCACTGTATCCTGATAAAGCAGGTTCAGGCTACTGCCGCCGTCCATGAGGACTCTTGTGAGATGAAATCCGTCGATGATTGGGTCGAGAACCAATGCGGCGAAGCCGCCATGACGGATGCTAGTGGGATGGTCCCTTCGATCAAAAGTGATCGGGCAGGAGGACCATGGGTTGAACTTTGGGGCGACTGGATCTATCGCGTATACGTCCCGTAGCGCACGCTTCTGCTCCCGCTTGGGAATGTGGGTTGCGTATATCATGTTCACCGTCCGCACTTGTGGGGGAAAGCCCTTCTGTCCATTGTTGTTCGGCGGCTTGGGCTCCTCGTCGTCGCTGTGCAGCCCCTTGTCTCTGTTTTCGGCCCTTAACTTGCCTGCCTGCTTGAACACCCAACAATCCCTGTTAGTGTGATTGGCTGGCCTTTCGGGGGTGCCATGTATCTGGCACAGGCGATCGAGTATTCGGTCCAAACTGGACGGGCCCTGAGTATTCTTTTTGAATGGCTTTTTCCGCTGACCGGATTAATAGCCTTTGAATTCGGCATTGACTGCCGTGTCTTCATTGCTGTCGCTGTTAACGCGGCGTTTTTGCTTATTCCGACGTGTCCTGCCACTTTTGTCCTTGGTATCCGAATTACTAGGGTTCTTTGATACGTTGTTACTGCGAGCTAGCCAGCTGTCTTCTCCCGCGCAAAAGCGGGTCATGAGTGTCGTGAGGGCTGCCATGGATTTCGACTTTTCCTGTCCCAGGTGCCGGGCAAGCCACTCGTCGCGGATGTTATGCTTGAAGGCTGCTAAGGCCTCTGCGTCCGGACAGTCGACTATCTGGTTTTTCTTTGTTAGGAACCGTGCCTAGAATTGTCTGGCCGATTCCTCTAGCTGCTGAATTATGTGGCTTAAGTCGTCGGCATCCGGCGGTCGCACGTAAGTGCCCTGGAAGTTGTCGAGGAATGCGGCTTCCAGGTCCTCCCAAGAACCGATTAAGTCTGCTGGCAAGCTGTTAAGCCAATGCCGGGCCGGTCCTTTAAGTTTGAGCGGGAGGTATTTGATGGCGTGTAGATCATCGTCGCATGCCATGTGGATGTGAAGGAGATAATCCTCGATCCATACCGCCGGATCTGTTATGCCATCATATGATTCGATGTTTATGGGTTTGAAACCCTCTGGGATTTTATGATCCATTACTTCATTCGTGAAGCATAGCGGGTGTGCGGCGCCTCTGTACTGGGCTATATCACGACGCAGCTCGGAAGAGCTATGTCTGTTGTGTTCGGCCCGGCCGGATTTGTTGTATCTGGAGTGAAGATCATTGTCACATGCCGTAGGGTGCCTGCACGATCCGTAGATCGATCTTGTTTGTCTTGCCTTATCCTCCAGTATGTCTTGCAGGTCGGGCGCATTTTCCCGTCCCTTAGTTGAGCAGCGTCGGGGCATGGCTTGGGTGGAGGGCTGAGAGGCCTCTCTGTCACGGCCGCGAGGTGGCCGGTCTGCCATGTCATGCGCTGGTGATGTAGGTGCTTCCTCCTCTGATCGGGGTAGCGGCCTGCGCTTCAGGTAACTCTTGGAGGGGCATTCGAGTTCATACTCTTCGGCAGCAAGGACTTCAGTCCATCTGTCAGCTAGCAAATCTTGGGCAGCTCTAAGTTGTTGCTGCCTTTTCTTGAGGCTGCTTGCCATGGCTAAAAGCCTACGTTTAAAACGCTCTTGTTCGGCGGGGTCTGATGGTATGACGAATTCGTCGTCATCGAGGCTTGCCTCGTCTTCGGAGGGAGGCGTATAGTTATCATCCTCGACCTCTCGGTCTGCCGCTCTCTCATGAGGGCTGGCTTCTCCATCTTCCTGTGTCGAATCTTGCTGAGGTGGGTGTTCTTCGGCGCTATCCGGGGTAGTATTATCTCCCGTGCCGGAATCACCGTTTTTGCTTTGGCGGGATTTAGAGCGGCGCCGCTGACGCTGGCGCTTTGGCTGTTTCTAGGGGGAGTCATCCCCCACTGTTCCATCGCCATCTCCATCTTTTGGAGTATCCACCATATATATGTCATATGACGAGGTGGCCTTCCAGCGCCCTATAGGAGCTGGTTCCTGTTCGTCTCCTACATCGTCGTCCATGCCGTCGATGTCTTCGAAGCTGAAGTCAAGCATGTCGCTTAGATCGTCGACAGTGGCTACAAAGTGGGTGGTGGGTGGGCTTTGAATTTCCTCATCGTCTGTATCCCACCCTCGCTGACCGTAGTCCGGCCAGGGCTCTCCTGATAAAGAGAGAGACTTAAGAGAATTTAGGATGTCGCCAAAAGGCGAGTGCTGAAAGATGTCTGCGGCGGTGAACTCCATTATCGGCACCCAATCGGATTCGATTGGCAGGGGCACGGGGGGTTTGGAGTCCGGGGAGGAGTTCGGATCCTCGGAGTCACGGGTCATGCAGAGTACGGGGCTAGCGTTCAGCTCGATCGCTTTCGGGATCGCAGCCCCCGAGGTGACGTCCGACCGCTCGTCCTCGATTGGCGCAATAGGCTCAGAGTTAGGGGTTGGAACCGATGCGTGTGCGGCCTCCAGGACACTGTCCGGGGGCAGAGCTAGATCATGCCTCTCGAGATAGTGCGGCGCGCTTGGCTGTGGCTCGAGCCCGTCGAAGATCGAATCTCTGCAGATGTCAGCTGTGTAGTTTAAGCTTCCAAACCTGACTTGATGGCCAGGGGCGTAGCTTTCGATCTGCTCCAGGTGGCCGAGCGAATCGGCCCGTAGAGCGAAGCCGCCGAAGACAAAGATCTGTCCGGGGAGGAAAGTCTCACCCTAGACCGCATCGTTGTTGATGATCAAAGGAGCCATCGGGCCTAAAGGCGATGACACAGAGGAACTCTCAATGAAAGCACCAATGTCGGTGTCAAAACCGGCGGATCTCGGGTAGTGGGTCCCGAACTGTGCGTCTAGGCCGGATGGTAACAGGAGGCAGGGAACACGATGTTTTACCCAGGTTCGGGCCCTCTTGATGGAGGTAAAACCCTACGTCCTGCTTGATTAATATTGATGGTATGGTTAGTACAAGAGTAGATCTACCACGAGATCAAGGAGGCTAAACCTTAGAAGCTAGCCTATGGTATGATTGTTGTATATGGAGTTGATTGCCTACGGACTACAACCCTCCGGTTTATATAGACACCGGATAGGGTTAGGATTACATAGAGTCGTTTACAATGGTAGGACATCTTGAATATCCGCATCGTCAAGCTTGCCTTCCACGCCAAGGAAAGTCCCATCCGGACACGGGACAAAGTCTTCAATCTTGTATCTTCATAGTCCAGGAGTCCGGCTGAAGGTATAGTCCGGCTACCCGAACACCCCCTAATCCAGGAGTCCCTCAAAGACCTATGAAAAGACCACCCACACCTATTTTCTAGCCAACCCGAATCTCGAGGGTGAGATTCATTTTAAGGGGGGTAGGTTTGTAATATCCCAAATTTTCAATTTGGATGTTATACATAGGTCATCATATGCATATCATATTTTATTTGCAGTTCGTTTGCAATCCTAGAAAATCCTAAGCAACTCAAGGACCCACGAAGTGAGTTGGGGATTTCATTATTTTCATATTTGAATTTTTCTCAAATTTGAAAAAGAGGATCATTTTGGTTTTAATACTTTTCTCTCCGAATATTTCAAATATCAAAATAAAAGAGTGGAGATAAAAATGACTTCTCCAAAATAAGAGGAATATTGGAGGGAAGATTTTAAAATCAAATAAATATTTTATTCAGATTTTATTCGAGATTTATTTGAATTAGAAAATATGTATTTTTTCAAAATTGCATTTTTAGGCCAGAAAAATGTTCAGTTTGCTCTAAATATTTTATTTAGATGGTGAAAATTATTTTTGGCATTTTTAGATTTTTATATTTATTTAGGATTTTTCTTCGGCAGAATTTTACTTTAAAAAAAGTCACGCGCCCGACTGGGCCAAAGGCCTAGCCGAGCCAGGCCGCCACCGCAGCCCACCCCCTCGCCCCGACCAACTCCGGGCAGGAGTCCGGCCAGCGCACGCTACCGCAGCCGAGTCCGGGGAGGACTCCTCCTCCCGGCGACCCCCTCCCCAAGCCGCCTCACCCCTCGGCCTTTAAGTAGGACCGAGGCCCGCCACAGCCGCCTTTAGCCGTTGCCGCCTAGCACCGTGCCGCTGCACCACACTGCCGCCCCGCCTCGCCGTTGCCTTGCCGGAGCCGCGCCGCCGTTGACCGGTATAAAAACCGCCTCGGTTTTTTTCGGTTTAGGTCTAGATCGGTTTTTTAGTATTAGGGTTTTCTCGGTTTTCTCCGGTTTCATTAGCAAACGTTCGCCCGTAAGCCTCTGTTTATGAACGCATTCGTTCATTTGTCTCTGCTAGCGAACGTTCGTTCATTAGTCTTTTCTTTTTATTTTTTTTCCTACCAAGGACCTATCCACGATTATTTTTATCGCAGATTAGCCCCTGATCTTCAAACCCTCGCAACTTTTTAACCGTTCGTCCCAATCTAGTGAAACCAACGCCAAAATCTTCATCTCGAACCCCTCTTTCCAGTTAACCAACTTCAACATGGTTTTGACAAATTAAAATTTGGTTTCAAGCAGATTTGATTTCGAACTTCTTTCGATCGTAGTTTGAGTTTCGTAGCTCCGATTTGATTGATTCATTTTGCAAACCGAAGCACTTTAGTTGAACTTTCAGTTTGGACTTTCTCATCTGAGTTTTACCCTTGCATCTATTCTTGAGTGCTTATGTATGCTATTGTTTGTTTGTGATCGAATTTTCGGAGTGCGAAGCATGCTACTACGAGTCTCTAGGGTTTGAGGATCGTCAGCAGGGCAAGTAACACTTTGATCATACCCCGTTATTACCCAGTTTTTATGCATTAGTCTCAACCCTCAAATATTACAAGAGTAGGATCTAATTAATATGTGGGTTTGGGAAGTAGATGATGAGGTAGAACCTATTGACTTTTATATCAAACCATGAGAGTTACTTCTACGTTATGCTATTACTGTTATGTTTTGCTCGTAGACGTGGTTTGGTTGAGTGATCCATGTCATATGTGAGAGATGTTAATGGTTAACTTAAGATGGCTACTTTAATACACATCCGGGTGGGTTGGTTGCGAGCACCTGGAGAATCGAGTGTTGTCCTAGGATATCCTGGAGTACTCGCGTGATCATCCTACGGTTTGCCACCCAGGCTCAAAGGGATCATAAGATTTTTCATGCTGGAAACTTTCATGTGCAGCCACAAGCCATTATGGGCTCTGGCATAGTTGAGTACGTTGTGTGACCTCTTTCAGTGGTAGGCTAGTAGATGTAGGGGATGTGGGTGGTACTGTCTACCCAGAGTAAATAGTTAATGCTTCAGAAAGACTGTGTCTCGGTCATCCGTTTCTCAAACACCCTGTAGTGCGAGAAAACAAATGGAGGAGATTGAGTCTTGTGGGGAAAAGTGCACAAACCCCTGCAGAGTGTACAAACTAATCATGGTTAGCCGTGTCCCCAGTTATGGACATCTTGAGTATCTGGTTCTTGAATTATTGATTTGATCTCATCACTCTAAATTAATTTGTTGGGTTCTTAATATTGTTTAATTGGGATTGAGCCGGAGGAACCTTCTCAATGTTTATCAACTACAATGATAGTTAAACAAAATATATTCCTTTGTTCTAGGAGAAAATTAGCTTTTCGCAAAAAACATAATAACCATAGTGCCTCCACCAGCCATATATGCATGTAGTGTTAGTTTTTATGTTGTTCATTGCTCTACAGTGTTATTTTGCCAGCATATTCCATGTGCTGACCCATTTTCAGGCTGCAACATATTATGTTGCAGACTTTTCAGACAAAGAGTAAGGTGCGCTAGGTCGTTGTCGTGCATTCAGCTATGCCATTGGAGTTGATGGACTCACTTTATCTTTGAAGCCTTCCGCTCTTATCACATTTAGATGGCCTTAAGCCATATTATTGTAATAAGTTCTCTCTTGAGACTATCGATGTATTAAGTGTGTGATTGCACTCTGTTATAAATCCTTCAAGTACTGTGTGTGTCAGCATTACCGATCCAGGGATGACACTTATGCACAGAGATTTGACCTATTGAGGTTGGATCGCTACATAAAACAAGAAACTAAAAGATTCGATTGCAAGATCTGAAGATATACCTTCAAGCACTCACCTCCCCGGCAATGGCGCGAGAAAAGAGTTTGATGTCTACTACACAACTTGTTCTTGTAGACTCGTGTTGGGCCTCCAAGCGCAGAGTTTTTTAGGACAGTAGCAAATTTCCCTCAAGTTGATGACCTAAGGTTTATCAATACGTGGGAGGCGTAGGATGAAGATAGACTCTCTCTTAGACAACCCTGCAACCAAATAATAAAATGTCTCTTATGTCCCCAACATACGAAATGCAATGGTAATTTGTATAGGTGCACTAGTTCGGTGAAGAGATGGTGATACAAGTGTAGTAATGATAGTAGATATTGATTTTTATGATAGTGTCAATAAAAACGACAAGGTAGCAATTGATAAAATGGAGCACGAACGGTATTGCAAAGCTTGAAAATGAGCCCTAGAGTCCATACTTTCGCTAGTGCAGTCTCTCAACAATGCTGATCTAATTGGATCATATAACCATCCCTCAAAGTGCGATGAAGAATCACTCCAAAGTTCCTATCTAGCGGAGAACATAAGAAGAAATTGTTTATGCGTATTCTTTCCGATTGATCTATCCAAGAGTTCATACTAAAATAACACCAAGTTATTCTTTCCGATCGATCTATCAAGAGTTCGTACTAAAATAACACTAAGTTATTCTTTCCGATCGATCTATCAAGAGTTCATACTAAAATAACACCAAAGCGAATTCAGATTCATAATACTCAATCCAACACAAAGAACCTCATAGATTGCCCCAAGTTTTCTACCGTAGAAACAAAAGACGAGAACGTGCATCAACCCCTATGCATAGATTACCCCAATGTCACCTCGGGAATCCACGAGTTGAGTGCCAAAACATATCTTAAGTGAATCAATATAATACCCCATTGTCACCACGGGTATTCATATGCAAGACATATACCAAGGGCTCTCAAATCCATAAAGTATTCAATCCGATAAAACGAAATCTCAAAGGGAAAACTCAATTCATCACAACAACATAGAGAGGGAGAAACACCATATGATCGAACTATATTAACAAAGCCCGCGATACATCAAGATCATGACATCTCAAGAACACGAGAGAGAGAGAGAGCAAGATTAAACACATAGCTACTGATACGTCTCCAACGTATCTATAATTTTTGATTGCTCCATGCTATATTATTTACTGTTTTGAATGTTTATGGGCTTTATTATACACTTTTATATCATTTTTGGGACTAACCTATTAACCCAGAGCCCAGTGTCAGTTTCTGTTTTTTACCCTGTTTTAGGGTTTCGAAGAAAAGGAAAATCAAACGGAGTCCAATTGACCTGAAACTTCACAGAACTCATTTTTGGAAGGAAAGAAGCCCAGAAGACTTGGAGTGCACGTCGGGGGATCTGCGAGGAGGTCACGAGGCAGGGGGCGCGCCCACCCCCTGGGCGCGCCCTCCACCCTCGTGAGCCCCTCGTGGCCCCCCTAACGTACTTCTTCTGCCTATATATCTCCATATGCCCTAAAAACATTCAAGAGCACAATAGATCGGGAGTTCCGCCGCTAGAAGCCTCCGTAGCCACCGAAAACCAATCTAGACCCGTTCCGGCACCCTGCCGGAGGGGGAATTCCTCTCCGGTGGCCATCTTCATCATCCCGGTGCTCTCCATGACGAGGAGGGAGTAGTTCTCCCTCAGGGCTGAGGGTATGTACCAGTAGCTATGTGTTTGATCTCTCTCTCTCGTGTTCTTGAGGTGATACGATCTTGATGTATCACGAGCTTTGCTATTATAGTTGGATCCTATGATGTTTTCTTCCCCCCTCTACTCTCTTGTAATGAATTGAGTTTCCCTTTGAAGTAATCTTATCGGATTGAGTCTTTAAAGATTTGAGAACACTTGATGTATGTCTTGCCGTGTGTATCTGTGGTGACAATGGGATACCACGTGATTCACTTGATGTATGTTTTGGTGATCAACTTGCATGTTCCGCCCATTAACCTATGCATAGGGGTTGGCACACGTTTTCGTCGTGATTCTCTGGTAGAACTTTGGGGCACTCTTTGAGGTTCTATGTGTTGGTTGAATAGATGAATCTGAGATTGTGTCATGCATATCGTATAATCATACCCACGGATACTTTAGGTGACATTGGAGTATCTAGGTGACATTATGGTTTTGGTTGATTTGTATCTTAAGGTGTTATTCTGGTACGAACTCTAGGGCTGTTTGTGACACTTATAGGAATAGCCCAACGGATTGATTGGAAAGAATAACTTTGAGGTGGTTTCGTACCCTACCATAATCTCTTCGTTCATTCTCCGCTATTAGTGACTTTGGAGTGACTCTTTGTTGCATGTTGAGGGATAGATTTATGATCCAATTATGTTAGTATTGTTGAGGGAACTTGCACTAGCAAAAGTATGAACCCTAGGCCTTATTTCCACACATTGCAATACCGTTTACGCTCACTTTTATCATTCGTTACCTTGCTGTTTTTATAATTTCAGATTACAAATACCTTTATCTACTATCCATATTGCACTTGTATCACCATCTCTTCGCCGAACTAGTGCACCTATACAATTTACCATTGAATTGGGTGTGTTGGGGACACAAGAGACTCTTTGTTATTTGGTTGCAGGGTTGCTTGAGAGAGACCATCTTCATCCTACGCCTCCTACAGATTGGTAAACCTTTGGTCATCCACTTGAGGGAAATTTGCTACTGTCCTACAGACCTCTACACTTGGAGGCCCAACAATGTCTACAAGAAGAAGGTTGTGTAGTAAACATCAAGCTCTTTTCTGGCGCCATTGCTGGGGAGGTGAGTGCTTGAAGGTATATCTTTAGATCTTGCAATCGAGTCTTTTAGTTTCTTGTTTTATAACTAGTTTAGTTTATAAAAGAAAACTATAAAAAATAGAATTGAGTTTGTCTCATATGCTTCACCTTTTTAATATCTTTCGTGAGTATGATGGAAAGGATAATTGTGCTCAAGTGCTAGAAGAATAAATCTATAAAATGTTTGGCACTAAATATTTGAATGATGAGCATGATTGCAACGTTGTTAGTATGAATTCCTTGAATATCCATGATGCTAATGATATGCAAAGCCACAAGCTTGGGGAAGCTATGTTTGATGAAGATGATATTTTTTGTCCCCCAAGTTTTGATGAGAAAATTTATTATGATGAAAGCATGCCTCCTATTTATGATGATTATATTGATGAAAGTGGATTTGTAGAGGTCATGACTTTATTTTGTGATGAATCCACTATTTCGGAAGAGGTTCCAATTGATTATGAGAACAAAGTTGCTATATATGATGATTACTGTGATGACTTGTATGCTATAAAGAATAATGATATCCATGAAACTTGTCATCATGATTTTAGTTTTCAATTGGATTATGCCTCACATGATAATTATTTTGTTGAGTTTGCTCCCACTATTATTCGTGAGAAGAATTTTGCTTATGTGGAGAGTAATAAAATTTATATGCTTATAGATCATGAAAAGAATGCTTTAAGTGCTGGTTATATTGTTGAATTCATTCATGATGCTACTGAAAATTATTATGAGGTAGGAATATATGCTTGTAGGAATTGCAATAATATCAAGTTTCCTCTCTATGTGTTGAAAATCTTGAAGTTATGCTTGTTTTGCCTTCCTATGCTAGTTGATTATTGTTCCCATAAGTTGTTTGCTCACAAAATCCCTATGCATAGGAATTGTGTTAGACTTAAATGTGCTAGTTATATTCTTCATGATGCTCTCTTTATGTTTCAATTCTTATCCTTTATGTGAGCATCATTGAAATCATCATGCCTAGCTAGGGGCATTAAACGATAGCGCTTGTTGGGAGGCAACCCAATTTTATTTTTTTCCCTTGCTTTTTGTTCCTGTTTAGTAATAAATAATTCATCTAGCCTCTGTTTAGATGTGGTTTTATGATTTTAATTAGTGTTTGTGCCAAGTAGAACCTTTGGGAAGACTTGGGGAAAGTCTTGTTGATCATGCTGTCAAAAACAGAAACACTTTAGCGCTCACGATAATTGCTGCCATTTTTATTTGGAAAGTTATATTTAGTTAATTCTTTTTTAAGATGATTAATAGATAAATTACTCAGGTCCAGAAATTTATTTGAGAATTTTATGAGTTCCAGAAGTATAGGTTTGATCCAGATTACTACAGACTGTTCTGTTTTGACAGATTCTGTTTTTCGTGTGTTGTTTGCTTATTTTAATGAATCTATGGCTAGTAAATAGTCTATAAACCATAGAGAAGTTGGAATACAGTAGATTTAACACCAATATAAATAAATAATGAGTTCATTACAGTACCTTGAAGTGGTGTTTATTTTCTTATACTAACGGAGCTTACGAGTTTTCTGTTAAGTTTTGTGTTGTGAAGTTTTCAAGTTTTGGGTAAGGATTTGATGGACTATGGAATAAGGAGTGGCAAGAGCCTAAGATTGGGGATGCCCAAGGCACCCCAAGGTAATATTCA
Organism: Triticum aestivum; assembly: GCF_018294505.1. Classification (NCBI taxonomy): domain Eukaryota; kingdom Viridiplantae; phylum Streptophyta; class Magnoliopsida; order Poales; family Poaceae; genus Triticum; species Triticum aestivum. Next base: position 451,468,602 of record NC_057809.1, on the reverse strand, counting down.
AGGATATTCAAGAGCCTAAGCTTGGGGATGCCCCAGAAGGCATCCCCTCTTTCGTCTTCGTTCATCGGTAACTTTACTTGGAGCTATATTTTTATTCGCCACATGATATGTGTTTTGCTTGGAGCGTCAATTTATTTTGTTAGGATTTGATTTCTTTTATTTAGAACAATGTTTTTCATCTTTTATTTCAATAAAATTGGCATTGATAGCCTCCACTATGCCTATGGTACCATATACTTGTTGCTGTTTGAAAACAGACAGTTTACCGCTGTTGCAATAATTCCCTAGAAAAGTCAGAATGTGATAAAATGTTGAAACCTTTTGCATATTAAGCTATGATAAATTTACTACAGTGGGAATTTTCTTTCATAATATTTGGAGCTAGTGAAGTATGGATGTTTCTGAATTCTTTACAGACTATCCTGTTTAGGCAGATTGCTGTTATGTTTGCATTGTTTGCATATGTTTGCTTCTTTAATGATTCTATTTGAGGATAGGAATATTAAATATGCAGAGGCATTTAGTAATGTTGAATAATAATATTAGTGATTTGCTATAGTAGAGTATGATAAGGTTTTGGCAATGGTTTATACTAACTTATCTCACGAGTCCTTGTTGAGTTTTGTGTGGATGAAGCTTTTGAGATTTAGGGAGACCGTGATATGAGAGGAATTAAGGAGACACAAAAGCTCAAGCTTGGGGATGCCCAAGGCACCCCAGGATAATATTTCAAGAAGTCTCAAGCATCTAAGCTTGGGGATGCCCGGGTTGGCATCCCACCTTTCTTCCTCAACAACTATCGGTTAGTATCAGTTGATCCTAAGTTTTTCCTTCTTCACATGATGTTTGATATTCTTAGATGTCATTTTCTTTTGATTTGCTTGCTGTTTGAATAAAATACCAAGATCTGAAATTATTAAATGTTAGAGAGTCTTCACATAGTTGCATAATTATTCGACTACTCATTGATCTTCACTTATATCTTTCGGAGTAGTTTGTCATTTACTCTAGTGCTTCACTTATATCCTTTTAGAGCACGGTGGTCGTTTTATTTTATAGAAATAGATGAACTCTCATGCTTCACTTAGATTATTTTGAGAGCCTTAAATAGCATGGTAATTTGCTTGAAATCCCAATATGCTAGGTATTCAAGAATAATAAAATTCTCTTATGAGTGTCTTGAATACTATGAGAAGTTTGATACTTGATAATTGTTTTGAGATATGGAGATGGTGATATTAGAGTCATGCTAGTTGAGTGGTTATGAATTTGAGAAATACTTGTGTTGAAGTTTGTGATTCCCGTAGCATGCACGTATGGTGAACCGTTATGTGATGAAGTCGGAGCATGATTTATTTATTGATTGTCTTCCTTATGAGTGGTGGTCGGGGACGAGCGATGGTCTTTTCCTACCAATCTATCCCCCTAGGAGCATGTGCGTAGTACTTTGTTTCAATAACTAATAGATTTTTGCAATAAGTATGTGAGTTCTTTATGACTAATGTTGAGTCCATGGATTATACGCACTCTCGACCTTCCACCATTGCTAGCCTCTCTAGTACCGCGCAACTTTCGCCGGTACCATAAACCCACCATATACCTTCCTCAAAACAGCCACCATACCTACCTATTATGGCATTTCCATAGCCATTCCGAGATATATTGCCATGCAACTTTCCACCGTTCTGTTTATTATGACACACTCCATCATTGTCATATTGCTTAGCATGATCATGTAGTCGACATTGTATTTGTGGCAAAGCCACCATTCATAATCCTTTCATACATGTCACTCATGAGTCATTGCACATCCCGGTACACCGCCAGAGGCATTCATATAGAGTCATATCTTGCTCTAAGTATCGAGTTGTAATTCTTGAGTTGTAAGTAAATAAAAGTGTGATGATCATCATTATTAGAGCATTGTCCTAGCGAGGAAAGGATGATGGAGACTATGATTCCCCCATAAGTCGGGATGAGACTCCGGACGAAAATAAATAAATAAAAGAGGCCAAAGAAGCCCAAATAAAAAAAGAAAAAAGAGGCCATAAAAAAGAGAAGGCCCAAATAAAAAAATAAAAAAATGAGAGAAAAAGAGAGAAGAGGCAATGCTACTATCCTTTTACCACACTTGTGCTTCAAAGTAGCACCATGATCTTCATAATAGAGAGTCTCCTATGTTGTCACTTTCATAAACTAGTGGGAATCTTTCATTATAGAACTTGGCTTGTATATTCCAAAGATGGGCTTCCTCAAAATGCCCTAGGTCTTCGTGAGCAAGCAAGTTGGATGCACACCCACTTAGTTTCTTTTTGAGCTTTCATACATTTATAGCTCTAGTGCATCCGTTGCATGGAAATCCCTACTCATTCACATTGATATCTATTGATGTGCATCTCCATAGCCCGTTGATACACCTAGTTGATGTGAGACTATCTTCTCCCTTTTTGTCTTCTCCACAACCACCATTCCATTCCACCTATAGTCTTATGTCCATGGCTCACGCTCATGTATTGCGTGAAGATTGAAAAAGTTTGAGAACATCAAAAGTATGAAACAATTGCTTGGCTTGTCATCGGGGTTGTGCATGATTTAAATATTTTGTGTGGTGAAGATAGAGCATAACCAGACTATATGATTTTGTAGGGATAGCTTTCTTTGGCCATGTTATTTTGAGAAGACATAATTGCTTAGTTAGTATGCTTGAAGTATTATTGTTTTTATGTCAATATGAACTTTTGTCTTGAATCTTATGGATCTGAATATTCATGCCACAATTAAGAAGAATTACATTGAAACTATGCCAAGTAGCACTCCGCATCAAAAATTCTTTCTTTTATCATTTACCTACTCGAGGATGAGCAGGAATTAAGCTTGGGGATGCTGATACGTCTCCAACGTATCTATAATTTTTGATTGCTCCATGCTATATTATTTACTGTTTTGAATGTTTATGGGCTTTATTATACACTTTTATATCATTTTTGGGACTAACCTATTAACCGAGAGCCCAGTGCCAGCTTCTGTTTTTTACCCTGTTTTAGGGTTTCGAAGAAAAGGAAAATCAAACGGAGTCCAATTGACCTGAAACTTCACGGAACTCATTTTTGGAAGGAAAGAAGCCCAGAAGACTTGGAGTGCACGTCGGGGGATCTGCGAGGAGGTCACGGGGCAGGAGGGCGCGCCCACCCCCCTGGGCGCGCCCTCCACCCTCGTGAGCCCCTCGTGGCCCCCCTGACGTACTTCTTCCGCCTATATATCTCCATATACCCTAAAAACATCCGAGAGCACAATAGATCGGGAGTTCCACCGCCAGAAGCCTCAGTAGCCACCGAAAACCAATCTAGACCCGTTCCGGCACCCTGCCGGAGGGGGAATCCCTCTCCGGTAGCCATCTTCATCATCTCGGTGCTCTCCATGACGAGGAGGGAGTAGTTCTCCCTCGGGGCTGAGGGTATGTACCAGTAGCTATGTGTTTGATCTCTCTCTCTCTCTCTTGTGTTCTTGAGGTGGTACGATCTTGATGTATCGCGAGCTTTGCTATTATAGTTGGATCCTATGATATTTTCTTCCCCCCTCTACTCTCTTGTAATGAATTGAGTTTCCCCTTTGAAGTAATCTTATCGGATTGAGTCTTTAAAGATTTGAGAACACTTGATGTATGTCTTGCCGTGCGTATCTGTGGTGACAATGGGATACCACGTGATTCACTTGATGTATGTTTTGGTGATCAACTTGCGGGTTCCGCCCATGAACCTATGCATAGGGGTTGGCACACGTTTTCGTCGTGATTCTCCGGTAGAACTTTGGGGCACTCTTTGAGGTTCTATGTGTTGGTTGAATAGATGAATCTGAGATTGTGTGATGCATATCGTATAATCGTACCCATGGATACTTTAGGTGACATTGGAGTATCTAGGTGACATTAGGGTTTTGGTTGATTTGTATCTTAAGGAGTTATTCTAGTACGAACTCTAGGGCTGTTTGTGACACTTATAGCAATAGCCCAACGGATTGATTGGAAAGAATAACTTTGAGGTGGTTTCGTACCCTACCATAATCTCTTCGTTCGTTCTCCGCTATTAGTGACTTTGGAGTGACTCTTTGTTGCATGTTGAGGGATAGTTTTATGATCCAATTATGTTAGTATTGTTGAGGGAACTTGCACTAGCGAAAGTATGAACCCTAGGCCTTATTTCCACACATCGCAACACCGTTTACGCTCACTTTTATCATTCGTTACCTTGCTGTTTTTATAATTTCAGATTACAAATACATTTATCTACTGTCCATATTGCACTTGTATCACCATCTCTTTGCCGAACTAGTGCACCTATACAATTTACCATTGTATTGGGTGTGTTGGGGACACAAGAGACTCTTTGTTATTTGGTTGCAGGGTTGCTTGAGAGAAACCATCTTCATCCTATGCCTCCTACGGATTGATAAACCTTAGGTCATCCACTTGAGGGAAATTTTCTACTGTCCTACAAACCTCTGCACTTGGAGGCCCAACAACGTCTACAAGAAGAAGGTTGTGTAGTAGACATTAGCTACTGGTACAAACCCTCAACCCTGAGGGTGGACTACTCCCTCCTCATCATGGTGGTCGTCGGGATGATGAAGATGGCCACCAGTGATGGTTTCCCCCTCTGTTAGGGTGCCAGAACAGGATATATATTGGTTTTTCGTGGCTACAGAGGCTTGCGACAGTGGAATTTCTGATCTAGGGTTGCCCCGAAGGTTTTTGGAATATTTGACGATTTATAGGGCGTAGAGGCGATGCGGGAGGCTTCCGAGGTGGGCACAACCCACCAGGGAGCGCCTGGTCCCCAGACGTGCCTAGGTGGGTTGTGCCCCCCTCAGGGCACCCCTCTGGTACTTCCTTGGCCCATTAGTGGTCTTCTGGTCCAAAAAATCTCCAAAAAGTTTCGCTGCGTTTGGACTCCATTTGGTATTGTTTTTCTACGATGTAAAAAACAAGCAAAAATAGCAACTGGCACTGGGCACTATGCCAATATAAAGTTGCTATAAAATGATTGTAAAACACCTAAGAATGATAATATAACAGCATGAATACTTCATAAATTATAGATACGTTGGAGACGTATCACACCTACACATGATAGTCTTGTTATCCTATGTCAATCGGAGAAGTTTGCGCTTATTAAGTACTATATTGATGGGTTACGTTCTACTATTTCACATGATGATTTTGATGAATATAATATGCATGTGCTTGCTGCTCCTACTTGCAATTATTATGTGAGAGGAACTACATCTCTGCCTCTCTATGTTTCTAATACAATAAAATTGCAAGAAACTGTTTATGCTATGTACTGGCCTTTACTTTGAATGCATGGATTGTTCTTTTATGACATGCCGATGCATAGGAAGAGAGATAGATTTCGATGTTGCATGATATATGTTACTTTGTGCTCACTACTAAATCACAAATCATTTTAATTAAAATTGGCTTTGATATACCTTGGGATCCTGGTGGATCCATTACTTGAGCACTACATGCTTAGCTTAATGGCTTTAAATAAAGCGCTGCCAGGGAGACAACCCGGAAGTTTTAGAGTGTCATTTTATTCTGTTGTGTGCTTTTATAAAGTTTAAAAACGAAAAAATATTGAGGGGAACCCAAAACTTTTCAAAAAGAAAAGTGAAAGTAAGAAAGACGAGCACCGTTGAAGTGGGGGAGCTCCGTGAACTTTGTTCATGCCCATTTTAACTTTGGAAACCTTGATTACAGAAACTTCTCAACAAAAATATTTCCCCTTGTACAAATCCTTTGTATTATAAAAATAATGTGCCAAGATTTGCCTTTAGGATGATTAGATTGCTTGTCTGGTTTGGGGAGTGCAAAAACAGAAACTTTGGCTGTAGTGCGTGAATTTTCGTTTTTTACTGGAACGTCGAATGTTTCTGAAACTTTTTTCCCAATACTTCTATACAAATTATTTATTTTGTCCTAATTCTTCAGAATTTTTGGAGCTACAAAGGTATGGTAGATGTTCATATTCCTACAGACTGTCCTGTTTAAGACAGATTCTGTTTTTGATGCATTGTTTTGCTAGTTTTGATGAAACTATCGATTTTATCGGTGGTATAAGCCATAGAGAAGTTATAATACAGTAGCTACAACGGAAAAATAAATTATGAATGGGTTTGCAACAATACTTAAAGTGGTGATGTGCTTTATTATACTAACAGATCTCATGAGGGTTTGTTAAGTTTTGTGTGATTAAAGTTTTCAAGTTTTGGGTGAGATCACGATGGATGAAGGAATAAGGAGTGGCAAGATCCTATGCTTGGGGATGCCCGAGGCATCCCAAGGTAATAATCAAGGATACCCAAGCAACTAAGCTGGGGATGCCCCGGAAGGCATCCCCTCTTTCTTCTAACGATCATCGGTAATTTTACTTGGAGCTATATTTTTATTTGTCACATGATATGCGTAAATCTTGGAGCATCGTGTGCCTTTTTATTTTTATTTTAATAAATGCACCATGCTGGTATGAGATAGTCCTTGGTTGATTTATAGAATGCTTCATGCACTTCACTTATATCTTTTGAGTATGGCTTTATAGAACACTTCATGTGCTTCACTTATATCATTTGAAGTTTGGATTGTCTGTTTCCCTACACATAGAAAACCACCATTTGTATCTTTTGCTTCACTTATATTTGTTAGAGCGTGGGCATATCTTTTGTAGAAAGAATTAAACTCTCTTGCTTCACTTATATCTATTTAGAGAGTCACCAGGAATTGGTCATTCACATGGTTAGTCATAAAATCCTACATAAACTTGTAGATCATTGAATATGATATGTTTGATTCCTTGTAATAGTTTTGCGATATAAAGATGGTGATATTAGATTCATGCTTGTGAGGAATTATAGACTGGTAGAAATACTTGTGTTAAGGTTTGTGATTCCCGAAGCATTCACGTATGGTGAACCGTTATGTGACGAAGTCGGAGCATGATTTGTTTTTGATTGTCTTCCTTATGAGTGGCGGTCGGGGACGAGCGATGGTCTTTTCCTGCCAATCTACCCCCTAGGAGCATGCGTGTAGTATTTTTTTCGATAGCTAATAATTTTTTGCAATAAGTATGTGAGTTCTTTATGACTAATGTTGAGTCCATGGATTATACGCACTGTCACCCTTCCATCATTGCTAGCTTCTTCGATACCGTGCATTGCCCTTTCTCACCTCGAGAGTCGGTGCAAACTTCACCGATGCATCCAAACCCCATGATATGATACGCTCTGTCACACATAAGCCTCCTTATATCTTCCTCAAAACAGCCACCATACCTACCTATCATGGCATTTCCATAGCCATTCCGAGATATATTGCCATGCAACTTCCATCATCATATACATGACTTAAGCATTCATTGTCATATTGCTTTGCATGATCGTAAGATAGCTAGCATGATATTTCCATGGCTTGTCCAGTTTTTGATATCTTTGCTACGCTAGATCATTGCACATCCTGGTATATTGCCAGAGGCATTCATATAGAGTCATACTTTGTTCTAAGGTATCGATTTGTAAGTAAATGAAAATGTGATGATCATCATTATTAGAGCATTGTCCCATTGAGGAAAGGATGATGGAGACAATGATTCCCCCACAAGTCGGGATGAGACTCCGGACGAAAAAAAGTGGCCAAAAAAAGGAGAGCCCCAAAAAAGAAAAAAAGAAAGAAAAAAGAAAAAAAGAAGAAAAATGATGAGAGAAAAATAGAGAAGGGGCAATGCTACTATCCTTTTACCACACTTGTGCTTCAAAGTAGCACCATGTTCTTCATATAGAGAGTCTCTTGAGTTATCACTTTCATACACTAGTTGGAATTTTCATTATAGAACTTGGCTTGTATATTTTGATGATGGGCTTCCTCAAATGCCCGAGGTCTTCATGAGCAAGCAAGTTGGATGTACACCCACGTTGTTTCCAGTTTGAGCTTTCATACACTTCTCTTAGTGCATCTGTTGCATGGCAATCCCTACTCCTCACATTGGCATCGATTGATGGGCATCTCCATATACCATTTATTAGTCGCGTCGATGTGAGACTTTCTCCTTTTTTGTCTTCTCCACACAACCTCCACCATCATATTTATTCCACCTATAGTGCTATATCCATGGCTCACACTCATGTATTGCATGAAAGTTGAAAAAGTTTGAGAACACAAAAATTATGAAACAATTGCTTGGCTTGTCATCGGGGTTGTGCATGATGAAATACTTTGTGTGGTGAAGATGGAGCATAGCCAGACTATATGATTTTGTAGGGATAACTTTCTTTTGCCATGCTATTTTTAAAAGGCATGATTGCTTTATTAGTATGCTTGAAGTATTATTGTCTTTATGTCAAATGATAGACTATTGCTTTGAATCACTCGTGTCTTAATATTCATGCCATGATTAGATATATGATCAAGATTATGTTAGGTAGCATTCCACATCCAAAAAAATCCTTTTATCATTTACCTACTCGAGGACGAGTAGGAATTAAGCTTGGGGATGCTGATACGTCTCCGTCGTATCTATAATTTTTGATTGTTCCATGCCAATATTCTACAACTTTTACATACTTTTGGTAACAATTTATATGATTTTCTTGGACTAACATATTGATCTAGTGCCCAGTGTCAGTTCCTGTTTGTTGCATGTTTTTTGTTTTGTGGAAAATCCATATAAAATGGAGTCCAAATGGGATAAAAACTTATGGGGATTTTTATTGGAATATATGTGAATTTTGGGGAAGTGGAATCAATGCGAGATGATGCCCGAGGGCCCCACAAGGGTGGGGGGCGTGCCCTGGGCCCTTGTGGTCACCTCGTAAGGCGGTTGTTGCCCTTCTTCTGGCGCAAGAAAGCTAATATTCTAATAAAAATCATGTTAAAATTTCAGCCCAATCAGAGTTATGGATCTCCGGGAATTTAAGAAACGGTGAAAGGCCAGAATCTGGGAGCGTGGAAACAGAAGGAAACAGGGAGAGATCCAATCCTGGAGGGGCTCCCGCCCCTCCACCACCATGGAGGCCATGGACCAGAGGAGAAACCCTTCTCCCATCTAGGGGGAAGGTCAAGGAAGAAGAAGAAGGAGGGGGCTCTCGCCCTCTCTCTCTCTCGGTGGCGCCGAAACACCGCTGGGGCCATCATCGTGACGACAATCTACACCAACAACTTCACCGCTGTCATCACCAACTCTCTCCCCCTCTATGCAACGGTGTAACACCTCTTCTCCGCGCTGTAATCTCTACTTAAAGATGGTTCTCAATGCTATATATTATTTCCTAACGATGTATGGCTATCCTATGATGTTTGAGTAGATCCCTTTTGTCCTATGGGTTAATTGATGATCGTGATTGGTTTGAGTTGTATGTTTTATTATTGGTGCTATCCGTGTCATGCAAGCGTGAGGGATACCCGCTGTAGGGTTTGCAATATGTTCATGATTTGCTTATGGTGGGTGGCGTGAGTGACAGAAGCTTAAACCCGAGTAAGTAGGTTGTTCGCGTATGGGAGTAAAGAGGACTTGATATTTTAATGCTATGGTTGGGTTTTACCTTAATGATCTTTAGTAGTTATGGATGTTTGGTAGAGTTCCAATCATAAGTGCATATGATCCAAGGAGAGAAAGTATGTTAGCTTATGCATCTCCCTCATGTAAAATTGCAATAATGATTACCAGTCTAGTTATCGATTGCCTAGGGACAAATAACTTTCTTGTGACAAAAAGCTCTCTACTAAAACTAACTTAGTTGTTTCTTTATCTAAACAACCTCTAGTTTTTATTTACACGCTCTTTATTATCTTACAAACCTATCCTACAACACCTTCAAAGTACTTCTAGTTTCATACTTGTTCTAGGTAAAGCGAACGTAAAGCGTGTGTAGAGTTGTATCGGTGGTCGATAGAACTTGAGGGAATATTTGTTCTACCTTTAGCTCCTCGTTGGGTTCGACACTCTTACTTATCGAAAGGGGCTACAACTGATCCCCTATACTTGTGGGTTATCACTTAAGCATCGCTACAGGTGAGAAAGTCTCATCGTAGTCAACCACTTGAACTTGTCGAAAACCTTTTGTGACAAGTCGAGCTTTGTAGATGGTGACATTACCATCAGCGTCTGTCTTCTTCTTGAAGATCCATTTATTCTGAATGGCTTGCCGATCATCAGGCAAGTCCACCAAAGTCCATACTTTATTCTCATACACGGATCCTATCTCAGATGTCATGGCCTCAAGCCAATTATCAGAATTTGGGCTCATCATAGCTTCTTCATAGTTTGTAGGTCCGCCATGGTCTAATAACATGACTTCCAGGACAGGATTACCATACCACTCTGGTGCGGAACATGCTCTGTTCGACCTATGAGGTCCAGTAGTAACTTGATCCGAGGTTTCATGATCATCATCATTAGCTTCCTCTCTATTTGGTGTAGGCATCACGGGAACGGATTTCTCTGATGTGCTACTTTCCAATTCGAGAGAAGGAACAATTACCTCATCAAGTTCTACGTTCCTCCCATTCACTTATTTCGAGAGAAACTCCTTCTCTAGAAAGGATCCATTCTTGGCAACAAAGATCTTTCCTTCGTATATGTGGTAGAAGGTGTACCCAATTGTTTCCTTAGGGTATCCTATGAAGACACACTTCTCCGATTTGGGTTCGAGCTTATCAGGCTGAAGCCTTTTGACATAAGTGTCGCAATCCCAAACTTTAAGAAACGACGGCTTAGGTGTCTTGCCAAACCATAGTTCATACGGTGTTGTCTTAACGGATTTAGATGGTGCCCTATTTAACGTGAATGCAGCTGTCTCTAATGCATAACCCCAAAACGATAGTGGTAAATCGGTAAGACACATCATAGAACACACCATATTTGATAAAGTACGGTTACGATGTTCGGACACACCATTACGCTGTGGTGTTCCAGGTGGTGTGAGTTGTGAAACTATTCCACATTGTTTTAAATTAAGGACACATCATATAACGCACCATATCTAATAAAGTACAATTACGATGTTCGGACACACCATTACGCTGTGGTGTTCCAGGTGGCGTGAGTTGTGAAACTATTCCACATTGTTTTAAATTAAGGCAAAACTTGTAACTCAAATATTCGCCTCCACAATCAGATCATAGAAACTTTATTTTCTTGTTATGATGATTCTCCACTTCACTTTGAAATTCTTTGAACTTTTCAAATGTTTCGGACCTTTGTTTCATCAAGTAGATATACCCATACCTTCAAATCATCTGGGAAGCTCAGAAAATAATGATACCCGCTACGTGACTCAACACTCATCATACCGCATACATCGGTATGTATTATTTCCAATAAGTCATTAGCTTGCTCCATTGTTCCGGAGAATGGAGTTTTAGTCATCTTGCCCATGAGTCATGGTTCACAAGTATCAAATGATTCATAATCAAGTTACTCCAAAAGTCCATCTGCGTGGAGTTTCTTCATGCGCTTTACACCAATATGACATAAACGGAAGTGCCACAAGTAGGTTGCACTATCATTATCAACTTTGCATCTTTTGGCATCAATATTATGAATATGTTTATCACTACGATCGAGATTCAACAAGAATAGACCATTCATCAAGGGTGCATGACCATAAAAGATATTACTCATATAAATAGAACAACCATTATTCTCCAATTTAAACAAATAACCATCTCGCAATAAACAAGATCCAAATATAATGTTCTTGCTCAATGCTAGCACAAAATAACAATTATTGAGGTCTAAAACTAATCACGAAGGTAGATGTAGAGGTAGTGTGCCGACGGCGATCACATCGACCTTCGAACCATTCCCGACGAGCATCGTCACCTCGTCCTTAGCCGATCTTCAATTATTCTGCAGCGCCTGTTTCGAGTTACAAATATGAGCAACCAAACCAGTATCAAATACCCAGGCGCTAGTACGAGCATTAGTAAGGTACACATCAACGACATGTATATCAAATATACCTTTATTCACTTTGCCATCCTTCTTATCCACCAAGTATTTGGGGCAGTTCCGCTTCGAGTGACCATTCCCTTTGCAGTAGAAGCACTCGGTTTCAGGTTCGGGTCCAGCTCTGGGTTAGGGTTTCTTCCCAGGAGTGGCAACTTGCTTACGATTCTTCTTGAAGTTCCATTTCTTTCCCTTGCCCTTTTTCTTGAAACTAGTGGTCTTGTTAACCATCAACACTTGATGCTCCTTCTTGATTTCTTCCTCCGCGGCCTTAAGCATTTTGAAGAGCTCAAGAATCATTTTATTCATCCCTTGCATATTATAGTTCCTCATGAAGCCTTTATAGCTTGGTGGCAGTGACTGAAGAACTCTGTCAATAACACTATCAACTTGAAGATCAATTCCTGACTGAGTCAAGTGGTTATGATACCCAGACATTTTGAGTATGTGTTCACTAACAGAACTGTTGTCCTCCATCTTGCAACTATAGAACTTGTTGGAGACTTCATATCTCTCAACCCAGACATTTTCTTGAGATATTAACTTCAACTCGTGGAACATCTCATATGCTCCATGACGTTCAAAACGTCTTTGAAGTCACGGTTCTAAGCCGTAAAGCATGGCACACTGAACTATTGAGTAGTCATCAGATCGAGCCTGCTAGACGTTCATAAGATCTCCATTTGCTCCTGCAACAGGTATGTCACCTAGCGGTGCATCAAGGACATAATTCTTCTGTGCATCAATGAGGATAATCCTCAAGTTACAGACCCAATCCGTGTAGTTTCTACCCTCAACTTTCAACTTAGCTTTCTTTAGGAATGCATTAAAATTCAGGGGAACGGTAGCATGGGCCATTGATCTACAACATAGATATGCAAAACTATTAAGACTAAGTTCATGATAAATTAAGTTCAATTAATAAAATTACTAATGAAATCGCACTTAAATAAACATCCCTAAAGTTATCTAAGTGATACATGATCCAAATCAACTAACCCATGTCTGATCATCACGAGAGACGGGGTAGTCTCAATGGTGAACATCTCTATGTTGATCATATCTACTATATGACTCATGTTCGACCTTTCGGTCCCGAGTGTTCTGAGACCATGTCTATACATGCTAGGCTCGTCAAGTTTAATCCAAGTATTCTGCATGTGCTAAACTGTCTTACACCCGTTGCATGTGAACGTAGAGTGTATCACACCCGATAATCACGAGGTGCTTCGAAACAATGAACTTTGGCAACGGTGCATACTCGGGGAGAACACCTTTATCTTGAAATTTAGTGAAGGCATCATCTTTTAATGCTACCTCTGTACTAAGCAAAATAAGATGCATAAAGGATAAACATCACATGCAATCAAAATATGTGACATGATATGGCCATCATCATCTTGTGCTTTTGATCTCCATATTCAAAGCATCGTCATGATCTCCATCGTCACCAGTTCGACACCTTGATCTCCATCGTTGCATTGGGGTCGTCTTGCCAACTATTGCTTCTACAAATATTGCTAACGCATAGCAATAAAGTAAAGCAATTACATGGCGCTTGCACTTCATACATTAAAGAGAAAACCCTAAGGCTCCTGCTGGTTGTCGATATTACAAAACATGATCATCTCATACATCGACATATATCACATCACAACATGCCCTGCAAAAACTAGTTAGACATCCTCTACTTTGTTGTTGCATGTTTTACGTGGCTACTGTGGGCTTCTAGCAAGAACCGTTCTTACCTACTGTAGGATCGAAAGTATGTCTAGAGGGGGGATTAGACTACTTGACCAAATAAAAATCTAGCCTTTTCCCAATTTTAAGTCTTAGCAGATTTTAGCAACTTAGCACAAGTCAAGCAATCAACCTACACATGCAAGTCTTCGAGTATAGCAGCAGAATGTAAAACATTTGCATATGAAGGTAAAGGGAGGAGTTTGGAGGGAGCAAATGCAATGTAGACATGGAGATTTTTGGCGTGGTTCCGATAGGTGGTGCTATCATACATCCACGTTGATGGAGACTTCAACCCACGAAGGGTAACGGATGTGCGAGTCCATAGAGGGCTCCACCCACGAAGGGTCCATGAAGAAGCAACCTTGTCTATCCCACCATGGCCATCACCCACGAAGGACTTGCCTCACTTGGGTAGATCTTCACGAAGTAGGCGATCTCCTTGCCCGTACAAACTCCTTGGTTCAACTCCACAATCTTGTCGGAGGCTCCCAAGTAATACCTAACCAATCTAGGAGACACCACTCTCTAAAAGGTAATAGATGGTGTGTTGATGATGAACTCCTTGCTCTTTTGCTTCAAATGATAGTCTCCCTGACACTCAACTCTCTCTCACAGATTTGGATTTTGTGGAAAGATGATTTGAATGGAAAGCAACTTGGGGAAGGCTAGAGATCAAGATTCTTATGGTTGGAATGGAATATCTTGGTCTCAACACATGAGTAGGTGGTTCTCTCTTAGAAAATGTATGCTGGAAGTGTAGGCACGTTCTGATGGCTCTCTCCACGAATGAAGTGTGGGTGGAGGGGTATTTATAGCCTCCACTTAAAATCTAACCGTTACACACAATTCACCAAACTCGGTGGGAAAGAATCATGAAACTCAGTCAGACCGATTTAGTTCAAAATGTGAACGTTAGGATTTTCGGTGGGACCGACATGTCAACTCGGTGGGACCGATTTCATTAGGGTTAGGGCATAACGTAATCTCAGTGAGACCGATCACATAAACTCGGTAGGACCGATTTTTGTAATAGGCAAACAGAGAGTTGGTGAGGCAAACTCGGTGGGACCGAATTGCTCATTTCGGTGAGACCAAAATGTTATGAAAGGGAAACAGAGAGTTTGCATTGCGAACTCGGTGGGACTGATCGCTCATTTCGGTGAGACTGAAACATTACAAAAGGGAACAGAGAGTTTGCAATCCCATCTCGGTGAGACCGAGATCCCTATCGGTGAGATCGAACTGATTAGGGTTTCTGGCAGTGGCTATGTCAAATGAACTCGCTGGCGCCGGATAAACCAAATCGATGGGGCCGAGTTTGACTTTTGGTTTGGGAAATATGTTGATATGAGAAAGTGTTTGAGGGCTTTTGGAGCATATCACTATGCATTTTGAGCAAGCAAGCCATTAAGCAACACCTCATCCCCTTTTAATAGTATTGGCTTTTCCTATGGACTCAATGTGATCTTGGATCACTAAAATGAAAAAGGTATAGTCTTGAGCTTTAGCCAATATGTGTCCTTAGCATTTTCAGGGGTCCACATTCCTAGTCCATGCCATGCCAATCAATGAACTTTCTGAAATGATCATCTTGAAAGAGCATTAGTTCAATGAGATATATGTTGTTACGAATTACCAAAACCACACAGGGATAGTTGCACTTTCAATATTCCCCTTTTTGGTAATTGATGACAACACATAGATCAAACTTCGACAAATGATAATATGTAACATCCCAATTTTCAATTTGGATGTTATAACCAGGTCATCATATGCATATCATATTATATTTGCATTTTGATTTGATCCTAGAAATCTTAAGCAACTCAAGGACCCAAGGAGAGAGTTGGGGATTTCATTATTTTCATATTTGAATTTTTCTCAAATTTGAAAAGAGGATCATTTTTGTTTTAATATTTTTCTCTCTGAAATATTTCCAATAAAAAAAATAAAAGAGTGGAGATAAAATGACTTCTCCAAAATAAGAGGAATATTGGAGGGAAGATTTTAAAATCAAATAAATATTTTATTCAGATTTTATTCGAGGTTTTATTTGAATTAGAAAAAAATATGCATTTTTTAAAATTGCATTTTAGGCCAAAAAATGTTCACTTTGTTCTAAATATTTTATTTAGACGATGAAAATTGTTTTTGGCATTTTTAGAAGTTTTTATATATTTATTTAGGATTTTCTTTGGCGGAATTTATTTTATTAAAAAACGTGAACCGACCTAGGAACCGGCTTGGGCCAGGACTCCTAGGTGCCCTGCCGCCGTCAGCCTTTATAAGGCGAGGCCCGAGGCCGCCAGCCCCAAGCCGCCACCAGCCCAAGCCACGCCCCACAAAACCCTAACCGCCGCCGTGCCGCGCCGCTGTCGCGTCGTCGCCGGAACCCGACCCCGCCGCCGCCGACCGTTTTTTCCGGGTTTTCGTCAGTTTTTTCCGGTAAACCCTAGATCTAATCCGGTTTTTTAGATCGGTTTTTCTTTGGTTAGATCTATTCTACGAACTTTCGTTCGTTTAGCTCTTATAACGAACGAATTCTATCGTTTGTATAGGTTAGCGGATGTTCGTCCGATAGATTTTTATTTTTCTGTTTTATTTTCGCTAGGGACCTATCTGCAATTATTTTTATCGCATATTAGCCCCTGATCTTCAAACCCTCGCAACTTTTTAACCGTTCGTCCAAATCCATTGAAACCAATGCCAAAATCTTCATCTCGAACCCCTCTTTCCAGTTAACCGACTTGAACATGATTTTGATAATTTAATATTTGGTTGCAAGCCGATTTTATTTCGAACTTCTTTTGATCGTAGTTTGAGTTTCTTAGCTTCGATTTGAGTGTTTCTTTTTGCTAATAGAAGCTCTTCAGTTGAACTTTCAATTTGGACTTTCTCATCTGAGTTTTACCCTTGGATCTATGATTGAGTGCTTATGTATACTATTGTTTGTTTGCGATAGAGTTTCCGGAGTGCGAAGCGTGCTACTACGAGTCTCTAGGGTTTGTAGATCGTCAGCAAGGCAAGTAACACTTTGATCATACCCCTTTATTTACCCAGTTTTTTATGCATTAGTTTCAACCCTCAAACATTGCGTGAGTAGGATTTATAACATGTGGGTATTGGGAAGTAGATGATGAGGTAGAACCGATTGTGCTTTATATCAAACACTCGGAGGTACTTCTACGTTATGCTTATACTGCTATGCTATGCTCATAGACGTGGTTTGGTTTAAGTGATCCATGACAGTTGTGACTGCTATTATGAACTAAGGGTTTATTTAATGTGGCTACTTTAACACACATCTGGGTGGATTGTTTGTGGACACCTGGGGCAATCCAGTGTTGTCCAAGGAGATCCCGGGGAATCTGTGTGGTCATCCTATAGTCCGCCACCCTGGCTCAAAGCGTGTAACATCCCAAATTTTCAATTTGGAATGTTATACATTAGATCATCACTGCATATCATATTTTATTTGCTTTTGCGTTTGATCCTAAGAAATTCTATGCAACTCAAGGACCCTCGGAAAGAGTTGGGGATTCGTTATTTTCAAATTTGAGTTTTCTCAAATTTTGAAATTAGGATCATTTGATTTTATTTATTTTATCTTCAATTATTTCTATTATAAAAATATGAGAGAGGGAATAAAATGACTTTCCCAAAATAAAGAAATATTGAGGATTTAATAATAAAATCAAATAAGATTTTATTTTGGAGTTATTACTATTTTATTTGAATTTAGGAAAATGCGCATTTTTCAAAATTGCATTTAGGCCCCAAATAAATGTTCATCTTGCCCGGCTTGATTTTAGAAGTCGGGGAAAATTTATTTAGGGATTTTTGGAGTCCGTTTAGTATTTATTTTATTTGTTCTTCTGCGCGTAATTATTTAGAAAAAAACGCGAACCGGCTTTGGGCCGTGTTCGGCCAGGACTCCGTCCGGCCGGGCCTTGATAAGGCGCCACCCTGAGCCCATCAGCCCAACCGAGCCGTGCCGCGCCAAAACCCTAACCCTAGCCCCTCCGCCGCCGCGTGCCACCGCCGCCGGACCCCGCCGCCCGAGCCGCCGCCGCCCGCCATCCCGCCACCAGCCGCCCGAGCCGCCGCCGCCAGACCCCGCCGCCCCGTCCCGCCGACCCCGCCGCCCGCCGCCGGAGCCGCAGCCGCCCTGCCGAGGTTGACCACCGCCCCGCCGCCGCCGGTTTTCCTCGAGAAAACCGTTCGGTTTTCCGTTTGGTTTTTGTTCGGTTTTTTTAGATCCGTTTTTTATTTAGATCGGTTTATTTCCGGTTTAGTTTATTTAGCGAGCGTTCGTTCGTTCGTTCATTTTAACGGACGCATTCACCGTTTAGTTCCAGAAAACGAACGTTCGTTCGTTAATCTGTTCGTCGTTTTTCTTCTTCTCGGATTTTCCGTGATTATTTCTGATCGCGATTTCTGATCCGATTTTTGTTCTAGTATAACTTTTCGCTCGTTTATCGGAATCAGGTGATTCAAGCGCCTGGAGTTTCCTCTCGAAACCCTCTTTCCGTTTAACCAACTCAAACAAGATTTTTATTCTGTAAAATTTGACTTAGATCCAGATTATTAAATGAAGCTTGTTTCTTTCGCCTGTTGACTTTCGTTGTTTCATTCGATTTGATTCTTTTTGCAAACCAGAGTTCTTAAGTTGAACTTTCTGGTTAGATCTCTTATTTTTAGTTTTACCTGTGCATTAGATGAGTACTTATTGTATGCTTGTTTGTTTGCGATAGAGTACCCGGAGTGCGCCGCTTGCTACTTTGAATCTCTAGGTTTCACGGATCATCAGCAAGGCAAGTAACACTTTGATCATATCTCTTTACTACCCAGTTTTTATTCCATTAGATCAATCCTCAGACATTGCATGATTAGGATCTAATTAAATTGTGGGTTTTGGGAAGTAGATGAGGTAGTACCTATTTCTTGTTTTATTATCAAACCTTTGGGAGTTACTTCTACATTTGCTTATATTGCCATGCTATGCTAGTAGACGTGGATTGGGTGAGTGTATCCATGACAAATGTGAGATTGTTAAATTAATGGTTTATCTAAGGTGGCAACTTAAACACACATCTGGGTGGATTGAGGCACTTGGGTATTCCAGCGATTGCATGTTTTCTTTATGGACCGCCACCCAGGCTCAAAGGGATCATGAGATTATTCATACTAGAAACTTCCGTGTGTAGGTGCAGCCACAAGCTACTATGGGCTCTAGCATAGCTGAGTAAGTCGTGCAGACTCTTACAGTGGTAGACTAGCAGATGTAGGGGATGTAGGCTGGTACGGTCTACCCAATCGTAAGGTGCTAGCGCTTTTGAAAGGCTATGTCTTGGTCATCCGTTTATCAAACATCAGGTAGTGTGAGAATCCCAACGGAGGAGATCGAGTCTTGTGGGGAAAAGTGCGCAAACCTCTGCAGAGTGTATAAACTAATCATGGTTAGCCGTGTCCCCGGTTATGGACGTCTTAGAGTATCTAGTACTTGGATTATCATGTGAATCTCATCATGTTACTTTAATTAATATTGTTGGGTTTTAATGATGATGCTTAATTGGGATTAAGAGGGTGTCTACACTCTCAATGTTTAACAACCACCATGATAGTTAAATAAAATTTATTCCTTTGTAGTAGGGAAAAATTGGCTTTATGCAAAAACTGTAACCATAGAGCTTTCCACCAACCATATATGCATGTAGTATAGCTTTATTCTTTCATTACCCTCTATGTGTTACATTGCCAGCATATTCCATGTGCTGACCCGTTTTCGGGCTGCAACGTTCATGTTGCAGACTTTTCAGATGACGAGTAAGGTGCCTTTAGGTCGTGGTTCTATACTCAGTGATGCCATTGGAGTTGATGGACTCACTTATCTTCCAAGCCTTCCATTGTTACCGTTGTTAGATGGCCTTAAGCCATATTTATTGCAATAAGTTCTCTTTTGAGACATTCGATGTAATAAGTGTGTGATTGCTACTCTGTTATAAATCCTTCAAGTACTATGCGTGTCAGCATTACTGATCCAGGGATGACACTGATGCACAGAGATCAGACTGGTTGAGGTCTGGTCGCTACAAGATGGTGCCAGAGCACACGCTCACTGTAGGACACGACCACTAAGCTAAAGCCCTAGATCACTACTCACTCTTCTCATTGCTGACTTCTCATCTTTTCTACTCTTTTAGGATGGTGGATGCAAGGAACAAGTTCACACAACCGGATGAAGATACACCCTTTGGACGCCACCTGAAGGAAGTCACTAAGTACCTGAACATCGAAGTACCAAGCTTCACCGGAACCTACAATGCCACTTTACCTGAAGAGGAGCGCTGGACAATTCAATTACAAGTTCCAGGAAGGATGTTCATGCCCGTCACTCAGCCCATAGAGTTTTCCTTTGGTGCACCAACCTGGAGTCTAGGAAAGAGCATGGCAGCCCACATCACCATGGGACGTATTGGAGAAGTTTATCGCAATGATCTCAAGGATACTATGTACCAGATTTGTGGGCGCCGAGATGAGCAATGGGAGATGATCAGCACCAGGAAGGATAGATCAATTGCCTCTTTCATCCAGGAGTTAAATCAGCACATTCGACGCCAGGAGAACCAGATGTGTGCAGGCATGATAGATCTAAAGAAGGCGATGACAAGAATCACGGAGCTGGAAGAAGAAGTCAAGTCTATGCGCGATGGATATGAGGAGGAAATAGCAACACTAGTGGAGAAGAATGATGATCTGAAGAAGAAGCTAAAAGTGATCATGGGATTCCCCGCAACTGGAGGATAAGTTGATTGCACTTTGCCCGGAGAACTACATCATCATCGACGACACCGACTCGGATCCAGATGACAGCGATGATGACTATGTCGATGAAGCTAGAGCGGATATCATGGAGTCTTCATCGGAACAGTTTTTCTAGTCGACCACCATAACAGCAGTAGTGTTCCACCATGTATATAGCATAGTCCAAGCACTTTTATAACGATAGTTCTAGACCGGTTGTATGCCCTTGTTTGATTGAATGAAGTGATTTTGTGTGCTTTTGCCTCATGTGCATTTGGGTAGTGTTTTCTCTCTAGACCTCATTCTATTCTATATTCTCATCTTTTCTAAACCCTCAGATGCCTCCGAGACGTGACAATGGATTTGCTTTCCCACCGGAGCTCACTCAGTTGATCGAGTAGCAGAATACGTTGATGCAGTTGCTAGTCCAGAATCAGAATCAGGGGAACAACAACAACAACCCACCACCGCCACCACCTGTTGATCACTTAACCCATTTTCTTAGGTTGAATCCACCGATGTTCTCCAGTAGCATAGAGCTGATTGTTGCAGATGATTGGCTCCGCAAGATCGGAAGGGAGTTAACCACTACAGGATGTACTGATGATGAGAAGGTGCGCTTTGCCGCACATCAGTTGGATGGACGAGCAACATCATGGTGGGAGAATTACACTGTCACCTACCCTATAGCCACGGTGACATGGGACCAATTTCAGCAGGCTTTCAGTACTGCCCATGTTTCAGCAGGAGCTATGGCCATGAAGAAGCGTGAGTTTCGCAACTTGCGCCAAGGAGGACGGACAGTTGGCCAGTATGTGGATGACTTTAGTAAGCTAGCATGGTATGCCCCAGATGATGTTGCTACGGATGCAGCTAAGCAAGAGAAGTTTCTGGAAGACTATATGATGAGTTGAGCATGCAGTTGATGGTAGCAAGCTTCAACAACTACTAGGGATTGGTAGATCGCGCACTTATGATTGAAGGGAAGCAGCAGCAGATTGAAAACCGTAAGAGGAAGTATGGACAATGGAAGTACAATTCTGGAGCTCAGCAGAAGCCGTGTTTTACCCCTAAACCGGGAGGACCTTTTCAGCATACCCATGGGGTTGGAAGCTCGCACAATCATAATGGCCCCAAGAATGGTAATGGGAATGGAGGAAGCAACGACCTGAATCGTACCAACCCATCAACACCAGCCAAGAGAGACTTGAGCCAAGTCACTTGCTTTAAGTGTCAGAAGACTGGACATTACGCCAATGAATGTCCTGAATCCCAGAATGGAAATGGTAATGGAAGCTCTGGGAAGAAGCCAAACCCTTTCAATAGGGGACAGGTGAACCACGTTAATGTGGAGGAGGTTGAAGCTCAGCCAGATGCAGTAATAGGTAAGTTTTTGGTTAAGTCATTTACTGCACTCGTTCTTTTTGATATTGGTGCATCGCATTCATACATCTCAAGGGGATTTGTGGATAAGTATAAACTGCCAACCCAAGCCCTTAGGTCACCCATGTTAGTAACCTTGCCTGGAGTAGAGTATATGGCTAGTCTATGGTGTGATCGGTTACCAATAAGGATGGGTAACTATGTATTTCCCTCGGACCTAATAGTATTGGAATCTCAAGGATTGGATGTGATATTAGGCATGGATTGGTTATCAAAGTATGAAGGGAACATTGAATGCACCAGTAAGTCAATTTTGCTTACGACACCAGAAGGAAGAAGGATCAAGTATGTATCCCGGCATGTGCCGAAGAGGAATCAAGTAAATTCCTTATTAGGAGTTGTGCAGGAGGAAGTACCAGTGGTGAAGGATTTCCCTGACGTATTTCCAGAGGAGTTGCCAGGCATGCCACCGGATAGAGATATTGAGTTTTTTATTGAGATTTTGCCAGGCACAGGACCAATATCTAAGAGACCATACATGATGCCCACAAAGGATTTGGAGGAGATTAAGAAGCAGATTAAAGAGTTACTGGATAAAGGTTATATTCGCCCAAGTTCTTCGCCTTGGGGATCGCCAGTACTTCTGGTGGAGAAAAAGGATGGATCGTTAAGGATGGTTGTTGATTATCGAGGATTGAATGAAGTAACAATCAAGAACAAGTACCCACTACCGATGATCAATTATCTGTTTGATTGATTGCAAGGAGCTAAGGTATTTTCCAAGATCGATCTGCGATCAGGATACCACCAGTTGAAGATTCGAGAACATGATATACCTAAGACGGCTTTTACCACCAGGTATGGGTTGTACGAGTATACCGTTATGTCATTTGGTCTGACTAACGCACCTGCCTATTTTATGAACATGATGAACAAAGTGTTTATGGAGTTTTTGGATAAGTTCGTCGTAGTGTTCATTGATGATATTCTGGTTTACTCGAAGAATGAAGAGGAGCATAAGGAGCATTTGCGGTTGGTACTTGAGAAGCTCAGAGAACATCAGTTATATGCCAAGTTTAGCAAATGTGAGTTTTGGTTGAAGGAAGTTGGATTCCTCGGACACGTTATATCCGGAGAAGGTATAGCAGTAGATCCCACTAAGGTTGTCACTGTGACAAATTGGGAAGCACCAACAACAGTTGGAGAGATCCAGAGTTTTCTTGGACTTGCAGGATACTACCGGAGATTCATTGAGAATTTCTCAAAAATTGCGAAGCCTATGACGGAGTTGTTGAAGAAGGATATCAAGTTCATATGGACTGAGGAATGTGAGGACAGTTTCCAGGAGTTGAAGAAACGTTTGGTTACGTCACCAGTGTTGATTTTGCCGGATCAGAACAAGGATTATGAGGTGTATTGCGACGCTTCACATCGAGGACTTGGAGCAGTGCTTATGTAGGAGGGAAGAGTTGTTTCATATGCCTCACGACAGCTTAAGCCTCATGAGTTGAATTATGCCACACATGATTTGGAGTTAGCAGCCGTAGTGCATGCATTAAATACTTGGAGACATTTTCTCATTGGAAACCATTATGAAGTGTACATGGATCACAAGAGTTTGAAGTATATTTTCACGTAGTAGGAGCTAAATCTCAGGCAAAGGAGATGGTTGGAGCTCATCAAGGATTATGACATGAGATTGCATTATCATCCCGGAAAGGCTAACATAGTAGCCGATGCACTGAGCCGTAAAAGCCATGTCAACACACTAATGACGGGAGATTTACCGAAGGAGTTAGCCGAGGACCTTCGTGAGCTATGTTTGGAGATAGTTCCGAGAGGCTATGTATCAACATTGGAGATTCAGTCTACCTTGATGGATAAGATTAGAGCAGCTCAGAAGACTGACAAGGAGGTTGCCTCTAGAAAGGAGAAGATGAGCAAAGGAAAAGCTAAAGAATTTCGTGAGGATGAGCACGATACCCTATGGTTTGAAGACCGTGTTTTTGTGCCAATGACACAGAGATCAGGAAGTTAATTCTGCAGGAGGCCCATGATTCACCATATTCGATTCACCCTGGAAATACCAAGATGTATTTGGATTTGAAGGATACTTTCTGGTGGA
Organism: Triticum aestivum; assembly: GCF_018294505.1. Classification (NCBI taxonomy): domain Eukaryota; kingdom Viridiplantae; phylum Streptophyta; class Magnoliopsida; order Poales; family Poaceae; genus Triticum; species Triticum aestivum. The sequence goes on along the minus strand of NC_057809.1, from coordinate 451,444,551 downwards.
CCGGAATGAAGAAGGATATTGCGGAGTATGTAGCAGTTTGTGATGTAAGCCAGAGAGTAAAAGCAGAGCATCAGAAGCCAGCAGGATTGTTACAGCCATTGCCAATACCCGAATGGAAGTGGGATAAGCTAGGCATGGGTTTTATTACAGGTTTGCCCGGAACTCGTTCAGGCTATGACTCGATTTGGGTTGTAGTCGATCGTTTGACAAAGGTAGCTCATTTCATCCCAGTGAAGACTACTTACACCAGTGCTAAGTTGGAAAAGATATACATGACCCGGATCGTATGGCTGCATGGAGTTCTAAGGAGCATTGTATCAGATAAGGGAACCCAGTTTACCACAAAGTTCTGGAATCAGTTGCACGAAACTTTGGGTACCAGGTTAGAGTTCAGCACAGCTTTTCATCCACAGACAGATGGACAGACCGAGAGAGTCAACCAAATTTTGGAGGATATGCTGAGAGCTTGTGCGCTAGATTATGGATCTAGTTGGGACGAAAATTTGCCATATGCAGAGTTCTCTTACAACAAAAGTTATCAATCCAGTTTGAAGATGGCCCCTTCCGAAGCCTTGTATGGAAGGAGCACTACAAAAAAAAGACACATCCGTGACATTTTGGGCCGAACGATTTTTTTTCTGTCATACATATGACACTTCTATGACGATAATTGTGACAAAACCCGGCATCATCATAGATGTGGTGGGCTCCTACTTCTATGACAAAAAATCATGACAGAAAATGGGCTTTTCGTCCTGGGTGGGCCGGAGACGCAGCTGCATGACATTCTTTGGGCCGTCCATGACGGAAAAAACCGTGGTAGAAGCGAGGGGGAGGAAAATTTCGGGGAGTTCCCGGTTACGGTGGAAGGTCGGGGGCCGAGCGATGCGCGTTTCTCTCGTACACGTACACGCGTGTGTGCGAGGCATTGGCTCTAACTGAACCCGAGCGAGGCGTTGGGCTCTAACTGAACCCGAGCGATTGCACTGCAGGCTACGCGTTACTGAACCCGAGCGATCGATCGATGGCTGTTAACTGAACCCGATCGAGCGATTCCTTGGCTACTGCTGCTAACTGAAGCCGATCGATGGGATGAACAGTTAGCGTTGCGGGGGAGGGGGTTTGGATGAAAAGTGAGCGGTGGCGTTGCCTCTGGATGAACAGGACCCCATGGTGTGGTGGAGGGCTGGATGAACAGTAGACGGTGGAGGGGTGCCCGTGGAGGGGTGGATGAACAGGACCTCGTGGTGTGGAGGGCAGGATGAACAGTAGACGGTGGAGGGGTGCCCGTGGAGGGGTGGTTGAACAGGACCCCGTGGTGTGGAGGGCTGGATGAACAGTAGACGGTGGAGGGGTGGTTGAACAGTAGCCGGTGGAGTAGCGCGCGGTGGAGGCTGGATGAACAGGAGCCTGTGGAGGCTGGAGGAGGTCGACGATGGATGAACAGTAGCTCGTGGAGGCTGGAGGGGGTCGACGGTGGAGATGAACAGTATCCTGTGGAGTCCCGTTTTGCGGTACGCCACAGCCCTCCCGATGAACAGGACCCCCGTTTCGATCGTAGCGCTCCAACACAAGTCCGTTTCCTCCATTTTGTGGTACACCACACCCCTCCCTATCAACAAGACCCCTGTTTCGACCGTAGGAGGTCTGTTTCCTCCGTTTTGCGGTACGCCACACCCCTCCCGATCAACAGGACCCCCGTTTTGACCGTAGGAGGTCCGTTTCCTCCGTTTTGCGGTACGCCTCACCCCTCCCGATCAACAGGACCCCCGTTTCGAACATAGGAGGTCCGTTTCCTCCGTTGTGCGGTACGCCAGACCTCTTTCCATCGCCTCTTCCGTCCAAGCCCTCCCAATGAACACGACCACGCATTCCGTCCGACCCATGAACACGACGACGACGTTGTTTCTCCGTTCCGACCCAGCCATGTACACGAGCCCTCACCGTACGTATGCGCGAGTAGGCGTTCGAGACCCCGCCCGTATGTACACATACGTGGCTGTATTTTCTTTCTTGCACCCTGGCCGCTATACGTACGTGTACATGCTACGTGCGCGCCTCTACTACGACACGTGCGTGCCTCTACTACGACACGTGCGTGCTTCTACTCGACCAGTATGTACGTACACTTTCCCGACCAGAATGACAATGCTACGTACGCTTCGACCAGGTGGGTCCCGACTGTCAGGCACTTCCTTGCCTGCGAAGATGTAGCTGGTGGGTCCCAGCAGTCAGGGGGCGAATCGTTTTTTTTGCCCGGACGCACTTCCTTGCGTGCGAAGATGTAGCTGGTGGGTCCCAGCAGTCGGGAGGGCGGTGGGTCCCAGCAGTCAGGGGGCGAATCGTTTTGGTTTTCTTTTTTTTGCCCGAATGCACTTCCATGCGTGCGAAGATGTAGCTGGTGGGTCCCAGCAGTCAGGGGGGTGAATCGTTTTTTTTGCCCGGACGCACTTCCTTGCGTGCGAAGGTGTAGCTGGTGGGTCCCAGCAGTCAGGGGGGAAACGTTTTTTTTCGCGAAATATGGTGGCCCGTCCGGTGGGTCCCTGCTGTCAGGTGGAGGAATCATTATTTTCCGCGTAATAAGGAGGCACTTCCTTGCTGCCGCCGTGGACCCAGCTGTCAGCCTCTCCACGTACAGTCCACGTCCGATGGAAGTCGTTCCTTGACCACGTTGACCACGCCGCGCCGAGAGCACCAGGGCGGTGGACGACGGCGAGGCCTAGGAAGGGGACGACGGGGAGCCGGGGAAGACGCGGCAGTGGAAGCCCGCGCGTGCGGAGAGGAGTACGAGGGTTCACTGGTTCGGCTGCGGTGTGAGGCTGCCGTCGCCGCAGGGCCTGGCCAGCGGTGGGAATAGTAGGGGGCGGTGAGGCCTCCGCGGCAGCACAGCCGGCCACGGGAGGCAGGAGCATGCGGCACGACCGGCGCTGCTTTGGGCGGCTGGAGCAAGAAGACCATAGGTTGAAAAAGCACTACGGCCGTTGGATGGACATCGTACGGTCAGTGGAGCTAGAATCGTTCATATTGACTAAAGTTGACAAAGGCCCCCGTCCCAGTCAACTTAGTAGGCCCACAAGTCAGCCACCGACCATGGTGGGTCCCGGCTAGCAGTGGAAGTATTCATTTATTTGTGAGTAATAAGGAGGCACTTCCGGTGGGTCCGAGCTGACAACGGGGGGATTGTTTTTTCGCGAAATATGCTGGCCCGTCCGGTGGGTCCGAGAAGTCAGGGGGGAAACGTTTTTTTCGCGAAATAAGGTGGCCCGTCCAGTGGGTTCCTGCTGTAAGGTGGAGGAATAATTATTTTGCGCGTAATAAGGAGGCACTTCCTTGCGGCCGCCTGGACCCAGCTGTCAGCCTCTTCACGTACAGTACTCTTTCGATGAAAGTCGGTCGTTGACCACGTTGACCACGCCGTGCCGAGAGCACCAGGGCGGTGGTCTGGATGACGCGAGGCCTAGGAAGGGGACGACGCGGAGCCGGGGAAGACACGGCAGTGGAAGCCCGTGCGGAGAGGAGTACGAGGGTTCACTGGTTCGGCTGCGGTGTGAGGCTGCCGTCGCCGCAGAATAACAGGGGGTGTGGGTGAGTAGAGGGATGGCCTGGCCAGCGGTGGGAGTAGTAGGGGGCGGTGAGGCCTCCGCCGCATCGCAGCCGGCCACGGGAGGCAGGAGCACGAGGCACGATCGGCGCTGGTTTGGGCGGCTGGAGCAAGAAGACCAGAGGTTTAAGAAGCACTACGGCCGTTGGATGGACATCGTACAGTCACTGGAGCTAGAATCGTGCATATTGACTAAGTTGACAAAGCCCTCCGTCCCCGTCAACTTAGTAGGCCCACAAGTCAGCCTGCCACTATACTGGGTCCCAGCTAACAGGGGGAGTATTCATTTTTTTGTGCGTAATAAGGAGGCACTTCCTTGCGTGCGAAGATATAGCTGGTGGGTCCGAGCTGTCAGCGGCGGTAACGTTTTTTTCGCGAAATACAGAGGCCCTTTCGGTGGGTCCCAGATGTCAGGTGGAGGAATCATTATTTTGCGCGTAATAAGGAGGCATTTCCTTGCGTGCGGCCGTGGACCCAGCTGTCGGCCTCTCCACCTAAAGTCCACTTCAGATGCATGTCGGTCGTTGACCATGTTGACCAGGCCGCGCCGAGAGCACCAGGGCGGTGGACGACGGCGAGGCCTAGGAAGGGAACGACACGGAGGCAGGGAAGACTCGGCAGTTGTTTCCCACGCGGAGGGGAGTACGACTGTACGAGGGTTTACTGGTTCGTCTGCCGTCGCCGGAGAATAACAGCAGGTGTGGGTGAGTAGAGGGATGGCTAGGCCAGCGATGGGAGTACAGTGGGGCGGTGAGGCCTGCGCGGCAGCAGAGCCGGCCGCGGGGAGGAGGGAGCAGGCAGTCCCGCCGGCGCCTGTTTGAGCGGCTGGAGCAGGAAGAGCAGAGATTGAAGAAGCACGACGGCCGTTGGATGGCCATCCAACAGTCACTGCTTGTGCGTCAACCTTTTTTAGGAAAGCCTCAAATCTGTGGGAAACAGCATACAACCCATCTGCCATTATTTCTAATAATTTACAGCCCATTTGCTAATTATTAAGGTTTTTTTGGAGCCCATATTCTTTTTGTTAGCATTACAACCCATATTGTGGCCACGGTTAAAAAATTATACGAAATTTTGCATATTTCGGTGCGGTCCGAACTGTTTTTAATCCCGAAATTTCGACTCACATTCAAACTGATTTTAAAAATAAATGTATATCAATATAAAATCCAACAAATTCTCCATGCATAAAAATTAATGTAATTTAAAATCTCGAAATGAAAAAAAGATATTTGAAACTAATTGCCGGTTTGATGTGTTTTAAAAATGTACAACCCATTTCTCATTACTGATGGGCCATTTTATCGGCCAGCCGAATGAAAGCTCTCCTCGTCTTGAAAGATATGTAGCCCAACAGGCCTGACAAAGCGACTTGCTTGGCAAATCACAAAAAAAACTAGGGTGTGGCCGTGGACCCAGCTGTCAGCCTCTCCACGTAGAGTACTCTTCCGATGGAAGTCGTTCCTTGACCACATTGACCACGCCGCGTGGAGAGCACCACGTCGGTGGACGACGGCGAGGCCTAGGAAGGTGATGACACGACAGTGGAAGCCCGCGCGGAGAGGAGTACGAGGGTTCACTGGTTCGGCTGCAGTGTGAGGCTGCCATCACCGCAGGGCCTGGCCAGCGGTGGGAATAGTAGGGGCGGTGGGCCCTCCACGGCAGCACAGCCGGCCACGAGAGGCAGGAGCATGCGGCACGACCGGCACTGCTTTGGGCGGCTAGGGCAAGAAGACCAGAGGTTGAAGAAGCACTACGGCCGTTGGATGGACATCGTTGACCACGCCGCGCCGAGAGCACCAGGGCGGTGGACGACGGCGAGGCCTACGAAGGGAACGACACGGAGCCGGGGAAGACACGGTAGTAGCTGCCCACGCGGTGGAGAGTATGGGGGTTGGCTGGTTCGGCTGCCGTCGCTGGAAAATAACGGGAGGTGTGGGTGAGTAGAGGGATAGACAGGCCAGGGATGCTAGTATGATGGGGCCATGAGGCCTTCCCGGCAGCACTGCCGGCCACGGGAGGCGGGAGCAGGCGGTTCCGACGGCGCTGGTTTGGGCGGCTGGGGCAGGAGGATCAGAGACTGAAGAAGCACGATTGCCGTTAGATTGACATCTAACGGTCTGACGCTGGTAGAGTCGATTGTTGACTAAGTTTCTTTTTTGAGAAACCTTGTGTATGCATGAACTTAGTAGGCCCACAAGTCAGCCTCTAAATCTGTGGCATACAACATAATGCCCATTTGCTATTTTTTATAATTTGCAGCCCATTTGCTAATTCTTAAGTAATTTATTACAACCCATTTTCTGCCTAGGACCACGGTTAAAAAGTCCAACCTTATTTTGCATATTTCGGTGGAGTCCGAACTGTTGTAATCCCGAAATGATAAACATTTTTTAAGAACTTATTGATTTGCCAAAAAATCGTTTTGTTTTTGTAAGCAAATAAGACGTGGGACAAATTAAGTTTGTTTAAGGGAAAACCAGTGGTAAAAAAATCAGCGCTGGGTGGGAAAAAACAACAAAAATAAGGATGTAAATATGAAAAGGGAATTTTATGTGTTTTCAATATAATGATACGTGTATACGAACTAGTAAAACTATAGGTAGAGCTTAGAAAATGGATGTAGGACATGCGTTTCAAGAGGAAAATAGAACTGGGTTGTGTGTTTGATTCAGTAAAAAAACTGCCTTGGATGTTGTAAGACAAAATATAACTAACGCTGGCGGGCCAGAGGCCAGTAGATACCTGCTGGATCTTTGTGCCCCGTTGTCGTCATGGGCTGGGCCTGTTAAAAACAAAACAACCCTGGCAATCTACAGCCCAGTTGAAACTTGCTCGACCTGAAAAAACAATATACGTGCTCAATAAACGAGAGAATTCTGCAAGTACAGACTGATAACTGGGATGCAGCACGGATATTGTTTTTTATCGTGATAATAAGTGCATGCACTTGTTTCGAAAAAATTGGAGAACTGGGAATTCGAACGGCGGGTGCTTATGCTACCCATCAAATAAAAATCAGGTGCTTGAAAATTCGTTTTGAAAAAAATGATTCAGCTTTATATCCACGTCGACCCTCGGCATGATGGTTGGAAGCAAATGCAAGTTCATACCAAAAGATCGTTAACAACAATACCAACTTGCGGACGACAAGGTAGTACAACTACCAATACCAAACTAACTTATAATCTTTTTACTCCTGGCCCTAGTGTTCGTCTGGTAGAAAGTCTTGCAGAGGACCAGCTCCCGCTCCTTCTCTTGCTCCAGGTCCCCGAGGTGGTACTGGTGCATCACCCAGTTGGTCCTCTGCTGGTCGAAGTTCTTTTTGATGTGCAGCACCAGAACCTTTTTTGCTGCCCGTCTGCCGGCCGTTGACCATCACCGGCAAGGTATTGCCGGTCTTGTGCCACATCGCGTGCATGCTGCACTCCGACTGTATCTTGTGACGCGTCCACGCGCCCCTTTTGAACGCCTTGGAATTGCGCGGGAAGAAATGCTTCCTTAGGCCACTCAGTGTGATACCTGCAGTATTGTGGAATACAGGTTTTAGTGTACCTAGTTGGCATTTTCATAACATCTTTGGCATGTTGCAGTCACTTGTTTCACTTTTTATTAACTGTCAAATTGTAATTGCTTCACCAGGTCTGCGTGTAAAAAGAAAATTAGATCTATAAACAAAGGAATATGTTTGTGCAAGTAGACGGCCGATCGGTGTCTTACCTGGAAGTTTCTCAGGTTGGGTGTAACATATGCCGTGCTCGCTGTCGAGGGTTGGTATAAACAAATCGATGAGAGACTGAAATCTCGCGCTGTCAGCACTCACTTTGGGCTCAAGTTTCTCAGGTTGGGCCAATCCTTCTTCGACTTGCATCGGTAATTCCAGAATACCCGAACACGCCGCCGGGATTCTTGTGTCACCTCATGTGCAGCGTGTTGTCACGTCAATTCAATGTGTGGACATGATGAATAATTTGACCGATGTATACTAGTACTGCTACTGTACTACTTACTGGTCGTATTTAGTGTCACAATTTATACATAGGTTTAACTAACAAGTACGCACTTGAAGCCTAACTGATATATGTGTATATATATATATTGTTACTATTCATCACCCAGGATGCAGAATAAGTTATTCTTCATCCGAGGAAATCTTACGATCGCTTTCTAAATAAATTATGTTTAGAATATAAATAGTAATGTGCAGATTGATTCAATATGTAAAATTTGGTTTTAAAAAAATAAAAAAATAGTTATAAGACCAGAAAAATCACATTTTATGTATGTTTTACACTATGTTTTTACATTCATAATTTTACGTAACATAAAATATTTTTTACGACGAGTACATATTTTCTTACGTTCTCTTTTTATGTATGAAATAAGACAAAATTTATGAAACATAAAAATACGGTGCATTGATCTCAAAATAGAGAGGGGTGAAGAATAACTATTCCTCAACCAGGGTGACGAATAGCGTGACCCTATATATATATATATATATATATATATGGCTTCTGCACATCATCTCCATCATCATTATCAGTACATCCTACGCAGGTGAGTTAGGATGCACTTGATCCCAGGAAGGTATCTATCCTTCAAATCAGAGGAGTGCTTCAAACTAACAACATTACATAATATCCAACAAAAGAGGGTCGTGCTACAGCAGCAGAATACATGGCTCGGTCTAGATATCAGCACGAATCAAGTTGTGAATATTTGCTATTGGCATGAACCACATCGCCGCATGTCGGGTTTGCAAAAGCCATCCATCGCATGGAAGCTTGATGCCTTTCACACACTGAAGATTATCTGGCAACAAGCTGTGTCGACGAATCTCTGGATATGGTGATTCATGAAACCCATGGTATGATGTGTAAACACAGTCCCCCCTCACAAATGGAAGTTGCATAGCACAGTAATCATCGCCGGTGATATGATCGATGATTGGTTGGATGATCGGATAATTGAGCCCGAGGAACAAGGAGTGGTTGTCGAGACTGTAAACCCGCCTCTAGTTAAATACGCCTGGCCCAACAAAGCTAGGATCTTTCTCGAACACGAAGCAGCCATAGCCATCAATGTCACGAACGCCCCACGCATTGTACTGCATGTGGTTTGATGTAATGGTTTGGTCAATTTGGTACGTGCGAATGAGCATCAAATGACCGCCGTCAGCTGAACGAGCGATAAACCACCACCCATCGGCTGGTATGATTCCAGGTCCTGGAATCATGAAGGCCAGCGCATTTGCGTCTGCTGCAACAATTCAAATTGGAGACCAAAAGGACAAAAATAAACAATCATGTTCAGAGTATGTGTGGAATTAAGATTATTATAACAGTGACACATATCATAGACAGAGAATTGCAATGCCGTGGTCATAATCATACCCTAAGTTAAAAAAATAAGCCAATGGCTTTCATATTCTAGCAATATGTCATGGTTCAAACATCATGTAACAATGAGAGGAAAACAGCTATGACAGCGCCTACTCATATTCTACCATAGCACTTACTACTACTGTTCTCATATCAACTCTAAGCAATAACATGTGTTGTTATAAAAATCTTGTAAACGAGAGTAACATATAGCAATCATGATGTTATGCTCATAATATGTATTCTAACAATCATTAGATGCCAATTGTTCTCATATCAACTCTAACAATAACATGTGTGGTCATAAAAATCTAGGAAATAAGAGGAACATATAGCAATGATGTGGTTATAGACATGCTATGCATTCTAAATTTGTAACAAATGAACAGGCAGTCATATTCATAAGGTAAAGATGAGATGAGATACAACAATTACACGACGATAGATTCCACCAGTATAGGTAGCCAATCTGTGCGTCGACCGCGTAAACGATGCCATCATGCACTATAGCATCAGACAAAAATGTTTCCTCAACAGGATTGATGATGAGCCATAACCATGTATGGCGACCGGATTCCAGATAGACTAATCCCTTGTTGAACAAGGCAATGAGCTTGTAATCCATGTAGTCTTCTGATGGTGTGGGCACTTTGCAGATTACAACTTTCTGCAAACAGAGGTCGAGCCAAAAGCTTGACGATCTCGTGCGTAGTAGGCAGGAGTGTCCGGCGGGCCGCGAGGCTCGATGGCGGCGGTATCCAAAGATGGAAGGGTGATCTCTTGCTAGGTGTAGATATCCACGAGACGCCATGGACTACCAGATTGGTGGATGAGGACGGCCCAGTTGGCCTTCATGCCCGCCCAGTAGTGGCCGCGCATGAAGGGCAGGTGGACGGGTAGTGGTAGCATGTCGAGGGGCACCACGGCAACCTCCGTAGGATCGTCAAGTCGGTGTCTGGGCCACCTGCGAGGATCGGGCATCAGCAAGCAGGGTGTCTTGAAAAGAGCCGGCCAGTTGCAGACGAGTAGACGGTACAAAGACACCGAGCATGCGGCCAAACGGACGGTGCTGAGTAGGTCCATATGACTACAGATCTGCTCCAAGAGAACATCGGGGAGGGAATTTCAATCGCGGCTCTGCGTGTGAGTCGATTCTGGCATTGGGGTTTTCGGTGCCTGCGAGCCAGCGGGGAAGTGGATTCGGGCGGGCAAGCGAAGAAGCTTCTCCTCGTGTGGCCGAGCAGTGAGCGGGGGGATATGGTCCGCGCGAGCTACCAAGGAAGATGGCACGGGCAGGCGAGCAGTGAGCGGGGGTAAATGGAGTGCGGCCGATGATGTGGAAGAGAGGAGGAAGAAGAGTGGAAGATGGGGAAGAAAGTGCATTCAGTCTCAATTCTACTAGTACTACTACCAGGATATACCATCCTTCGGAGTGTAAATAGTTACACCGATGACATGTGGGTCTACCACAACAGGGCCCATATGTCAGTTAATGGAGGACAGAGGTGCGTAGGTGTATTTGTGGAAGCGTGATCTACTGGGAAACATGATGGCAGTACTGGGTAAGACTGATTTAGTAACACCAACACGCTGGTTCAGCTTATTAATTGCGTGTCCCATCTGCTGCAGCGTGTATTGTCACTTCACGGCGAAGACTAGTTGAATAGTTCTGTCTGACCGAGATGGGGAATAAATGGATCGCGAGGACTTCCTTTCTACAGTATCCCTATGCCTCTACGCTCACTTCACTCATTTTGCTCCGTACCTAGTCACTTGTTGAAATCTGTAGAAAGACAAATACTCCGTATTTGAGAACAGGGAGACTCCGTATTTGAGAACAGAGGGAGGCTTTTACTCCGTACTACTCCCTCCGTTCCAAAATAGATGACTCAACTTTGTACTATATTTGGGAACAAAGGGAGTATCACCATATGGAGGGAACAGAGGAAGCTTGAAATATGAACATGTCAATGGGAGGGAGTAAGCCCCATGCATGCATGCATGCATGCAACATGCAACACTCACGTACACATGGACGCACGCGACACTCACACACCCATGCGGCACACAGCACACGACGCAACACACACGCTCATGCTCAAGTGCTCAACCTACTCCCTACTCCGTGAAAGATTGTACATTTAGAGATTTACACATTGACCAGGGCATAATTAACGCCCAAAAGTAGCAGACCTATGTGTGCATGCGACCATTGAGATAAGAAGATTAAATGAAGGTCGTTGCATGTTGTAATTAAGGATAGATGTAGCCTATACCTACAACACAAGTTGGTGCATTAGTCAATCAATATTGATTTAGTAGATTAAAGGCTAAATGCATTGGAAGTGTAGATGTACATCATGTAGTACACTCTTTGTTGGAAGACCGAGGGAGGACACGTGCATGCACTCACATACACAACCAAGGCAGTTAGCGCGCAAGGATTGGACTCGTGTCGCGCCTGCGTAAAGTTTTGTTTAACTTATTTCTTTGCTCTGCCAACTGACAGGTGGGACCCAGAAACCAGGTGACAATTTAACCAGTCAACAAAGTGCCACGTCGACTATGTGGCCAGTCAGTAGGGTGCAAGACGGTGCTCTATGATGAGCTAGTGATCGCATAATCGCCGCAAAACTATATATAGTGACCGTAAAGAGCGTACTGTTACATACGTTGACCGCCAGTGTATTTTTCTCGTTTCAAATTAAGCCATATTAATCGGAAAGGACGTAGTATGGACTACTACTACTAGTACTAGTACTGCTTTGATGTGTCCCGTCAACTCGCCGAACGAGGAGAAACTTGCTTACTACACCTCTCCCTCGCCCACACACGCGGTGGTTCGCAGGACGAGGAGAGGGTTTTGACTACAGCGCCCTCTCCCTCTCCCTCGCCCGCGTGGTGGATGTGCAGCAGTTCAATCGGTGTCAGATTGCTAGAACCATATTGTACAGTAGTATCATAATTGTTGGACCTTCCGAAGAGGCGAAGAGCCAAGTGCAAGGTTCACACGAGTACGAACTGTTGAACCTCCCGAAGAGGCAAAGAGCCAAGCGCAAGGTTTTATAGGAGTTGTCGTCCTAGTAGGAGTATACTAGTACAACTATAGCAAACGATGCTACTGTACGATGCCGCCACGTCACGTATATCCAAAGCTATGCCACCTTTTTTCTCAAAGAGCGTGTTGGAGCCCGTGCAACAACCACAAAAGTTGCACGTAGATATAACACATTTACTAGTAATAAATTCTAAAGGACAAATGCAAGTATGCCACACAAGTTCATCTCCAACTCATGTGATAAATTTGTGCACGACTAGTCTACATATATTCACAACGCTACCGTTCACAATTACAGTACTCCACTTACATGTTACAGATGGGCTACATGTCCTCCTCCAGGTTCCAGTCCCAGGTGTTCTTCATGGATGGCACGATCCATAGCGGTGGGCAACGAGAATCATTGTCGCAGCTTTCTAGTCCGGTTCCACACGATGAAGACTCATCCAAGCTGAAGCGACATAAATCAGGGATAGCGTGTCCCAGCATGTCGTTCATCCGGCGGTGCACACTGAAGACACAAGCATGCTTCATGAACGGCAGGCCTTCCGTGTCGTGCACAGAAGGTGGCATCCGCTTCACAATGGGGTAGTTGTCCCCGATGAAAAGCGAGTACTCTCCAAGAGTGTTCCTCGGCACCCACGTAGCATCACGGGGGTCGAACTCGACGCCGTTCATCTGGTACATGCGACATCCCAGATCTGGACACATGGTGACGTACATAGTCAAGGTCCATGCATAATAATGTTGTGCTCAAATGTGGCGGTCAGTAATACTGTGCAGCAAATAGTACTACTCCGGTATAGAGGAAGTAAAATAACTGGCTTATTATATATAGCCACTCTTGGCTACATGGATGAGATAGTAAGACATGGAAAAACAAAAATGGTGGCAGCTAGTGGGTTCAAGTCTTCAAGGGCCTAGCTAGCTATACGCGTCCTCCAAGGTAAAAAGTACTCCTACTAGTACTACAAAGTATACTACTAGTACAACAATGAAAGAGAAGGCGAGAGGGTTAAAAAATGGAATACCTGGGTAGATGGTGACGGTCCGATCGTGGTAGATTATGTGACCATGTTGCACATCAGTGGTACCATGGGTAACGACTGCTAAGATAGTTGATCCCAATATGACAAAGTCAGCTACAAGGTTCCAGGTTAGACCAAATCGCAGATGCAAATGCACATCCAGGATCGGCGATCTTATTTTGATCGGGGGATGACTGGTCCCTGTAAAATAATGGAGTACCGTTAGGGATGCAAATAATGGTTTATGCATTCTGTTTGTAATCTCCCATACCGTAGGATGTCAACCAGATGAAACAAGTCCCCTGGCTTGTCACCGCGAAGATGCGGCCTAGATGGCGCACGGCGTCTTCGAACATGTAGGGGTACAAATCTGTCGCCGCCAACATGCGCCAGCCTTTGCCGTTACTGCCTCCTGCATTGATGGCAATCCTTATGTCGAACACTGCGATGAGATAGTAATCGTTGTAGCCGCGTCGCTTTGTCGGTGGGTCCACAATTGCTATCTTCTTCAATCTCATGTAGGCATCATCATATGTATTCTTGCCCAGCCAGTCCGGAAGGCCGATCCCAATGGTGGAAAAGGGGTCTATTGGAACGGCCGTACTACTGTGGATGTTGTGCAAAATCATGGTGGTATCCGGCCGAAGGTATGCAAGCCAATCTTCGTTGGCACTGACCCAGACCTATATATAAGACGGTGGGCAGCGGAGAAATTACGGGATGGAAATGGAATAACTAAGTACTACATGATCAAACTCCATTACTGACCTGCTCATCGGACAAAATCCGACTACCTCTCAACATCGTCAACTCTAGCGGAGTCAACGTGCAACCATGGCCAGGGAGTGGACTGTTCGAAGAATTGTCCCATAGAAGAACCTTCTCCTCGAGGACGCATGGAAGACCAACAAGCATGGCCTTTTCCCAAGCCTGTTTAAGCAGCGTCTTGAAAAAGTTAGTGCAGGAAGCACCGAGTCTTGCGGCGGTGAGGACGTCGGAGCGGCGTGCGATTTCTCCCAGAGAATCGTCGTCCAAGGTCTCCCAGCCCCGACAAGGAGGAGAACCGCCTAGCGAATCCATGGGAGCAGCGACGAACTGCCTTCTCTTCGGGGGAAGGGGAACTGGCGAGGAGGAGATAAGAGCGTAGTAACCGCAGGGCCTCGTCCCTTCCAACTGTAGATCGTTCCTCGGCGAAGGGGTGAGGCTATTATTTACTACTCTAAATAATAGCACTAGTAAGAAATTTTTGGCACTAGGTAGTAGTTTTTGGTGCCATGGAGTACTAGTACTAGCATTATGGAACGTTATGGGATTGCATTATACTGTAAATAATAGCACTAGTAAGAAATTTTTGGCACTAGGTAGTAGTTTTTGGCGTGGATTAAGAAATTTTGGGTATGTTTTTGCCATTTTTTGTACACACCAACTAGTGTCAAAAAACATCGTACATTATGTGACGGAGGAGTACGTACTCGTACTGTAGCAGTACTAGTACTACTTTTCTCAACTACTCCTCAAAAAAGCACCCAAGTAATGCTCTTATTTTCCTCAAAAAAGTATGTTTACCAATGCATTAATTGCAATACATGCATGCATAAATTACATTCATTGGTCAATTTTCTCTTAATACTTGCTTGCAATGATTTAATGCACCTTGGAATCTGAACATGTGATGGGAAACAACCAAACTGAGCCTTATAAAATGGAAAAACTAAAATTTTGAGATGAGCCCTATAAACCGGAAAGGAGGGAGTACTGTACTTCTAGTCTAGTCTTGTATAGTGCACCAGATTTGAACTCTTGAATCTCAGGGCCAAGGAGCTACAGTTGGAAGTGGTGGGTACTACTGTTCTCTAGAACCATCGCTGTACTATCAATGCAGGGGAAGTACACCTGCGTAGTGGCCTAGTGGGTACTCTCGGTGCTCTATTCAGCCGCTCCTCTCACGTAGCTGGCCTACTCAGCCGCTCCTCTCACGCACACACTAGCAGCCTGTTTATCAGCGACGGTTACTGCGGGGGCAGAATATTTGAGTTATTTGATACAGCGAGACTAGGCTTTTCGCTTCCATTTGTGGAGGTGTAATGGATCTCGTCGAACTTTGTTAGTAGTTCCTTCTTTATGAATGAGATGAAGCAAAGCTTTTGCCTCCGTTTCAAAAAAACACGTCAAGAGGAATTTCTTTTATAGTAGAGCCGATAATGGAGTGAAGTCCATGCATGCAATGCCACAAGCTACAGAGTAGTAGTAGAGCACTTTACGTACAGAGCCATATTGCACAGTTCCCAATGCCGCGCCAGGCTTTTCCGGCTCCTCGGGCTTAATTGGGAGGCGCTAGTTTAAATATGATACTAGCTGGAAGCTGCAAGCGAGGTGCGGCTAGGGCGAGCACGCGAGCCACGGGATGCTGGGAAGGAAAACCCGTTCACGTGGCTAGGCTGTCCAGACTCCAATGCACCCAGATTGTGGGGCCGCACATCCGTTTGACTTCAAAACTCAAACTACCCGTGTAAAATATTGGCTCGCATCGAAGTGTAGTACTCCCTCCGTTCTGAATTACTTGTCGCAGGTATGGATGTATCTAGATGTATTTTAGTTCTAGATACATCCATTTCTGCGATGTATCTAGATAGTATACTATTTTAAAAAAAAGGCCGCCGTGCATTCAGCCAGGATCGAACCCACAAAACGAGGTATACACTCCCGCGACCACTAGTAGTACTTGTTGGAGTACAACGCAACCTAGAATCGCCTTTTGTCGCTAGTAGTACATACATTGTTCCTTCAAGAAACCCCTAAGATCATGGTTAATAGTATAGCCAGCTGCTGGCTATAAGCCAGTGCCATGTCATCTATAGCCCATCTTATAGCCAACATGTAGTAGTAGTTTATTTCTTATAGTCCACTGACTCAGCTCTATTGTACTTGCTCTAATAATGCAAGAAACCACTAAAACGCCAAGAAACCACTACCACTTGCATACGTGGCAGACTTAAGATAAGACTACCTTATCACCCATTGCACTCCTCTTACCAACAAAAATCCTCGAGTGACCTCCTACCTCTGGCCCGTCCACCTAGTCATCCTCGGCCATGGGACGCAGCTACCGCCGCCGGCAGAAGGCGATGTCACAATCACCGGCGGTGCGGAGCCCATGTTGCAGCAGCCCGGATGCCAGCTCCGTCCAGCGCTCGCGGCCGCTAGCTAGCCAAGATAGCTCCGTCCAGCTGCTTGTCTGCAAGGTTTGCTAGCTAGATTGGCACGGCAGCGCGGTGGCTTGCTCGCGCGCGCCGCGCTAAGGCCAGCCATCTGGCTCAAGCGAAGGCCAGCGCGGCGGCTTGCTCGCTCGTGAGTCACGCTCGGGCCAGCCCGCCAACCCGTGCGGAGGCCAGCGCGGCGTCCGACCCGTCCGGCGGAGCGGCGGCCAACTCGCTCATCACCGGTGCCACCGAGGAACACGCATCAGTACTGTTTGAAGTAATGTTTAGGAAAAATAATGATTTGAGGGGGAATAACAGGATAGAAGGTTAGATGTGGGTCCCTTGTGTCAACGATCAAACAAAATGTGTTGGTTAAAGCTGCCTCATCAGCACGGACATGTGGGCCAACCCTGTCATAAATGGGTTAAAACGAACCTAGTCGGTAGGAGTACTAGGTAGTTTTTGGCGTGGATTAAGAAATTTTGGGTATGTTTTTGCTATTTTTTGTACAATAGATTCCTCCTAGGGCTGGTTGAAAGTGGTAGTTTTTTGTTAAATACTCTATATATTGTAAGTAGGAGTGAAAGTTAAGCTTCCAATAAGCAAGGCTAGTTACATAGTGCATATGTGTACATGATTGAAAGTAAATATCAACCATGAGTGACTAATATCTTGATGGAAAACTCGAAACTATGGAATACTAGGAAATGGAATGCATGGTTGGAAATACTAGCAATGTTCATGTCCGTTGCAACGAATCACAATTAGAATAATACTTATTCGCAAACTTGGTACAAAACACTCTAATTTTGAAATAGATATGTCACTAGAGATATATTATGTTTCAATTAGAATATATTCCTTAGCCTGTTTTGGTGAGGTCAGGGAGGGATGTGGTTGGTTTTAAGATACTAATTATGGGTTTTTCTGCAAATTGGTAGACAAGTGGTATGTTGGTGAGAAAAGGTAACAACTTACCTCACAATCGTTAGATGTAGATCTAATGGCCAGAAACGACGGATGGTAGACACACCAGCATTACCAACTTAGTCTTGTGTAGGAGTACTAGCAAGATCCGTGCATTGCATAGAACATCAAGATGCATTTTTTATAAAACACTTGTTGTGATTGATCCTTGCGGGAGTAATCCCATGTGGAAAAACTAATGATATCTCGAGAAATATGAGATATGGTGAAGAGGAGTGGGGTCGTGGTGGTGGTTGGTGATCGGACTGAGCGGAGGCATGGGGATTGACGACGCCGGCAGCGGCCACCAGGCCAGTTTGTTCCAGAGGCTTCCTTTATTAATTGGTTAACAATGAGGTTTGTTGGAGATAAGGATGAACGAGGGAAGGCCTTGTTTGCAAATGTGGAGAGGGGTGCCGGTATCTTTTAGTTTAATTTCCATCCGTCAGATATAGATTGGACGGTCTATATTGCAAGATGGCACACGTAACATCATCACCAACTCGGTTTTTTATAAGAGAAGAAATATAAGTATGGAGATACAAACGTATTATCGATACTTGCTTCCGTAAACTAGCATCTACATTCTATTCAACGCCCCGACATGTGGGGCCTTAGCACAATGACTTCTCGACTGTGTAAAACGAAGATTTTCCCGTCGCCGACAAGGAGGGGGTGACGGCGGCGCGCTTTTTGGCTTTCTCTAGTCCTAGTAGTCATACTAGGTGGTCTAAGCACATGTAGATTTATTCTTTTTCACGTCTCGTGTTCGCCGTACTGCCACGATTGTTCATGAATAGACAGTAAGTTATTCACGGGGAAACCCTTGTTGAGCATGTTTGCGAGAGAGAGATACAGAGAGTGCGTGTGTGATATGTTAGAGAATGAGGCAATGATAAGAGATTCTTTGTGTCTATGTGTGTGGAGGATAGAGAGAGACATGTACATGGGGATTTGTGTTGTGTAACATGGAGACACATATACATAATTAGAGAGTGAGTGTGTGAGATACACATGCGGACATGAGGAGAGATGAGGATCCAGATAAATGGGTGTGATGGTGTCCTGGACTAGGGGGTACTCACCACGTCGTCTCCCGATCTATTAGAATGGGCCGAGGACCCCCGTGGCCGTATACTCATGGGCCAGTTCGGACGGCTACCGCATACAAGGAAGATTCCATAAGACTTGGCGATTAAGACAAGGGCTTCTCCCCACCGGCGTATTCGGCTAGGACTCTTGTTATGCTAGGCCTCCGGTGCATTATATAAACTGAGGCCAGGCTAGTCGATAGATATACAATATATACAACAATCATACCATAGGCTAGCTTCTAGGATTTAGCCTCCTTGATCTCATGGTAGATCTACTCTTGTACTACCCATATCATCAATATTAATCGAGCAGGACGTAGAGTTTTACCTCCATCAAGAGGGCCCGAACCTGGGTAAAACATTGTGTCCCTCGTCTCCTATTACCATCGATCCTAGACGCACAGTTCGGGACCCCCTACCCGAGATCCGCCGGTTTTGACACCGACATTAGTGCTTTCATTGAGAGTTCCGCTGTGTGATCGACAAAAGGATCGATGGCTCGCCTGCAGATCAACTGTGACTTCGGCATCTTCGTCACCAGCTCGACTAGTCACCTTGGTTCGACCAAGAATTGCGCCCCGTGTTCGGATCACCATGTCCAGACGAGGACCTTCATCAAACATCAACTCTGATCTCTATCAAGATCACGGAGGAATCATCTATGGAGCTCGGGGGCTCAATGTCAACATTGCCCTCAAGCGACCGTGCTGTTTTTCTGGACAGCGAATTCGTATCTGCCACCACCACCTCCTCGAGTATCGCTTTGACGATCGCTTTGGTGGAATTGTGCGGAATTGAGTCTACAACAACCCTGGAAAATTTCGTCGAGTTCCGATGGAGGAATCTCCGGCAATCCACGATATACCGGAGCCCTATCAAATCTGGACGGGAATTTGGATGAGTTTAGAGCGTGGTGTCCAGCTTCTAGCTCGGACGTCCTTTGGAAGATCCAACCGTTGATCGGCTGCAGAATTCCTATATCTACCACCTCTCAAAATTTCGGCTCAATCTGACCGTCCAAACTCCGGGAACCTTCCGATTAGTGCATCACTTTTCGGATCTGTTTTCTGCGTGAAAACGAATCCGACCCGAGTTCATCTTTTTTATGAACAGGATTTCGGACATCCCTTTTGAAGGTAGTTTTGGATGGGGTATTATGTTTTGTTCCCGAACACATCCCACTAACTGTAAGATCTTTTGAACATGATCTTCAACATCATGCTGGTGTCAAACCAGTCCAGCAATATTACTCCACGGCTACCGACCTGCGCTAGACACGGCGTCATTTTGTTGAGCCGACCTCAACTTCTTCGGATCATCATCTCGGCAAGCCGAACAAGAGCCTGACATCGCGAAGGATAAATCATCACCAACATCGCCGCCCCACGGATTACACGGAGCGGGCATACCGGCATCGCCGCACGGTCGCTTCATCAAGCCGGCATCGACCACTTCACGACCTGCATCGACAGGGCCGCACTATTGCTTCTTCAAGCTGGTGTCCATCACGCCGACCTACTTCGACTCATCGGCTGACATCGAGGCTTCGACATCTCGGTTGGACCGGGGGCTTCGCCATCTCTTCATCAACCTACTCCGGACACTTCGGCGTCACTAGCCGACCAGCTCCGTCACGTTAGCTCAACCGAGGGCTTTGCCTTGGCGAGTCAACCTTTACCAGCATTGCCATGCCGTCGTTTTATCGCCCATCAGGCAATGGGTGTGCGGAGCGGGTCCCAATTTTAGGAATCACCTTCCTTCGGATTGCTACAACAAATAAACCAGGTGCTGTTAATCCCAGTATTTTTTGCTTGTTTGGGTTCATTTTTCCCAAGGAATTATTACTCTGGTTTGTCCGTCATATGTACACAGACATCAAATGGTGGCTGCATTAACGACAGTCGCATGGTGGTTCGGTCAGTTTTCATACATAGTCCGGCGAACGCCGCACTCGAAGCTCAGACCGACCTGCGAATTTAGGCTTTGCCACGCCTTTACCGCATCACGCTGACGCCCTGCATCGACTTGACTTCGGCGCCAGGCCATATTTCTTTTATTACTCACTTTGCATAAATTATTTATTATGCAACGATTTTTTTTAATTACCATTATTACTATTATCTCCGGTTTGCACTATTTTTTGTGCACAGGAAAATGATCCGGGGACTTCGGTGTCACTCTGCCGGTCTGCATTGATCGTGCTATGTCACCACTTCAGCGTGTCAAGCTCTCCGCTCCACCACCTCGGGACCGGCTTGAGGGATGGAACCTTGCCCCGCACCAAGCTCGGACCGCGTCATCAATACCGAACACATTAACCAGCTAAGTCGCTTTCATGCTCAAAGCTTTAGTTTCTAACTTGCGTTCGGTTCGACCAAGCATTATACTTTTTTGGAAAAAAGTTGCTTCTAAAAAATTTCCTTGTCCAAACTTTGTTTGTGACGCATAAATTCAAATACCCCGTTTACTTGGGGGCTTCCTTTATGAAGCTTTTCCTGTTGCATATGATTATACTTGTACGGCTTCGTTCCTTGTGTATTACGCCACAATATGCACCACATTGACTTAAGCGATTTGCAAGCTGGGTTGCCTCACTCATGTGTTTACCCCTACGTTCCCGATTGTTCGGCTAGGGAGTAAAGAGAGCACCTCTGCGATTGTCACGATCGGGTCACCCGAGCCGGACCTCAGACTGGGTGAAGCCGAAAGCTAGCGCTCTTATAGTTATTCAATGATGGTTGGCACACAACGAAACTCATGAGTACAAAAAATCTATTGCACAAGTCTCATAATAACAATGAGCACCGAAGAAAGGTATCGGTGGGGGTACTATTTTCTTCGAAGATGCTTCTTACTCTTCGCAGTAATATAGCATAAGTTCCCTAAGCGCGCTTTGTCTATTACAGCCTTATGGCCTGATTGCTTGGTTATTGGAAACACCGTCGATATTCTCGACCAATGGAGTACATAACACTTTTCGGTCCTTAACCAAAGAGGGAGAAGCCGACGGTCGGTTAAGACGTGTTTAAAGTTCGGTTGAACATAGATATGATATAAGTACTTCGGTACATGCAATCATTCTTCTACCCAAGTCATTTGGGGGCTCTTAAGTTTATTTGAGCCGTTTTATAATAAGTGTTCTTCTTCTTAGTCGTTGCAAAGTTCTATTATTATTATTTATCACAATTTTTTCGACGCGAGTGTGCGGTCACTAGCCGGGGAGCCTAATTTATCTCTCAAAGCCGCTAGAGTTTAGTTTGCTAAACTGGCCTAATGAGAAGTGCTCCGCCCTCGGGATAGGAGGTTGAAGCCGTAGGCTGACCCGCTCGAAGTCTTGAGATAGGATGTGTCATGTTAAAGGACGACAGAAGCACTTCTTTTTTCTAAGACCAATTTTCGGATTGGCACCGAACACTTGATCTTGTTCGGACGTCATGTTTTTACTGACGTTTCTTGGTTTTCCAAGCTTTTTGGCACTTTTAAACTATTTGTGCTTTTCCAGCATTAGTCTCGCAGTGCAACGCCGGACACCTTTAGGGATTCGGCAAAAACATTCTCAGATATTGCTATATTGCATCGGTTTCGAATTGTGTCTTCGGTCAATAGTTGGGTTGCCCGGCTCCTGCACTTGCTTCCTATGTTCCGTTTTGTTCGGCTAGGCATGCAAAGGGAGAACCACTGCGATTGTGCTTCCAGCTCACATGGTTAAGCACCTTAGTGGAGAAAGCCGAAAACTGACTGTCACAATATGTGTAAACTGGTCAGCGATCCGATGACTATGACGGGCCATTCATAACATTGGCCGAAGTGTTTACGGCTTGACCTCAACTGTCGCCGAACACTACCGGGGGCTATTAACTGGCCTCCCAAACTAAATCCTCGATATTTTTCTCTTACATTCGAGCTGAGGTTTCATGATCATGCTTAGCATGACAACCCAAAGAAAGGAACCGATAGCGGGACTATTTTCTTTGGAATACATTTCTTCTGTTAAACAGTAATATAACATATCTCTTTGCGTACCTTTGTTTATAAAACCGTGTGGCCAGATTGCCTTGTTTGTCGTAAATCTTTGCCCTCATAAAGGCTTTATAAAGTAGGACAAACACTCCTCGTCTACTGGCCAAGGAGGTGGAAGCCGATGGTCGGTCAACAAAGTTTTGTACAATGTGGATCCGAGCATTAATGATGTAAAGTACTTGGATACATAGAGTCATTACACATAATTTGTGATTTTACTATGGATATTGATCCTTAATTCGGCCACCCGTGCCCGCATTAAGGCTCGGGGGCTACTGGGCTTCGGGCTTATTATTTACAAATATTAAAGGGGCACATCGATCCCCTGATCTGGTGTTGCCACCCGACCACTGTCTCGGGGGCTACTGCATTGCTTGTCCAATGCAGAAAATTTTATGTGCAATATAGTTTCGGAGGAGATTTTGATCCTCAGGTTGGTCGGCCGCACCCAACCTGAGTCTTGAGGACTGAGCACGCCGCTTTTGTGCCTCGAAGTATTCTGCCGAGCTAGGACTTGATCCTCAGGCCAATTTTGCAAATCAACCTGAGTCTCAGCGGCTACTGGGATCAGCGGTCTTATGTCATCCTTCATGTGCATCTCGGGTTTTAGACCGATACACACCTTGAGGGCTACTGGCTATATATCTCGGCAGAGAATAAATTGCACCAATAAAAAATATTGACAAAAAATCGGCCCATAGTCGGGGTGGTGCACCACCTCGGAAGCAGTCCGGCATAAAGCTCGGGCGCTAGTGGCTGGCTCCATAGAGGGCATTTCTGGCATTAAGCTCGGCTAAACTCCTTCAACTTTTTTGAACCAAGGTGATATGACACCTCGGATATAGTCCGACATTGGAGCCTGGACACAGTCCGGCGTTAGAGCTCGGATATATTTCGGCGTTGGAGCTCGGATATACAGTCCGGCGTTGGAGCTCAGATACATAGTCCGGCATTGGAGCTCGGATACATTCCGGCGCTAGAGCTGGGAAGCGGTCCAGCGTTGGTGCTCGGCTGCAAAAGATACCTCGAATGAAGTCCGGCGTTGGAGCTCGGACGCAAGAGGACCCTGCCTCCAGGGAACAACTTCAAACCCGAGGTGTGGCATAAAAATAAACAAGGCATTGATAAAGGCCGAAAACTTAAAGGGGCTCCTCGGATACCAATGTGTAAACTCGTCGAATGCATTTCGGCGATCCTCAAGATCGAAGATAAAGAAGATTTGTTGTACCAGTTTTCAAGACCGGCAACCGAAGATGAAGAACAGTTCGGAAGAATCGAGGAGCGTCCCTAACTTGAAGACCGGTTCAGGGGGCTACTGACGGTGTCCTGGACTAGGGGGTACTCACCACGTCGTCTCCCGATCTATTAGATTGGGCCGAGGACCCCCGTGGCCGTATACTCATGGGCCAGTTCGGACGGCTACCGTATACAAGGAAGATTCCACAAGACTTGGCGATCAAGACAAGGGCTTCTCCCCACCGGCGTATTCGGCTAGGACTCTTGTTATCCTAGGCCTCCGGTGCATTATATAAACCGAGGCCAGGCTAGTCGATAGATATACAATATATACAACAATCATACCATAGGCTAGCTTCTAGGGTTTAGCCTCCTTGATCTCGTGGTAGATCTACTCTTGTACTACCCATATCATCAATATTAATCGAGCAAGACATAGGGTTTTACCTCCATCAAGAGGGCCCGAACCTGGGTAAAACATTGTGTCCCTCGTCTCCTGTTACCATCGATCCTAGACGCACAGTTCGGGACCCCCTACCCGAGATCCGCCGGTTTTGACACTGACAGGGTGTTTGTGCGTGTCTGTGTGTGTTTGTGCACGCGTTTGTGTGTGAGAGGCAGAGAGTGTATGTGGAGTAGAGGGACCACTGATGATGTAAACCTAGTATAAGGGAAGGGGGATGGTGTGACATGTGTAGTAGCGAGATAGCACGGGTGCGGGCGGGGGGAGCAGACTATTTGGAAGAGACATCGAGTGTGTGTGTGGGAGAGGGGTGTGAGAGCGAGAGAAAGAGAGAGCTAGCGATGGAGAGAGAGAGAGAGTGAGAGGAAGAGAGGGGGCGAGAGGGGTCGTTTGTGTCCATAAATGGCGTATAGATAGGGAGACAATGTTGATGTTGTCCGAAATTGGCCTTTGAACGGAG
This sequence comes from Triticum aestivum, assembly GCF_018294505.1. NCBI lineage: Eukaryota > Viridiplantae > Streptophyta > Magnoliopsida > Poales > Poaceae > Triticum > Triticum aestivum. Next base: position 451,420,041 of record NC_057809.1, on the reverse strand, counting down.
ACGCAAGGGAAGCAAGTCATCGTGTGTGTGATAGGGACTTCATGAGAGATCTAGAATAGATGGTGTAGAGAACAATGTGCGAAATCGAGAACGATTAGACATTAGGGAGCTATGCAAAGAGTCACGACATATATGTATACAGGGTAAGAGCTGGGGTGGGTCCGCATGTGGGAGAGATAGAAAGAGGAGAGTGGTGCACAAGGAGACAAAGTGTGCTTGTTTGCAGTGGGGGTGGTGTGTGAGGTGAGTGCGCGAGAACTACATAACTAGGGAGATAGACGTTTGGGGGTGACGTTTTGTGTGTATGGGAAATATACACTCTACATAGTGCATGTGCTTGGGTAAGAGAGATAGCGGGAGACCTAGAGAGTGAGGGAAGAGATGTGTGCATGCCCGAGAGACAAAGTGATAGAGACCTATGTTGGGGTCCAGACTTTACAAGAGAGAGGGTGTTAATGTGCTCGTGTGTTGGTGTTTGGGGGAGAGAACGACTTCTCTCTCTCTCTCTCTGTGTGTGTGTGTGTGGTGGGGGCGGGGGTTGACTTCAGATAAAGAGTGAGGTGTCTATATTTGAGGGACTTTAGCGTAATTGAGATATTGTGCACTCATGGTTGGTCAATTTGTTTCACAGTTTGTACTATGAGATAACGATACTTTTGAACATGCGTGATATACCTTGATGTACCAGAATTACAAACCTAAGATTGGAATTTTGGAATTCGACTCCATCATTAGCTTTTGTAATTCACTTAAACGGAGGTACATTTTTTAAGCCAGGATTTCGTGATTTCAAATTCATATATCAAACCTAGAGATATACACATACGTGCATGTTCAAACTTTATAATCATCCACTTTACTCATACACATACACATTTTTGCTTTTGTCATCATATTTAGGATAAACACATTTGGAATTTCATTTGAATTGGACGGTATGATGGTATTTTCTTGTAGTAGCTCAATGATCCATAGTTGAATTGAATGGACAATCTAAGTTTCGAGTTGGAGACATTGATTTTCAAAACTTGCACAATTTTTTTGCGTGCAAAACAAACAAATTGTCGGCCATGATATCATAGTCGGCCGTACGAGAGCAAAATACTTATAATTTTAGGTGCCAAAAGCTTTCAAACTTCCCGCTCACATCGAAATATCACGCGCCCGAAATTTTAGCCCTGCAATATTCCTATTTTACCCCTACCACATGAACAAAAAAGGGCTACTTTGGTAACTCCATTGTTTTCCCCTCTTTGCCCCCAACATTCTTCCCCAGAGCCCCTCCCCTTCCCCTCCCCGACCCCCCCAACCACGGCAAGCCGCCGAATCTAGTCCTCCGACGCAGCGGTGGACCTCACACCCCGCCGGATCTACCTTCCGCACCTTGGAACCCCCAACTGCCAACTCACCACTTCACCGGAGCCGCTTCAGCGACTGGCTTGTCCACCGCTCCAGATCTCCTTGACCGCCATCATGGTCCACCGCACCGGATCTACTTAACCGGCTCCCTCGTCCACCATAGCGTAGGCCCTTCACTGACTCCCTCGTCCGCCCCTTCGCTGGCCCTTCATACAAGCCCTCGTCCGCCGCAACAGATCCGCCTCACCGAGAGCACTGTACAACGCGCCCGCCGAAGCCTTCGTCCACTGCACCGGACCCGCTCCACGGACGCCATATTCAACTCCACCGGCCCTGCTTTACCGACGCCGCAGCCTCATCAGGTTATTTTGATTTGTACTCCTTTCGATTTTTTTCTTTATCGTGCAACTGTTCACTTACCATAGATGAGCTTTCTTGTATGTCGACAGGCGCCGCAACAGTAGCACCAGAGCCACTTCAGCGACGGCGATAGCTGGCCCAAACTCAACCGCAACACGAGCACCATCGACGATCCTTAGCTATCAAGTACGACAACGATAGCCATACGCCGCTGAGAATTAGGTACTATTATCCAACGGCCGGCGCCTACGTTCACTTTTCTAGCATAAGCAGCGCACCTTTGAATTTCTTCAGGGCATCATTCAGTTTTTCATGAGACGTGTTATTCTGCTTGCACCTGTAGGGCCATACTTCTGGTAGTGAACATGTTACATGTGCTAAATTACATACCAGTGCAGATATAGTAAATATGCTTTAGTTTTGTTCTGATGCCACCTGTTGGTTCCATCAGACTGCTTAATGTTCTCTATGCTTAATTACACATCAGCAAACTAGCATGTGGTTCCGCTGCTTTTTGTTCATTTTACCCTACATCTTCTGATGCTAGCTCTTACATCACTGCTCTGAGCCTCTGTTCATTACTTGTTTGTGTCTTCTTGATCTTCCCAAGTTGCATGACTAATTTGATGCTTCTATTAATTATGGAGTTGCCAACCCCATCAAGCAAAATATTTGTTCTTTTGGGGCTAGCACCTCGAACAAGCATAAAAATATAGGGAAGCAGATATACTCCCTTCGATTCTATTTACTCTGCGCATAACTCTTGACCCGCATACCAAGGAGGGCACTTGTTTAATTTTTATGGACTAATTTGCCAATTAATTAGGGCAGAGGCGGATGGGGCGGGGCACAAAAGGAAACCAGCGCTAGGAATTGGCAACGCGCAGACTAATACGAGAAAACTGAGAAAAAGTTATACGCCAAGTAAAAAGAATCGGAGGGAGTATTGTCATGTATGCACACACCCTTCTTTCATTAGTTTAGATGAACCATTGATGATCAATTTGGACCAGTGCATGCGATTAAAATTAATTTTACCTAAATAGATGGTGCAGAATAAACTACAACAACTAGATTTGCAACCACGGGATGCTGACGATATCTTCAAAGAACATTGCAACAACAGCTAGGCTTCACAGCAACATATGGTAAGCCAGTGTGTTTTAGTACATGTGAAATGTAATGCGAGTGGGCTGCTTTCTTGGCTTGTGCCCTCAATGTGTAATCCTATCGAATTACAAATAGTTCAGTTGTCTGCTTTGCAGTATTGCTTGATTCAAATGCTTATTTGTTGTTACGCTATACCTGAGTTGGACAATATGTCAGCAGTGCCTGCTGTACTATCGTAAAGAAATGCATGCCTATTTCATTTGAGTCCTTAACTTTTCCTCTCAACTTCATCACAAGACTGTCTTCATAGTTTATATGAGGCCACACTGTTAAGTGCGTTCTTAGATTATTTCAACCGCTTAGATGCCTTGGCAACTTAAATATAGCAGCTGTACACTCCCTTTCAATTAGGGATGTCAACTGGGTCCGGTTTAATCCCGATTAAAGTCCACTAGTGGTATGATAGTTCAAAAGAGTTTTTGTTTTTTTGAGGAAAATGAACTAGGGAGGTAGAAAAAACTAACTAGATGGGACTGGCGGATTTCGTTTATTTGCCACTTACATCCCTAGTTTCATCTTACCATTTTAATTTCTTTTCGGCTGATGCTGCTTCGAACCATTTAAATATAGTTTGCCATGCTCGGCAATAATTCGTCCGTCGTTTACCATGTAAGCTTACTGCCTGGATCATACGATAACTATCTCTTACTGATGTCCAATGGAAACCTTTCAGGATGCCGTTCACACTAGGACACAATGTACAACCCCAGATTCTATTTGTGGAAGCAGTGCGCCATCCATGTTACCAGATGGTAGTAGTTCAGAGGCAACACCGCCGGAGAGCAGTCCGAGCACATATATTATAGTGCTTGAGGCTCTACTAGAGGCAGAAAGAGATGGTGTGGCTGCCATGAATGAGGTAATCTTTATCTTGAGGCTGGAAATTACAGAATTAGCGGCACGCATTATGCAAGCAACCCAAGAATTGGAGGAAGTAAGAATGTTGCATTTGAAGACGGAGGAGGTCCTGTTGTTTCTGCTATCTGAAGCCCAAGATAATCCCGGTTCTTCTTTAGATACCAGTTAAAATTTTCATTAGATTATTGTACTTGCATTTTGTGTCATGTCTCTAAATGGATTATGTTGCAAGACCCCCTATGTTGTCCATGTGTTGTAATGATCCGAATTTTTTAGGCGAGGTAATCCTCAGTACTTGTATGATTGACATAAGGTGAACTTTTTTTCGTGTGAGCATATTGTATTGGATGAAATAACTGTTTGACTCAGAGTGTATCCAACCTACTGAATTCGAAGATCACGACATTTCTAAATCATAATCATATATAAAGGTGCAAAAATCTTTGTTGTGGTTTTGAAGAAATAAATAACAAAACGTATAATTATCTGTGGATATTCGTAATCGAATACAAATTGGATTTGAATTTAGTTTGCCAGGTCCCAGGGCAAACGTGAATGCTAATTCTCCCAAGTTTTGAACGAAGCAGCTAAACACCCACTATAATTTGTGGGCTGCCCGAAGCAAGTGTTTGCAAGATGGAAATTACTGTCTACCCCTGACACTTGACATCCTTATCAACAGGATTTACACTGCTGTCGATAGGGGTAGACTAGTAACTTTAATCAGACGTGACACGACGGCCTCTGAGCCCATTCAGACACGGTGGGCGCCAAACGTGGGTGGCAAAACACATTTGATTCAAGCTTGTCCGAAAGACATGTGTCTCTTCCTCCATTTCCCCATTCATACACGGTGGGCGGCAAAACAAACTCTCCTCGTCCGAAATCGATGTAGGCTTATATTTTAAATAGGGGCAGATGTGTAACTTCCATCAGACGTGACACAACCGCCCTACCTGTCAGCCCCGTTCATACACCGTGGGCGCCAACCGTGGGCGGAAAAACACCCTCTCCTCGCCCGAAGTTACCGACAAATATTTGGGAGATGTGAGATTACCGTCCTATCCCCAACTGACGCGATGTCCGAAATTTTAAACGGGGGATAAGTTCGTAACTTTCCCCCATTTCAGAGAAGCGCGTCCCAAAGTTTGAGATCACCCCTCCCCTCCATTTCCCCCTTCATACACCATCGGTGGCACGACAACCTCCGCACTGCGGCCAGCCTCCTCCGTCCGCCACCCCATCCTCCACCTTGTCGGAGCCGCTACCCCTACCCCGTCGTCCACTGCAAGAGATGGACGTCTCTCATCCACGACGCTGGACCAGGATCCTTTCATCGCCTCCCCTCGCTTCATCGGCGCCATCGTCCACCTTGCCATTGCCACTCCTATGACCGCCTCGTCCACGACAACATGATATATCCCCTGACCCGGCCGTCTGCCGTCTAAAGTCTTCTTCCCCGCCGCCGACAGCCATCGCACCTGCAGCACCCTCAACGTATAAGCATAGGCCTACACGGTGTCGCAAGAGAGCTAGTACTCTTCCATATGTGCTTAAGTTATTGATCTCACCCGGAAAATAGATCATAATTTTTTTACTGTACTTTTCTTGTCCGTACCAAATCGTAGTGGCTAGTTGAAAGCAAACATTGGTTGCGAAGTAGCTTTGTCCGGTTTGCACCTTCAGATCCGCCATGGCACGGGCACTATACTTGTAAAGCTTATGATTTCCCCCCTTCATATTCACTACCATCATCGTAGGTGCTTCGTGTCGTGCTAGCACTGCTCCTCAAGACCTCAACCCAAAGCTTACGTGTTGAAATACGAATCTGATATGATGCTAATATCACTAAACCAGAGAACGTTTAATTGGTCACCTAATGTTCCTATATTCATTTCGAAAAGCATGTGCGCCACCCACTGGTCCAGCTAGTTCCACTTTCCTGATTTTTCTCTTGATGCTTAGGGTTTTCCCCTTTTATATACTCTACTATGATCTGCGTAGGTGCTTTCTGTCGTACTAGCATTACTCCACCCTTGAAGCTAAACAACACAACACTCAGAATTCGAAAGCTTAGTTGTTTAAATATGATTGTAATATGATACTGATATGAGTTAACCGACACATTTAATTGGTTAGCTAAAGGTCCCACTTGAGTTTCCAAATGCATGTCATGACATATAGAGAGACAACATAATTGCATTTCTTTGTCACTTGTTGACTGTACTTTCTTGTCCATACCAAATCTTAGTTGTTATTTCAAAGCAAACATCGGTTGCTAACTACCCTTTGCGCAGTTTGCAGCTTTAGATCTGCCATCCCACTGCTACGGTCAACACTGTACTCATCATGCTTATGTTTTCCCCATTTTACGATGACCACAATCAGCCTACGTGGTTCATGTCGTAATAGCACTGCTCCACCCATCGAGCTAAACAAGCTTAGTTGTACAAATTCATATCTGATATTATTGCTGATATTAGTAAAACTGAGAGATGTTTAATTGGTTAGCTAAATGTTCCTACTTTAGTTTTGAAATGCATGTGAGCCACATATGGAGAGACCGGAAAGAATAGTATTTCTCTGTGCGCTCTGGTTCATCATGGGTGGCCAACCGACATTGTATTAAAAGACTTGTAATATCTTCAATCTGCTTGCTCTTCTGCTCTTCTTTAAGATGATACTCTTCTCTTGCGGTCGACTGGTCAGGTCGAGTTGTTCTCCCTTAGTATATTTTGAATCTGTTAGGTCAGGTCGACTTGTTCTTCTTTACTATATGTTGAAGCTATCATCTGCGAAGTGTCATCACTTCTGGAGCTCTCATATTTTGAGTAGTAGGCCACATTATATCAATGCACACAACAAATTATAGCATGCATGGGATCTTTTAAAAGAATTGCAGATATAGCACAAAGGATTTTACAGGGAGGCAGTATTGGATTAGAATCACTTCCGCATTACAAAGAAAATCTCACTTGTTTTTATGTTTTCATGCATGTCAGATATTGAACATTATCAAAATGAATATGAGAATGGGCGCATGAGAGGAATATTGCGGAACGATCAACTGGCTATCAAACTTGGCATGGTGGAGGATGGCCTATCTTATTCACCCATCAAGGTGCTTGCTCTAACTTTGCAAAGTTGTATTGGTCGCACATATTTTGCATCTGACCTCTTGCACTACTTCTACTTTGTTACACCATCTGCTTAGTTTAGGCATCATATATGAGTATATGCCATACCTATCCATTTTCTGTACCTATTCCATGTGTCGTCACACTATGTTTTTCCAGTCAGATGTTGTTCTTTCGTAATAGGTGTCCAAAAGGAAGAGGGTGAGTGTAGGTTGTCAAGGAGTACAAACTAGGTATTTGGAAAAGGTAGTGATACCTTTTAAATCAGATAGATCAGCATCCACAGAAAACACAGGCCCAACTGTACCACACTTTACCCCTACTCCAATGGCCAAACCCCTATTAGAACTGCTGTGAGCCCAGTGTCAGGTACTGTCTATGATATCAATTCAAAATTTGAACTCCCAAATTTCTGCTTGCGCCTTACCTTCTCTCTTGTATGAAAACTAATTTCAGATGAATCTCCTTGCTCAAAGGATCATACGATCTCAAAACAATAATGGGCTCTGCATTGCTCTTGTCAGTACCTCTCTCCCTTTTGCCTTGCGACGCTGTACTTAATTAATTGCTATTTGATTATGTATCATCAGTCTGCACCTGAGCTTCATTATCCTATGTTTCTTCCAATATTATTTGATATATATTTACTCTTTGCAAAATGTAGAATAATGGCAACGCTTATAAAGAATTTTCTTTGGGGAATTTATTGAATTATCCTTCCATCAACATGGAGAAGGGCTTTGTCCAGCCCGTGTTAACATGTAATGTAAGTTCATCCTTCTCAAGCCTTCAAACTTTGTTCTAGTATAGATTAGGATAGGCATCATTTCCTCCACTGCTGTTTGCTTTGCTGTTTACATCTGATTGGATGTTTGCAACAACTACCAGTTTCAAATTGTAGTTGTAAAAACATGTTCCTTATGCAGAACAGATCCATTTATTTCCTTATATAATTGTGAAACCTGTTACGTGTCTCCTTGTTTCTCTTTCAGACTCGTATCTCTATGCAGTCGCTGCCTCAATCAGTTCAATTTCTTTAGTCTCAACTTAAAGCGGAAAGGCTTGCTTCAGCTCAGCTCCGACTTGAAGTCAAAGATGCAATGAAGATGTCAGAGGACTGCCGTGCACACCATCATGCCTTAAATCTAGTGTTGATGCATGTATCATTGACACAACTGAGGTCTACTCAGCTTCTTTAGCTATTTGTGGGGCCCGACCTAGCCAGGCCTAGTGCCTTCTGAAGTGCTCTCAGTTTTGTATATTCTTTTGTCGGCGCGTTTATTTGCACTAGTGGCGAACTTTGATGCCCAGTGGATGTAATATGTGTGATAGCCATGATAGCCTAGCGTAAGTTGCTTGCTTATTTATTTCCTTGTTGTCTTGTTTATTTGTTTGCTTCTAGTCATTGCAGTTCTTTTTCCGCGGTTTGCTAGTGGCTGCATTAACCTATTTTTTAAAACTAGGCCACAATAACCATGGGCTAATATTTACTATAGTGACACTTGGCCTCTTACGGGCCGTAGAAACAGTGGGCCTTCTACGGGCCATAGAAACAATGGGCCTTCTACGGGCTGTATCATCAATGGGCCTTATACGGGCAGTATGATCGATGGCCAAACATGGGCCAATAACAGGCCGCATTATGGTCGTAAACGGGCTAGAGTTGGAATCGTCCGTTCATGGGCCGACCATAACGGGCCATCGTTAATAGGCCGTATTTGATGACGCTATGAAAACGGCCCAACGTATTAACGGACCACAAACAGGCCGACTGTAACCACGGGCTGAATTTAGCCCACAAGCAGAAAATGACAGTAACGGGCCATAAGTAAATGAATGCTGGAAATGAGCCCAAGAATAAATGGGCTCTGAGAAGGCCGAAAGATAACATGGACTCGAAACGGCCCAATGGAATAACGGGCCGTTAATGGGTATAAAGTGATACACTGTTCATCATGGGCCAGTTTCACCATGGGCCGTTAATGGGTGTAAAGTGATACACTGTTCATTACGGGCCAGTTTCACCATGGGCCATTAGTAGGCCAAGAGTTACATAGGGCCTCATATGGGCCGAAAGACGTCATGGACCATACATGGGCCAGAAGTGAAAACGGGCTGGAATCATATTGGATGGCCCAGATGACGCTACTGGGCCTAATTCGGATAGGGCGTAACGGGCCTTGGGTTAGCGGGCTGTAAATGGGCTATATTCGAACAGACCGTTGACATGCTTTCCATGGGCCGGCCCGACAGCTTTTGACCAAGTCAAATGGGCCGACCTTTACACAGAATGGGCCTCTGTTGGGCCATGTCATGTGTCGACGTATCATAGGCGCCTATCTGACCCACTGACAAGCTGACACGTGTTTCGTCCGGCCAATAAGAATTTTACACGTGGAAATTTCCCATTGGTCGGGGCTGTTAACGGGTTACCGGATCCAAAACCCGACCCGATAGCTTAACGGCGTTCTGTTACGGTGGATGCCACGTGTCGGTCACCCTTGACGAAAGCACTTATGTGACGCGCGATTTATTGTCATGGAAGTGGACACTTCCGTGATGATAATTTTGGTAATGTCATGGAACACTTCTATGACATCACAGGTATGACTATCTTGATTCTGTCATAAATTTGTCATGGATGTACATGCATGACAAAAAAAGCGACCTACTGTGACAAACACGTATCATCACGGAAGTGTATTTTTTTGTAGTGGAGGTGCAGGACCCCATTGTCGTGGGATGAAGTTGGAGACCGCCAGTTGTTTGGACCGGATTTGATTAAGGAGTCTGAACAGAAGGTGAAATTGATTCGCAACAGGCTCAAGGTAGCCCAGGCCAGGCAAAAGAGCTACGCAGATTCTAAACGTAAGGAAATAGTTTACAAAGTTGGAGACCGAGTTTATCTTCGAGTATCTCCACTTCGAGGAGTTAAGCGCTTTGGAGTTAAGGGAAAGTTAGCGCCACGTTTTGTAGGACCATACAAGGTTTTGGAGCGTATGGGAGAAGTAGCCTACAAGTTGGAATTGCCCGAAGGATTGTCAGGAGTTCACGATGTATTCCACGTTTCCCAGTTGAAGAAGTGTCACGCCGAGAAGGCTGATATACCGCCAAGGGATACAGTGCCGCTGGAAGCGATTCAGTTGGACAGTGATTTGACATATGAGGAGAAACTAGTCAAGATTCTTGAGTATGCCAGCCGAGTCACCCGCAGCAAGGTTATCAAGTTTTGCAAAGTTCAGTGGAGCCACAACACCGAGGATGAAGCCACCTAGGAGCGAGAGGAAGATCTGCTGAAGGACCACCCTCACCTATTTTCTAGCCAACCCGAATCTTGAGGGCGAGATTCATCTTAAAGGGGGTAGGTTTGTAACATCCCAAATTTTCAATTTGAAATGTTATACATTAGATCATCACTGCATATCATATTTTATTTGCTTTTGGGTTTGATCCTAAGAAATTCTGTAGCGACCCGACCCGAATGGATCAAGTGCTCTGTGCTCAGGTGTCATCCCTGGATCAGTAATGCTGACACCACACAGTACATCGAAGGATTTATAGTAGAGTGGCAATCACACACTTATTACATCGTTGTCTCAAAGAGAACTTTACAATAAATATGGCTTAAGGCCATCTAATAACGATAACAGCGGAAGACTCGGAAGATAGATGGGTCCATCAACTCCAACGGCATCACTGAGTATAGGGCCACGACCTAAAAGCACCTTACTCGTCGTCTGAAAAGTCTGCAACATGAGAAGTTGCAGCCCGAAAACGGGTCAGCACATGGAATATGCTGGCAATGTAACACATAGAGAGTAATGGAATGAAACAGCTATACTATATGCATATATGGCTGGTGGAAAGCTCTATGGTTACAGTTTTGCGTAAAGCCAGTTTTTCCCTACTGCAAAGGAATAAATTTGTTTAACTATCAAGGTAGTTGTTAAACATCGAGAATGGTTGACAGCATTCTGATCCCAATTAAGTGAACAATTAAAACCCAACAACATTAATTAGAAGTAACATGTTGAGATTCACATGATATTCAAGTACTAGATACTCAAGTTGTCCATAACCGGGGACACGGCTAATCATGATTAGTTTGTACACTCTGCAGAGGTTTGCGCACTTTTCCCCACATGACTCGATCGCCTCCGTTTGTTTTCTCGCACTACATGGTGTTTGAGAAACAGATGACCGAGACATAGTCTTTCAGAAGCGCTAGCACCTTACGTGTGGGGTAGACCATACCACCTACAACCCCTACATCTGCTAGTCCACCCCGTAAGAGTTCGCACAACTTAGTCAACTATGCCAGAGCCCATAGTAGCATGTGGCTGCACACGGAAGTTTCTAGCATGAATGATCTTATGATCCCTTTGAGCCTGGGTGGCGGTCCAAAATAAAACAGGCAAGTCCTGATAGACATCAGGTGCCTCAATCCACCCAGATGTGTGTTTAAGTTGCCACCTTAGATAAACCATTAAAATTATCAACTCACATCTGTCATGGATATCACTCACCCAATCCACGTCTACTAGCATAGCATGGCATAATAAGCAAACGTAGAAGTAACTCCCAAAGGTTTCATAATAATACAGGTGATAGGTACTACCACATCTACTTCCCATCCCACAGTTTAATTAGATCCTAATCATGCAAGGTGTGAGGATTTATCTAATGTAATAAAACTGGGTTGTAGAAAAGGTATGATCAAAGTGCTACTTGCCTTGCTGACGATCCGCGAGACCTAGGGTTTCGAAGTAACAGGCGGCGCACTCTGGGTATTCTATCGCAGACAAACAACAAGCATACGATAAGTACTCATCTAATGCACAGGTAAAACCTAAGAACTCCGGTTGCAAAGAAAGAAAGAACCGAACAGACGACGGAAAAACAAACGGCGGAAGAAAACAACTCGGTTCTAGCAAGTTGAAACTAGGTCAAATTTTACCGGGGCAAAAACTTGTTTAAGTTGATTAGACGGAACGGTGGTTTCGAAACGAAACTCCAGGCGCTTGAATCACCTGATTCCGATAAACGAGCCAGAAGAAAGACTAGAACGAAGATCGGATCTGAGATCGCGATCGCGGAATAAATCCGACTAAAAGAAAAGAGACGAACGGTTAAATGAACGGGTGTCGTTAACCGGCGAATAATCGGTGATCACGTGCGTTGAGACGAACGGTCCGAAAGAAGAACGAAAACCGATCTAGGGTTTTCGGAAAAGAAACCGAAAAAGAAACGGAAAACCGATCTAGGGTTTCGGAAGAAAACCGAAACAAAAAACGAAAGAAAACCGGAACGGTTAAGAAAGAACCGGAAAGAAAACGAATCGGAAGAGAAGAAAAGAATCGGAACGGTTTATAGGAAAAACCGAACCGAGGGGAGAAAAAGAGACGCGGCGCGGGGCAACCTTGGCCAGGGGCTCCGGTAAACGGCGGCGTAAGGCGGCGGCGGCGATGCACAAGGGCGGCGGCAGCGGGTGAGGGGCGGCGGCGGCGGTGGTGAGGGGCGCGGGGTGGGGCGCGGCTTGGGGAGGCGCGGGGTGGTGTGGGGCTTGGGGTTTGATTTGATGTTTTGGAGGGGGGGTGTGGGGGTATTTATATAGGTGAGGGGGGGATTTACTTGGGGTAGGGGACAAGAAATAGAGTAGGAAAACAAAACAAGGAAAGGGGCTAGCCTAGAATCCTACTAGGACTCGGCTAAGAGGCGAGGCAGCGGCCTGGCGCCTGGCGCTGGCGCTGGCGCACGCGCGCGCAGGGAGGCTAGGGCCTGGCCGGCCGGCCTGCTGGCTGGGCCTTGGCCCAAGGCGCTGCGGTTTTTTTTTAAATCGGTTCCGCGCAGAAAAACAAAAAAGAAAACTAAACTAAACGAACTCCAAAATTACTAAAGTAAATTTTCCCCGACTGCTAAAAATGAGTCGAACAAAATGGACTTTTCTCTGGGCCTAAAATGCAATTTTTGAAAACGCGCATTTTTCCCTATCCAAATAAAAAGCAAACAAAACTCCGGCAAAACCAAAATTTGATTTATTCATTAAATCTTCATTTTTCCTAAATTTCGGAAAGTCATATTATTCCCTCTCTCATTATTTTTGATATTGGAAAAATAATTGAAGATGAAATAAAATAAATCAAATGATCCTCTTTTCAAAATTTGAGAAAACTCAAATATGAAAATAACGAAATCTCCAACTCTCTCCGAGGGTCCTTGAGTTGCGTGAAATTTCTAGGATCGACCAAAATGCAAGAAAATATGATATGCATGATGATCTAATGTATAACATTCCAAATTGAAAATTTGGGATGTTACAAACCTACCCCCCTTAAAACGAATCTCGCCCTCGAGATTCGGGTTGGCTAGAAAATAGGTGAGGGTGGTCCTTGAGCAAATCTTCTTCTCTTTCCCAGGTGGCTTCATCCTCTGAGTGGTGGTTCCACTGAACTTTGCAAAACTTGATAACCTTGCTGCGAGTAACTCTGCTGGCATAATCGAGAATCTTGACTGGCTTCTCCTCATATGTTAAGTCGTCCTTCAACTGAATCGCTTCGAGTGGCACGGTATCTCTTAGCGGTACCTCCACCATCTCGGCGTGACATTTCTTCAGTTGAGAAACATGGAATACATCATGAACTCCTGACAGTCCCTCTGGTAATTCCAACTTATAAGCGACTTCTCCCATACGTTGCAAGATCTTATATGGTCCAACGAAACGTGGTGCTAACTTTCCCTTAACTCCAAAGCGCTTAATTCCTCGAAGTGGGGATACTCGGAGATAAACTCTGTCTCCGGTTTCGTAAACTGTCTCCTTGCGTTTAGAATCTGCGTAGCTCTTCTGCCTGGACTGGGCTACCTTGAGCATATCGCGAATCAACCTAACTTTTCGTTCAGACTCCTTAATCAAATCTGGTCCAAAGAATTGACGGTCTCCAACTTCGTCCCATGACAACGGTGTCCTGCACCTCCTTCCGTATAAATATTCGAAAGGTGCCATCTTCAAACTGGTTTGGTAATTGTTGTTATAAGAAAACTCCGCATACGGCAAGTTATCGTCCCAACTAGATCCATAATCTAGTGCACAAGCTCTCAGCATATCATCCAAAATCTGATTGACTCTCTCGGTCTGTCCATCCGTCTGTGGGTGAAAAGCTGTGCTGAACTCCAGTCTGGTTCCTAAAGTTTCATGCAACTGATTCCAAAACTTTGAGGTAAATTGGGTTCCTCTATCTGATACGATACTCCTCGGAACTCCATGCAAACAAATGATCCTAGTCATGTATATCTTCGCCAACTTAGCACTGGTGTAAGTGGTCTTAACTGGGATAAAATGTGCTACCTTTGTCAAACGATCAACTACTACCCATATCGAATCGTAGCCTGCCTTTGTCCTGGGTAGTCCTGTGATAAAATCCATGCCTATCTTATCCCACTTCCATTCGGGTATCGGCAATGGTTGTAACAATCCTGCTGGCTTCTGATGCTCTGCCTTTACTCTCTGACATACGTCACAAACTGCTACATATGCTGCAATATCCTTCTTCATTCCGGTCCACCAGAATGTTTCCTTCAAATCCAAATACATCTTGGTATTCCCTGGGTGAATTGAATACGGTGAATCATGTGCCTCTTGCAGAATCAACTTTCTGATCTCCAGGTCATTGGGAATATAAACATGGTCTTCAAACCATAGGGTATCGTGCTCATCCTCACGAAATCCCTTTGCTTTTCCTTCGCTCAATTTCTCTTTTATAGCAGCAATCTCCTTGTCAGATTTCCGAGCTTCTCTGATCTTATCCATCAATGTTGACTGAATCTCCAATGTTGCTACATAGCCTCTCGGAACTATTTCCAAACATAGCTGGCGAAGGTTTTCTGCTAGCTCCTTGGGTATTTTACCCGTCACTAGGGTGTTGACATGGCTCTTACGGCTCAATGCGTCAGCTACTACATTAGCTTTTCCGGGATGGTAATGCAATCTCATGTCATAATCCTTGATGAGCTCCAACCATCTCCTTTGTCTGAGGTTCAACTCCTTCTGCGTGAAAATGTACTTCAAACTCTTGTGATCCGTGTACACCTCACAATGATTTCCAATGAGGAAATGTCTCCATGTTTTCAGTGCATGCACTACGGCTGCTAACTCCAAATCATGCGTGGCATAATTCAACTCATGAGGCTTCAGTTGCCATGAAGCATACGAAACAACTCTCCCTTCCTGCATAAGCACTGCTCCAAGTCCTCGACGTGAAGCGTCGCAATACACCTCATAATCCTTGGTCTGATCTGGCAAAATCAATACTGGTGAGGTGACCAAACGTTTCTTCAACTCCTGGAAACTAGCCTCACACTCCTCAGTCCAATTGAACTTAGTATCCTTCTTCAACAACTCCGTCATAGGCTTTGCAATCTTTGAGAAATTCTCAATAAATCTCCGGTAGTATCCTGCGAGTCCAAGAAAACTCCGGCTCTCTCCAACTGTTGTTGGTGTTTCCCATTCGGTTAAGAAAGAAAGAAAGCCGGAACGGTTAAGAAAAAACCGGAACGGTTAAGAAAACCGAAACAAAAACGAAAGAAAACCAGAACGGTTAAGAAAGAACCGGAAAGAAAACGAATCAGAAGAGAAGAAAAGAATCGGAACGGTTTATAGGAAAAACCGAAGCGAGGGGAGAAAAAGAGACGCGGCGCGGGGCAACCTTGGCGAGGGGCTCCGACGAACGGCGGCATAAGGCGGCGACGGCGATGCACAAGGGCGGCGACGGTGGGTGAGGGGCGGCGGCGGCGGTGGTGAGGGGCGCGGGGTGGGGCGCAGCTTGGGGAGGCGCAGGGTGGTGTGGGGCTTGGGGTTTGATTTGATGTTTTGGAGGGGTGGTGTGTGGGTATTTATATAGGTGAGGGGGGGATTTACTTGGGGTAGGGGACAAGAAAAAGATTAGGAAAACAAAACAAGGAAAGGGGCTAGCCTAGAGTCCTACTAGGACTCGGCTAAGAGGCGAGGCGGCGGCCTGGTGCCTGGCGCTGGCGCTGGCGCACGCGCGCGCAGGGAGGCTGGGGCCTGGCCGGCCGGCCTGCTGGCTGGGCCTTGGCCCAAGGCGCTGCGGTTTTTTTTAAATCGGTTCCGCGCAGAAAAACAAAGAAGAAAACTAAACTAAACGGACTCCAAAATTACTAAAGTAAATTTTCCCCGACTCCTAAAAATGAGTCGAACAAAATGAACTTTTCTCCGGGCCAAAAATGCAATTTTTGAAAACGCGCATTTTTCCCTATCCAAATAAAAAGCAAACAAAACTCTGGCAAAACCAAAATTTGATTTATTCATTAAATCTTCATTTTTCCTAAATTTCGGAAAGTCATATTATTCCCTCTCTCATTATTTTTGATATTGGAAAAATAATTGAAGATGAAATAAAATAAATCAAATGATCCTCTTTTCAAAATTTGAGAAAACTCAAATATGAAAATAACGAAATCTCCAACTCTCTCCGAGGGTCCTTGAGTTGCGTGAAATTTATAGGATCGACCAAAATGCAAGAAAATATGATATGCATGATGATCTAATGTATAACATTCCAAATTGAAAATTTGGGATGTTACAAATTCTATGCAACTCAAGGATCCTCGGAGAGAGTTCGGGATTTCATTATTTTCAGATTTGAGTTTTCTCAAATTTTGAAGGATCATTTGATTTTATTTATTTTATCTTCAATTATTTCTATTATAAAAAAATGAGAGAGGGAATAAAATGACTTTCCCAATATATAGAAATATTGAGGATTTAATAATAAAATCAAATAAGATTTTATTTTGGAGTTATTGCTAATTTATTTGAATTTAGGAAAATGCGCATTTTTCAAAATTGCATTTAGGCCCCAAATAAATGTTCATCTTGTCCGGCTCAACTTTAGAAGTCGGGGAAAATTTATTTCGGGATTTTGGAGTTCGTTTAGTATTTATTTTATTTGTTTTTTGCGCGTAATTATTTAAAAAACGCGAACCGACTTTGGGCCGTGTTCGGCCAGGACTCCGTCTGGCTGGGACTTTATAAGGCGCCACCCCGAGCCCGTCAGCCCCACCGAGCCGCGCCGCGCCAAAACCCTAACCCTAGCCCCTCCACAGCAGCCGCCGCCGCTGGACCCCGCCGCCCGAGCCACCGCCGCTCGCCGTCCCGCCACCCGCCGCCTGACCCCGCCACCCCGTCCCGCCGACCCCGTCGCCCGCCGCCGGAGCCGTCGCCGCCCCGCCGAGGTTGACCACCGCCCCGCCGCCGGCGGTTTTCCTCGAGAAAACCGTTCGGTTTTCCGTTTGGTTTTCGTTCGGTTTTTTTAGATCCTTTTTTATTTAGATATGTTTATTTCCGGTTTAGTTTATTTAGCGAGCTTTCTCTCATTCATTCGTTTTCACGGACGCGTTCACCATTTAGTTCCAGAAAACGAACGTTCGTTCGTTAATCTGTTCGTCGTTTTTCTTTTTTCAGATTTTCCGCGATTATTTCTGATCGCGATTTCTGATCCGATTTTCGTTCTAATATAACTTTTCGCTTGTTTATCGGAATCAGGCGATTCAAGCGCCTGGAGTTTCCTCTCGAAATTCCCTTTCTGTTTAACCAACTCAAACAAGATTTTGCTTCTGTACAATTTGACTTAGATCCAGATTAGTAAACGAAGCTTGTTTCTTTCGCTGGTTGACTTTCGTTGTTTCATTCGATTTGATTCTTTTTGCAAACCAGAGTTCTTAAGTTGAACTTTCTGGTTAGATCTCTTATTTGAGTTTTACCTGTGCATTAGATGAGCACTTACTGTATGTTTGTTTGTTTGCGATAGAGTACCCAGAGTGCGCCGCTTGCTACTTTGAATCTCTAGGTTTCACGTATCATCAGCAAGGCAAGTAACACTTTGATCATATCTCTTTACTACCTAGTTTTTATTGCATTAGATAAATCCTCAAACATTCCATGATTAGGATCTAATTAAATTCTGGGTTTTGGGAAGTAGATGAGGTAGTACCTATTTCCTGTTTTATTATCAAACCTTTGGGAGTTACTTCTACGTTTGCTTATATTGCCATGCTATGCTAGTAGACGTGGATTGGGTGAGTGTATCCATGACAGATGTGAGATTGTTAAATTAATGGTTTATCTAAGGTGGCAACTTAAACACACATCTGGGTGGATTGAGGCACCTGGGTATTCCAGCGATTGCATGTTTTCTTTATGGACCGCCACCCAGGCTCAAAGGGATCATGAGATTATTCATACTAGAAACTTCCGTGTGCAGCCACAAGCTACTATGGGCTCTAGCATAGCTGACTAAGTCGTGCGAACTCTTACAGTGGTAGACTAGCAGATGTAGGGGATGTAGGCTGGTACGGTCTACCCGATCGTAAGGTGCTAGCGCTTCTGAAAGGCTATGTCTCGGTCATCCGTTTCTCAAACATCAGGTAGTGCGAGAATCCCAATGGAGGAGACCGAGTCTTGTGGGGAAAAGTGTGCAAACCTCTGCAGAGTGTATAAACTAATCATGGTTAGCTGTGTCCCTGGTTATGGACGTCTTGAGTATCTAGTACTTGGATTATCATGTGAATCTCATCATGTTACTTTAATTAATATTGTTGGGTTTCAATGATGATGCTTAATTGGGATTGAGAGGGTGTCTACACTCTCAATGTTTAACAACCACCATGATAGTTAAATAAAATTTATTCCTTTGCAGTGGGGAAAAATTGGCTTTATGCAAAAACTGTAACCATAGAGCTTTCCACCAGCCATATATGCATGTAGTATAGCTTTATTCTTTCATTACCCTCTATGTGTTACATTTCCAGCATATTCCATGTGCTGGCCCGTTTTTGGGATGCAACGTTCATGTTGCAGACTTTTCAGACGACGAGTAAGGTGCCTTTAGGTCGTGGTTCTATACTCAGTGATGCCGTTGGAGTTGATGGACTCACTTATCTTCCAAGCCTTCCGTTGTTACCGTTGTTAGATTGCCTTAAGCCATATTTGTTGCAATAAGTTCTCTTTTGAGACATTCGATGTAATAAGTGTGTGATTGCTACTCTGTTATAAATCCTTCAAGTACTGTGCGTGTCAGCATTACTGATGCAGGGATGACATTGATGCACAGAGATCAAACTGGTTGAGGTCTGGTTGCTACAAAGGGATCATATTGTTATTCATGCTGGAAACTTCCGTGTGCAACCACAAGCCATTATGGGCTCTGGCATAGTTGAGTAGGTTGTGTGACCTTTTTTAGTGGTAAACTAGCAGATGTAGGGGATGTAGGTGGTACGGTTTACCCGTCAAAAGGGCTAATGCTTCTGAAAGACTGTGTCTCGGTCATCCGTTTCTCAAACACCATGTAGTGCGAGAAAATCCAACGGAGGAGATTGTGTCTTGTGGGGAAAAGTGTGCAAACCTCTACAGAGTGTACAAACTAATCATGATTAGCTGTGTCCCCAGTTATGGACATCTTGAGTATCTGGTGCTTGAATTATAATGTTGATCTCATCACTATATTTAATTAACTTGTTGGGTTAATGATTACTTTAATTGGGATTGAGATGGGGTTTACCATTCTCAATGTTTATCTACTACCGTGATAGTTAAATAAAATATATTCCTTTGTTGTTCGGGAAAATTGGCTTTTTCGTGAAAACATAATAACCATAGAGCCTCCACCAGCCAAATATGCATATAGTTGTAGCTGTTACATGTTCATTGCTCTACAATGTTATTTTGCCAGCATATTCCATGTGCTGACCCATTTTCGGGCTGCAACGTATTATGTTGCATACTTTTCAGACGAAGAGTAAGGTGCGCTAGGTCATTGTTTTGCACTCAGCTATGCCGTTGGAGTTGATGGACTCGCTTTATCTTCCAAGCCTTCCGCTGTTATCTTATTAGATGGCTTTCATCCACATTATTGTAATAAGTACTCTCTTATGAGATATTCGATGTAATAACTGTGTGATTGCAACTCTGTTATAAATCCTTCAAGTACTGTGTGTGTCAGCATTACCGATCCTGGGATGACACTTATGCATAGAGTTCGACCGTTTGAGGTTGGATTGCTACATAATAAGATTGAAATACATCATCGCTTGGAGAAGTATGTGATAAGCAAGAGCTCCCCCTAAATTTGTGCATTATTTAAAATTTGCTTTTGAATGCAAATGCACAATCGATTAGGATCATGGGTTACTCTTCCATGTCACATACATCTTGGTGGAGCGCTCAAAATGATAAAAGGTAAAAACATGCAGTCATCACAAAGGCAAAGTGAATGATCATACAAGAGATATATAAGATAACATCATTCAAGCACAAGCACTAAAGTAGGATATGATCAATCACACGATCATACAAGTATCTCACACACATAAACATAGAGTATCAGACAAGCACACAAAAGTATCAACCAAATAGCAAGAGAGACAAGAGAAGCAAAGCAAAAACACTCTCTCTCGAAGCCTATGATCTATACATTTCTCCCCCTGTGGCAACAAGTTACCAAAAAGTTTGAAAATTCTTAGTGCTATGCATCTCTCTAGGCTTGATCTTTGGGAGGTGGTGTTGAGAGGACTCCAAGGATGAATGCATCTGTTGAAGTTGTTGGAGCTGGTGGAGTGGCAACTGGAGGTGGCACTGATGTTGTGGCTGCAGGTGCTGATGTAGTTGCTCTTGTGTCAGCCATGGGTACTGTAGTAGATCTCTGTCCTCTTGGCACTCTTTGAAAGGCATCTGTGGTAGCCTGCCCTTTCCTCTCCTCAGCTTTTTCCTGGAGCTGCTCAACTACTGTCTCCATCTCTGTTACTTTAAGATCAAGATCATAGAACTTTGTTTCAATGATCCTTTCCAAGCTCTCTTGGTTCTGAGTCAGGGTGGCCAAGCCCTTCTCAATCCTCAAGGGTAGCTTGAATCTGATATCCAAGTTGATCTTGTTTGCTCTTGAGAAACACTTGAGATGCCTCCTCAACACTTGGCATCTTTGCAGCTTTTTGAGCCTTAGCTTTCTTTCTCTTTTCTTGTGCCTGCACAGATGCGGGATCATCTTCATTCATGACAACAGTGTTGTCCTCAAAATCTGGTCTCAAAGGTAGATGCTCCTTGTCCAAAAGATAAGTGCATGTGCCCATCTTGGAGTTGATGAGCACCTGGATGTGTGGAGCATACCCACAAGATCTCTTCTGATCTGCAGTTGTCCTCTTGATTGTTTCCACAATCAGGCTCATGACTTTGAATTTTTGGGGCACATCAAACAACTGCAGTAAGTTGATAGAATGACCTCTGATCATCTTGTGATCTCTAGATTTGGGCAGTAAGGTATGCCTCAGGATAGTGTTGATAGTGGCCAAACCAGATAGCAGATAATGAACAGAGCCTAGCTTATGAGCTTCCAAGGCTTTTTCTGGAATTTCTTCGTACATGTTGGCCATAGAGTTGTGGTCTTTTGCTACCTCTTGAGCATGCGTTGGTTTTCCCTTGAAGATGAAAGGGTGATGCAGCAAAGTAGCATAAGTATTTCCCTCAGTTTTTGAGAACCAAGGTATCAATCCAGTAGGAGACTACACGCATATCGCCTAGTACACGCGCAAACAAATAGGAACCTTGCAACCAACACGATAAAGGTGTTGTCCATCCCTTCACGACCACTTGCAAAAGTGAGATCTGATAAAGGTAATAAGATAAATATTTTGGTATTTTTGTTGTATAGATTGGAAAGTAAAGATTGCAAAATAAACGGCGACAGAAATGGCTAGTTGACGGGAAATTAATATGATGTAAAGTAGACCCAGAGGCCATATGTTTCACTAGTGGCTTCTCTCAAGATAGCATAAATTACGATGGATGAACAAATTACTGCCGAGCAATTGATAGAAAAGCACATAATTATGAGAATATCTAGGCATGATCATAAACATAGGCATCACGTCCGTGTCAAGTAGACCGAAACGATTCTGCATCTACTACTATTACTCCACACAGCGACTGCTATCTAACATGCATCTAGCGTATTAAGTTCATAAGAACAGAGTAACGCATTAGGCAAGATGACATGATGTAGAGGGATAAACTCAAGAAATATGATATAAACCCCATCTTTTTATCGTCGATGGAAACAATACAATATGTGCCTTGCTACCCCTACTGTCACTGGGAAAGGACACCGCAAGATTGAACCCAAAGCTGAGCACTTCTCCCATTGCAAGAAAGATCAATCTAGTAGGCCAAACCAAACTGATAATTCGAAGAGACTTGCAAAGATATCAAATCATGCATATAAGAATTTAAAGAAGAATCAAATATTGTTCATAGATAAACTTGATCATAAACCCACAATTCAACGGATCTCGGTAAACACACTGCAAAATGTATTACATCGAGTAGATCTCCAAGAGCATCAAGGAGAGCTTTGTATTGAGAACCAAAGAGAGAGAAGAAGCCATCTAGCTAATAACTATGGATCCGAAGGTCTGTGGTAAACTACTCATACATCATCGGAGAGGCTATGGTGTTGATGTAGAAGCCCTCCATGATCGAATCCCCCTCCGGCAGATTGCCGGAAAAGGTCCCCAGATCGGATCTCACGGGTACAGAAGGTTGCGACGGTTGAAAAGTGGTTTCGTGGCTCCCCTGGATGTTTTCAGGGTATAAGAGTATATATAGGCAAAAGAAGTAGGTCAGTGGAGCTACGAGGGACCCACGAGGGTGGGGGCGCGCCGCCCTACCTCATGGCCGCTTCGTTGCTTCCTTGACCTCTACTCCAAGTCTCCTGGATTGTGTTTGTTCCAAAAAAGTTCCTCATGAAGGTTTTATTCCGTTTGGATTCCGTTTGATATTCCTTTTCTGCGAAACACTGAAATAGGCAAAAAAACAGCAATTTGCACTTGGCCTAGGGATGAAAATGAAGCAGAAACGGGCGGAACTGAGTGCTATCATATTTGTATGCACATTTTTTTTGCAAAAACAGAAACGAATACAGAAACCCCGGAAATGAATACGAAAATAGATACTACCGAAAACGAGCACAGAGCATATACAAAATGGATACGGAAACAGAAATAGGCATTGATTGGAACTTAAAAACCCCTTGAATCATAAAGAAATACACACAAAAACAAACAAATTTAATGAGTTGTTAACATGGCAACAAAATAATATCATTATGTTAGCAACTTGGCGTAGTATTGTAGTAGTGCCGGACAATTGCGTATAGGGTCAAGCTGAGTACATGTGTGGTAGTAGAAGTTCGGCCTTAGATCCATTCTACGAATTGTGTCATTGTGTTCTCTTTCATGGTTGGGCTACAAAGAAGCTACAGGTCTATAGTAAAAAAACAGAAATTCCGTATTCACGGAAGCGGAAAGTTACGTTTCCTTGCACGTTCCACTGGAAAATACCATTTCGTTTTTGTTTCCATTTCTGCATAAAAAAAATTCATTTCCACTTCCGTTTTGCAAATTTCCGTTTCCATTTTCATATTTCCTCTCCGTTTCCATTTTTTAGCCGGAAAAACGGAAAGTTTCCATTCCATTTTCATCCCTAACTGGGCCTTCGATTAATAGGTTAGTCCCAAAAATAATATAATAGTGCATATTAAAGCCCATTAAACATCCAAAATAGATAATATAATAGCATGGAACAATCAAAGATTATAGATACGTTGGAGATGTATCATCTTTCTTCTTCTTGGCATAGTGATACGTCTCCATCGTATCTACTTTTCCAAACACTTTTGACCTTGTTTTGGACTCGAACTTGCATGATTTGAATGGAACTAACCCGGACTGACACTGTTTTCAGCAGAATTGCCATGGTGTTATTTTTGTGCAGAAATAAAAGTTCTTGGAATGACCTGAAACTTCACGGAGAATTTTTTGGAATATATAAAAAATACTGGCAAAAGAATCTACGTCAGGGGGCCCACACCCTGTCCACGAGGGTGGGGGGCGCACCCACCCCCCTGGGGCGCGCCGCCTACCTCGTGGGCCCCCTGAGGCTCCACCGACCTCAACTCCAACTCTATATATTCACGTTTGGGGAGAAAAAAATCAAGGAGAAGGATTCATCACGTTCTACGATACGGAGCCACCGCCAAGTCCTAATCTCTCTGAGGAGGGCTGATCTGGAGTCCGTTCGAGGCCCCGGAGAGGGGAATCCATCGCCGTCGTCATCATCAACCTTCCTCCATCACCGATTTCATGATGCTCACCGTCGTGCGTGAGTAATTCCATCATAGGCTTGCTGGACGGTGATGGGTTGGATGAGATTTATCATGTAATCGAGTTAGTTTTGTTAGGGTTTGATCCCTAGTATCCATTATGTTCTGAGATTAATGTTGCTATGACTTTGCTATGCTTAATGCTTGTCACTAGGGCCCGAGTGCCATGATTTTAGATCTAAACCTATTATGTTTCCATGAATATATGTGAGTTCTTGATCCTATTTTTCAAGTCAATAGTCACCTACTACGTGTTATGATCCGGTAACCCCAAAGTGACAATAATTGGGACCACTCCTGATGATGACTATAGTTTGAGGAGTTCATGTATTCACCAAGTGCTAATGCTATGTTCCAGTAATCTACTAAAAGGAGGCCTTAATATCCCTTAGTTTCCAATAGGACCCCACTGCCATGGGAGGGTAGGACAAAAGATGTCATGCAAGTTCTTTTCCATAAGCACGTATGACTATATTCAGAATATATGCCTACATTACATTGATGAATTGGAGCTAGTTCTGTGTCACCCTATGTATAACTGTTGCATGAGGAATCGCATCCAACATAATTATCCATCATTGATCCAATGCCTGCGAGCTTTTCACATATTGATCTTTGCTTAGTTACTTTTCCATTGTCACTGTTACAATCACTACAAAACCAATAATATTAATTTTTCCACCGTTACCGTTACTTCTATATTACTTTGCTACTAAATACTTTTCTGCAGATATTAAGTCTTTCAGGTGCGGTTGAATTGACAACTCAACTGTTAATACTTGAGAATATTCTTTGGCTCCCCTTGTGTCGAATCAATAAATTTGGGTTGAATACTCTACCCTCGAAAACTGTTGCGATCCCCTATACTTGTGGGTTATCAAGACTACTTTTGGCGCCGTTGCCAGGGAGCATAGCTCTATTCTTTGAGTTACTTGGGATTTATATCTGTTGATCACTATGAAGAACTTGAAAGATGAAAGAACCAAGATTTTTCCCTCAACTACGAGGGGAGGTAAGGAACTGCCATCTAGCTCTGCACTTGATTCACCTTCTGTTATGAGTAAACTTGCGACACCTACACCTGCTATTCATTCTGATATGTCGCATGTTACTAATGATGCCACTTCTACTTTGCATGATGCTTATGATGAAACTACTTATATGCTTGATAATACTGTGCCACTAGGTTAATTTCTTGATGAACAACTTGCTAGGGTTAGAGAGAATGAAATTATTGAAACTGATAATATTGATGAAAGTGATGATGAAGATTCTCCCTCTAGATATGAATTGCCTATTGTGCCTGAGGGTTATGTTATGGATGAAGAAATTGCTAGAGACTTTTTATCTTGCAATGATATATATGATCTTAAGAAACTGTTAGCTAAGCTGGAAGAAAAGTCTTTGAATGCTAGAATGAAACATGACCCTGCTTTTGCTACTTCACCTATCTGTATCTCTGATAAGGATTATGATTTCTCTATCGATCCTGAGTTAACTACTTTGGTTGAATCTGATCCTTTTTATGGCTATGAATCTGAAACTGTTGTGGCCCATCTTACTAAATTAAATGATATAGCCAGCGTGTTGACTAATGATGAGAAAACTCGTTATTACTTTATCCTTAAGTTGTTTCCGTTCTCATTAAAGGGTGATGCTAAAACATGGTTTAATTCTCTTGATCATGGTTGTGTGTGTAGTCCCCAGGATATGATTTATTACTTCTCTTCTAAATATTTCCCCGCTCATAAGAAATAAACTGCCTTAAGGGAAATATATAATTTTGTGCAAATTGAATAAGAGAGTCTCCCACAAGCTTGGGGGAGGCTTCTCCAATTACTTAATGCTTTGCCTGATCATCCTCTCAAGAAAAATGAAATACTTGATATCTTTTGTAATGGACTAACCGATGCTTCCAGAGACCACCTAGATAGTTGTGTTGGTTGTGTTTTCAGGGAAAGAACTGTTGATCAAGCTGAATTGCTATTGAATAATATGTTGAGTAATAAAAATGATTGGACACTTCCTGAACCAACTCCTAAGACAACTCTGAAGAAAAGGGGTATTCTATTTCTCAGTCCTGAAGATATGCAAGAGGCAAAGAAATCTATGAGAGAAAAGGGTATTAAAGCTGAAGATGTTAAGAACTTACCACCTATTGAATAAATACATGGTCTTGATAACCCGACACAGGTAGTAAAGGTAAATTCTCTCTATAGATTCGATGAAGGTGATATTCCTTGTAATAAGTCTGCTAGCCAATGCTTGGATGAGTTTGATAATTTTATTGGTAAACAAGAAAACTTCAATGCTTATGTTAGTAGACAATTGAAAAGTAATGCTTATATGATTGAACACTTGAGTGATTATATGTCTAGAGTTAAAGGTGAACTTAAACTTATTAGTAAACATGCTTCTATGGTTACAACTCAAGTAGAACAAGTACTTAAAGCTCAGAATGATTTGCTCAATGAATTAAATAATAAGAAAAATGAAAATGTTGTTAGAGTTGTGACTAGAGGGGGTAAAATGACTCAGGAACCTTTGTATCCTGAGGGCCACCCTAAGAGAATTGAGCAAGATTCTCAGAGAATTAATGTTGATGCACCTAGTTCTTCTAAGAAGAAGAAAAAGAAAAATGATAGGACTTTGCATGCTTCTAGTGAACCTGTTGTTGACACACCTGAGAATCCCAATGATATTTCTATTTCCGATGCTGAAACACAATCTGGTAATGAACATGAACCTAGTGACAATGTTAATGATGTTGTTCATGTTGATGCTCAACCTAGCAATAACAATGATGTAGAGATTGAACCTGCTATTGATCTTGATAACCCACAATATAAGAATCAACGTTATGATAAGAGAGACTTAGTTGCTAGGAAGGATGATGAGGATTTTGAGTGCTTTGCTGAAATGATTAGACCTATCTTTTTGCGTATGTGTTTGACTGATATGCTTAAAATGAATCCTTATGTTAAGTATATGAAAGATATTGTCACAAATAAAAAAAGATACCATAAGCTAAAATTCCCACCATGCTTGCTAATTATACTTTTAAGGGTGGAATACCAAAGAAACTAGGAGATACCGAAACATACGGTACACTTTCCAAGGAAACAACCTCAAGTCCACAGTATTAATTCTATTGGAAAAACTTCAACGATTACTATTGGAGGTTTTGAATTTCCTCTTCCTAGTATCAAGAAGAAATATGATATTCTTATTGTTGGGGACATGCATATACCCGTTGAGGTAAGCTAGTGTTATTCGAAAATTCTCCGGTTTCATGCGATTCGGAAAGAGTTTGTTAACAAGACTTGATCAACCTTGTTAGTGGATTCCTTTTGATGAGCATGAGATGGATGAAGTTAGAAAGCACAACTCTTTGTACCCTCCTTTTACTTTCTGTTATTTAGATTAAATAATGTAAAAAGTAGTATTTTCCGTCAGTTTTTTGAATTATCCGTGCAATAAAAAATACCCCAAAAATAAATGTTCTCCAAATGTCCTGAAAATTTTATATGATTTTTTCTAGAATATTTAAGAATTATTGGCACTGAGAACACACCAGAGGGACCCACCACCTGGCCACGAGGGTCCAGGGCGCGCCCCCTGCCTCGTGAACCCCACGTGGGCCCCTCCACTTATTCTTGCACCCACACACTTCGTCTTCCTCCAGAAAAAATCATCCACCAGCTCAAACCCGAGTTCTAGCTCATCTTGCTGCCATTTTCGATCTCCTTGCTCAAAGCTCCATTCACAAAACTGCTTTGGGGGATTGTTCTTTGGTATGTGACTCCTCCGATGGTCCAATTAGTTTTTGTTCTAGTGCTTTATTTATTGCAAATTTTTGCTGCTTAGGTGACAATGTTCTTGGGCTTGCATGTCAAATTTATGTTGTCGAAAGTAGTTTTATTGCATGTTATGGCCTCTGGGCACTTGTGGGAGTAGTTGCTATCAATTTTTTTGAGTTCGGTTCACTTTTATTTTGAGTTACTAAAAATTTCAGAAATTGTTCAGAGA
Source organism: Triticum aestivum (assembly GCF_018294505.1). NCBI lineage: Eukaryota > Viridiplantae > Streptophyta > Magnoliopsida > Poales > Poaceae > Triticum > Triticum aestivum. Next base: position 451,391,906 of record NC_057809.1, on the reverse strand, counting down.
AATAAATATGTTTAGGAAAATGTACCAAGGTGGTTCCTCAAGAAAGCAGGCACCTAGGCTCGCTATACATGAGCCAGACTATGAACTACCGAGGGAAGTGCCGGTGTCAAAACCGACGGATCTCGGGTAGGGGGTCCCGAACTGTGCGTCAAGGATCGATGGTAACAGGAGACAGGGGACATGATGTTTACCTAGGTTCAGGCCCTCTCTATGGAGGTAATACCCTACGTCCTGCTTGATTGATCTTGATGAATATGAGTGTTACAAGAGTTGATCTACCACGAGATCGTAATGGCTAAACCCTAGAATCCTAGCATGTATGACTATGGTAATGAGTACATCCTTTCCGGACTAACCCTCCGGTTTATATAGACATCAAGGGGGGGTCTAGGGTTTACATAGAGTTGGTTACATAAGTAGGAATCTTCATAATCGGTTGCCAAGCTTTCCTTCCATGCCAAGGAGAGTCCAATCCGGACACAGGTACAGTCTTCGGCCTTCATATCTTCACAGCCCATCAGTCTGGCCCATGGATAACAGGCCGGACGCCCAAGGACCCCTTAATCTGGGACTCCCTCAGTAGCCCCAGAACCTTGCTTCAATGACGAGGAGTCCGGCGCGCAGATTGTCTTCGACATTGCAAGGCGGGTTCCCTTCTATCCGAAATTCAAGATAGTCTTCGGATGCGACAATAGTATCCGGACCTGTAATACACACCATACATAACCGTAGAGAGAATATATATTTTTACACGAGTCTAATCCGCTGACAGCTTTTACAATATAACATCATGTCTGTCCGGTCATAATTTCGAACCATTTTTCGTCTACCGCTCCATGTTTTGAGACGCGGTTGCCATTGGCACGTCTTTTCGAAGCAAAGATCGTGCCCCCTTATTACGGGATTCTCATCAATACGGGTGTGGGTAACCCAACCGTGTCGTTTATACAACCCTTGGGAATAGGCGAATCTTAAGGCGAGTGAGGAGGCGTTCAATATTTGTTTCCTTTATAAGGGGATAAGGACTCCCTCTTCCTCTCTCACGCCCTCTCTCTGTCTCCACCTTTCCAATCTCGAGCTCCAGCGCCCAAGTTCTCATCTCCTTCCCACCCAAGCAACCATGTCCGGATCCGGAGGTCAGCGCAAGTGGATGGTCTCCTCCATCAAGGAGGATAACATTACGGAGCTTCGGGCGGCCGGATACTTGGCGAAGGAGATCAATCACCGCCCGCCGACCAAGGGACAAGTCGTCCCCACGCCGAAGCCCACCGAGAGGGTAGTCTTCCTCCCCCATTTCTTCCATGGGCTAGGGTTTCCACTCTGCCCTTTCGTCCGCGGGCTGATGTATTATTACTGGATATATTTCCATGATTTGTCCCCGAATTCCTTCCGCAACATCTCGGCGTTTATCGTCATGTGTGAGGCCTTCCTCCGCATCCAACCCCACTTCGGGTTGTGGCTCAAAGTCTTCAACGTGAAGCCAAAGGTGGTGGACGCCTAGCACGCGGAGTGCGGAGGAGCTATGGTGAGCAAGCTGTCCACCGTATCCTGGCCCAAAGGCACTTTTGTGGACACAGTGAAGGAGTGGCAGAAGCAGTGGTTCTACATCACAGAACCTTGCGGCACCACGTGGGCCGCAGCTGCCGAATTCCGCTTTGGCGCTCCCATGCAACTCACCTCCTGGGTCGAGAAGAGTTTGGACTGGGGTTCCCCTGACGAGGTGATAGCGTTGCAGACGCACGTTCAGAGCATGTCAACCAAGAAAGTCAAGCTTGTTGATGTTATCCAGGTGATGCTGGTTCGCCGGATCCTTCCGTGCCAGCACCAAAGCTGTCCTCTGTGGGAGTTCAACCCAAAGAAGGATCAGACCCTGGTGAGGCTCTTTGAGACTACTCACAAAGGCGCATGGAAGTTGCTCTTTAAGGGCAACGAGAAACCACCGGCCACGGATTCAGACCGTGGTCACGATTGTAAACACCTCGCCAGTGAGGTATGCTATTTTTCGATGTATCACCAACTTAATCGTTTCAAGGATGATGTCTGAGCTTATCATTGCATTTCCAGGACTGGATGGAGAGGGCGAAGCGGATCCAGTGTCCGGCTCCACTACCTGACGAACCGGTCATCCCACGTCTAGCGAAGATGCTGGTGCCGGCGCCTTATAAGGCGCCGGAGAAGAAGGCCAAGGGGGCCAAGAGTGGCCCCCGTCACAAGGGCACTTCAGACATGACGTCCGAAGACCATGAAGCCCATTCCTCTGTCCCTGAGGACAATGGCCAGGAAGAGGAGGAGGAGGAGGAGGAAAACAACCCTCCCCTGAGGAGAGGATGAAGAAGAGGGCGGCTTCTGCGCATCCGGAGGCGGAAATGCCCAAGAAGGGGAAGAGTGTCCCAGCGGTCAACACCGCGTGGGACGTTGATAGCAGTCTGGAGAGACGCCCCCGCACTAAGCCCCAGGACACATCGTAAGTGACATGGCTCGCTCATGCGCACATCCGGCCCTTTCTCTTCATTATCATGACATAGTTAATTGTGCTATTGCAGTCCGGCCCGCGACCTTATCCAGCGATCCTCATCTGGAGGTTCGTTGGCTCCGTCAGAGATGGAGAACATGTCGCCACCACCTACTTATTCCCCCGGGGCCAGGGACGACACCGAAGTGTTATCCCAGAGGACCGCTCCAAACCGGGGAGGAGCCCAGGACGCTGTCCGGGAGGCGCCACAAGGCGAGACCTCCACTGCCGAACACATGGGGGAGCCGATCCCCATGGAGATTGGCGTACAGGGCTGCATCCAGTTCGGCCCTCAGCAGAATACGATTACGGAGGCACATATGGCTCCGGAGTAGGGCAAGCAGCCCCCTTTGAAGGAGGTGGATGCACCGCTTCCACCGGTGGCCCTTGTCCATCCAGGGGCGCCGGATAATCTGATGAGGCGCTTCGAGGCGCCTCTCTCGTGGACGAGCATCGTGTCCTTATTGGTGCGGTGATCGAGAAGATTCAGTCCGCCAAGAGTGGAGTGAATGAATCCTGCAGCAACCTATTGACAGGTTTCGAGGTAAGAAAGAGAAAAACCCTGTGTAGCCAGTAGCCCCTGAGACACTGTCCGGTGTTCGGCTAGAAGAACCGGACAGAGGATCAATCTTCTGTTGTAGGAGACTAACGTAATATGTATGAATAAGCAGGCGTCGCAGTTGCCCGTGACCTCCCATGCTGCCAAAGTCTCTGAGCTGAGGCAGAGGCTGGAGCAGACCGAGAACGATCATGACGAGGTTAAGGTTCAACTCCAGGAGAAGCAACGTGAGTGATGACTTGTTGTGTGTTTAGAAAGGATAGGTGCAGTATATTGAACGCTGTGTCGTAATATGTGTAGGAGCCGCGACCGAGGTCGAGGCCCTAAAGAAGACCCTGGGCGAGGCCGAGGAGAAGGCTGTCCAGCAGCAAGCCGCCCATAAGAAGTCCAAGGCTCGGGTCAACGAAATCCAGCAGGAGCTCCAGGATGCGGTCAAGAAATGCGAAGCCTTGGAGCATGATGCGTCGGTTCAAGGGACCGAACTCGCCAAGGCTGGTCAGAGCGCGGAGACCGCACTGAATGAGGCCCAGGCTGCCCTCCAAGAGATCCAGGAGGCCAAGAAGATCACGGCGGGTAAGGCATTTAAGATGCAAAGCAAGTATGCGGAGAAGCAGTACCTTTTACTAACCCAGGTTCAGAGTTCCCCAGGAGCTTTTGCAGATTTACCACGCAGTGCATCAGACGCCGCGGAGTTCTACCGAGCCGAAGGAGGGGGTTCTACGGAGAAGCTATTCTGGTCGTAGTATGCGGCGCCAGAGCATCCCGTGTCCTTCACCGATCAGCTGAAATAGCTGGTGGAGCTGCATAGGGTGGCCGAACTAGCCATGAAGGATTTCATAATCCGGCTATGGCCAACCGAAGCTATGCCAAGCAGCTAATTCAGACTCGTGAGGCAGATGGTGAATGCATGTCCTCGGCTAGACGTCGTCAAGCTCTCGGCCTGCATTGAAGGTGCGTGCATGGCCTTCGCCCGTTGCAAGATGTGGTGGGCGAAGATGGACGCCGTCGAGGTGACCAGAGGGCCATCGGAGGGCAAGGAACACCGCACGCCCGAATGGTATTTTGCGGATGTCCTGGAGGGGTCTCGCCTTGCGGCAGCACAATGTTCGCATGACATTGTATTTGAATAAATGTATTCATGTTGCCTTTGCCTTGTATTATGAGAACAAAGCCTGTTTTGTAATGTAATTTTGTTATGCTCTGAATTGTTTCCTCCTGTGTGGCCGTGTTGTATGTAATCTGAGGGTTGGCCAGTCGTCGGCTTCTGCCCTCACGTAGGTAGTACGGAGGTGTTCGGGATGGAATCTAAACAATCTTGATCCAATTATATGGTCCTTGAAGGAGTTGTTTAGCACAACGAACAAGGCAATCAGACTATACGGCTTAAACACCCTCACTTAGCCATATTAGTTTTATAATAAAGCATACATGCGGCCCCTGGTTTGAACCAGGGTGCTGTCAACATCTGATTGGGAAGTGCCGATCTTTCGCATAATGTGGAAAAAATCTCCAACGATTTGTGACCCTCGAACAGCTGACCGGCTCTGGCCGTATCATGACAGTCAGTTTTCGGCTTTCTCTATTGAGGTGCTCATCTGGTCAAGGCCAGGGCACAATCATAGTAGTTCTCCCTTTACTACCCTAGCCGATTTAGCAGAACGTAGGGTAGCAAGCACAGCAGCCGGGCAACCCAACTATTGACCAAAGACATGATTCAGAGCCAATGCATATAATGCTAAATTGGGGGTGCCGAACTTATCTTTAGGGATTGTTCGGACCTTGTTGCTGTATCGTGGGGCGATGGGGAGCCTCTGGCAAATATGAAACGTACCAGATGTTGGAAATATGCCCTAGAGGTAATACATGTGTGAATACATAGACCACAACATGTCCCTAGTAAGCCTCTAGTTGACTAGCTCGTTGATCAATAGATGGTCATGGTTTCCTGACCATGGACATTGGATGTCATTGATAACGGGATCACATCATTAGGAGAATGATGTGATGGACAAGACCCAATCCTAAGCCTAGCACAAGATTGCGTAGTTCGTATGCTAAAGCTTTCTAATGTCAAGTATCATTTCCTTAGACCATGAGATTGTGCAACTCCCGGATACCGTAGGAATGCTTGGGGTGTACCAAACGTCACAACGTAACTGGGTGGCTATAAAGGTGCACTACGGGTATCTCCGGAAGTGTCTGTTGGATTGGCACGAATCGAGACTGGGATTTGTCACTCCGTGTAACAGAGAGGTATCTCTGGGCCCACTCGGTAGGACATCATCATAATGTGCACAATGTGACCAAGGAGTTGATCACGGGATGATGTGTTACGGAACGAGCAAAGAGACTTGCCGATAACGAGATTGAACAAGGTATCGAGATACCGACGATCGAATCTCGGGCAAGTACTATACCGGTAGACAAAGGGAATTGTATACGGGATTGATTGAATCCTCGACATCATGGTTCATCCGATGAGATCATCATGGAGCATGTGGGAGCCAACATGGGTATCCAGATCCCGCTGTTGGTTATTGGCCGGAGAGTTGTCTCTGTCATGTCTACGTGTCTCACCCGTAGGGTCTACACACTTAAGGTTCGGTGACGCTAGGGTCTACACAGCTTTCGAGGGTAGAGTATTCAACCCAAATTTACTGATTCGACACAAGGGGAGCCAAAGAATATTCTCAAGTCTTAGCACCTGAGTTGTCAATTCAACCACACCTGGAAACTTAGTATCTGCAGCAAAGTGTTTAGTAGCAAAGTAATGTGATAGTGGTGGTAGCAGCAACAAAAGTAAAGACATCAAAAGTAATGTTTTTGGTATTTTGTAGTGATTGTAATAATAGAAACGGGAAAGTAAATAAGCGAGAACCAGTATATGGAAAACTCATAGGCACCGGATCAGTGATGGATAATTATGCCGGATGCGGTTCATCATGTAACAGTCATAACATAGGGCGACACAGAACTAGCTCCAATTCATCAATGTAATGTAGGCATGTATTCCGTATATAGTCATACGTGCTTATGGAAAAGAACTTGCATGACATCTTTTGTCCTACCCTCCCGTGGCAGCGGGGTCCTATAGGAAACTAAGGGATATTAAGGCCTCCTTTTAATAGAGAACCGGAACAAAGCATTAGCATATAGTGAATACATGAACTCCACAAACTATGGTCATCACCGGGAGTGGTCCCGATTATTGTCACTTCAGGATTGCCGGATCATAACACATAGTAGGTGACTATAGACTTGCAAGATATGATCAAGAACTCACATATATTCATGAAAACATAATAGGTTCAGATCTGAAATCATGGCACTCGGGCCCTAGTGACAAGCATTAAGCATAGCAAAGTCATAGCAACATCAATCTCAGAACATAATGGATACTAGGGATCAAACCCTAACAAAACTAACTCGATTACATGATAAATCTCATCCAACCCATCACCGTCCAGCAAGCCTATGATGCAATTACTCACGCACGGCGGTGAGCATCATGAAATTGGTGATGGAGGATGGTTGATGATGACGACGACGATGAATCCCCCTCTCCGGAGCCCCGAACGGACTCCAGATCAGCCCTCCCGAGAGGTTTTAGGGCTTGGCGGCGGCTCCGTATCGTAAAACGCGATGATTTCTTCTCCCGTATTTTTTCTCATCAAAACTGAATATATGGAGGTGGAGTTGGAGTCGGAGACGCAACAGGGGGGCCACGAGGTAGGGGGCCGCGCCTCCCAGCCTCGTGTGAAGGGTGTGGGCCCCCTGGTCTTCATCTTTGGCGAGGATTTTTTATTATTTTTTCTAATATGTTCTGTGGAGTTTCAGGTCATTCCAAAAATATTTGTTTTCTGCACATAAAACAACACCATGGTAATTCTGCTGAAAACAACGTCAGTCCGGGTTAGTTCGATTCAAATCATACAAGTTAGAGTCCAAAACAAGGGCAAAAGTGTTTGGAAAAGTAGATACGACGGAGACGTATCAACTCCCCCATGCTTAATCCCTTGCTTGTCCTCAAGCAATTCAGTTGACAAACTGAAAGAAAGAAAGAAAAACTTTTACAAACTCTGTTTGCTCTTGTTGTTGTAACTATGTCAAGCCAGCATTCAAGTTTTCAGCATAGATCATAACTAACCACATTTGCAATAATTCTCAGGTCTCATAATTACTCGTACCAATAGCATAATCAACTAGCAAGTCATAATAATAAATCTCGGATGACAACACTTTCTCAAAACAATCATAATATGATATAACAAGATGGTATCTCGCTAGCCCTTTCTGAGACCGCAAAACATAAATGCAGAGCACCTTTAAAGATCAAGGACTGACTAGACATTGTAATTCATGGTAAAAGAGATCCAATCATAGTCATACCCAATATAAATTAACAGTGATGAATGCAAATGACGGCTGTGCTCTCCAGCTAGTGCTTTTTAATAAGAGGGTGATGACTCAACATAAAAGTAAATGGATAGGCCCTTCGCAGAGGGAAGCAGGGATTTGTAGAGGTGCCAGAGCTCGGTTTTGAAATAGAGATAAATTGTATTTTGAGCGGTATACTTTCATTGTCAACGTAACAACTAAGAGATGGCGATATCTTCCATGCTAAACACATTATAGGCGGTTCCCAAACAGAATGGTAAAGTTTATACTCCCCCTCCACCAACAAGCATCAATCCATGGCTTGCTCGAAACAACGAGTGCCTCCAACATACATCAGGTCCCAGGGGGAGTTTTGTTTGCAATTAATTTTGATTTAGTTTGCATAAAGCATGGGACTGGGCATCCCGGTGACCAGCCATTTTCTCGTGAGTGAGGAGCGGAGTCCACTCCTCTTGAGAATAACCCGCCTAACACGGAAGATAAGGACAGCCTTTGTTGATACATGAGCTATTCGAGCATACAAAACAGAATGTTTATTTGAAGGTTTAGAGTTTGGCACATACAAATTTACTTGGAACGGCAGGTAGATACCGCATATAGGAAGGTATGGTGGACTCATCTGGAATAACTTTGGGGTTTAAGGGATTGGATGCACAAGCAGTATTCCCGCTTAGTACAAGTGAAGGCTAGCAAAAGACTGGGAAGCGACCAACTAGAGAGCGACAACAGCCATGTACATGCATTAAAATTAATAAACATTGGATGCAAGCATGAGTAGGATATAATCCACCATGAACATAAATATCGTGAAGGCTATGTTGATTTTGTTTCAACTACATGCGTGAACATGTGCCAAGTCAAGTCACTTAAATCATTCAAAAGAGGATACCACCCCATCATACCACATCATAATCATCTCAATAGCATGTTGGCACACAAGGTAAATCATTATAACTCATAGCTAATCAAGCATGGCACAAGCAACTATGATCTCTAATTGTCATTGCAAACATGTTTATTCATAATAAGCTGAATCAAGAACGACGGGCTCATCATATTTACAAAAACAAAAGAGGTCGAGTTCATACCAGCTTTTCTCATCTCAGTCAGTCCATCATATATCATCATAATTGCCTTTCACTTGCACGACCGAACGGTGTGAATAATAATAAGAGTGCACGTGCATTGGACTAAGCTGGAATCTGCGAGCATTCAATAAACAGGAGAAGACAAGGCAATATGGGCTCTTGGTTAAATCAACAATAATGCATATAAGAGCCACTTCAACAATTTAATTATGGTCTTCTCCTACTGACCCCCAAAGAAAAGAAAAGAAATAAAACTATTTACACGGGAAAGCTCCCAACAAGCAAAAGAAGAACGGGAAATATTTTTGGGTTTTCTTTTTAATTATTACTACTACAGCAGAAAAATAAACTACTACTAATTTTTTTGGTTTTTCTTAAGGTTTAACAAACACACAAGAAGAAAGCAGGAAAAGGAAAATAAACTAGCATGGATATTACAGTGAAAAAGTATGAGCACCGACATCTAGCAATGAGTGTGTGTGAACATAAATGTAATGTCGGTGAGAAATACGTACTCCCCCAAGCTTAGGCTTTTGGCCTAAGTTGGTCTATGGCCACGGCTGGCCTGGCGGATATCCATAATAATAGTTGTTGGGGTCGTACTGTGATGAGGAAGGATAGTTGGGATCATACTGATGTGCAGCGGTTATCGCCTGCTGAGCTACAGCGTGGAGTCGAGCTACCTCCGCCCTCCTCTTGTACTCTTCTGCCTCCTCTCTGGTAATAACATATCTTCCTTTTGTCTGTGAATCAAAGAAGGCAGGAGCAGGGAGAGTAATACGGAAAACACGTCGTTTATCAAAAATTAAGCGATATAAGAGAGGTGATTCAGGCCTCTCGACAAACTGGTGCGAAGCCATAGAGTTATAATCTAAATATGCAGGAGGCAACTCCATATCACCCTCACGAATGTCTATTTCAAGAAAATGAGCTAAGCGGGTTGCATAAATTCCTCCAAAGAAATCTCCATTATGTCTATTATGATGCAACCTACGAGCTACAATGGCTCCCATATGATAAGATTGGTCTCCTAACACAGCACTCCTAAGAATGCTAAGATCAGGGACACACATGTGACATGCTTCATCCTTAGCATTTATGCATCTACCGATGAAGAGAGCAAAATAATGTATAGCAGGAAAGTGAATGCTCCCTATGGTAGCCTGCGTTATGTCTCTGGATTCCCCCACAGTTATACTAGCAAGAAAGTTTCTAAATTCAGATTTAGGGGGATCCCTAATACTGCCCCATGATGGAAGTTCGCAAGCAGAAGTGAAATCCTCTAGGTCCATGGTATAAGATTTGTCATAAAGATCAAACATGACTGAAGGAGAATTACGTGAAGATGAATACTCAAACCTCCTCACAAATGAACTTGTGAGATCATGATACTGGGGGCATTTGTTAGCCTCAAAATCCTCCAGACCGGCATTGCGCAAATATGCTTTGAATTCTTCTTTAATTCCCGCACGGTCCATAAAATTTTCCGACGGCCATTCGCAGGGCCGTACTGGAGCGTCTCTTGGTGGATCCTCGTCAGCATCGCGCATAGCAATCCTGGGTCCTTGCTTCTTAGAGGAACCACCTTGGAACATCTTCCTAAACATATTGTTTTTCTCTAAAAAATTCTGAAATTTTTAGAAGCTTCAAAATAAAAGTAACCAACTTCAATAAAACTGATAGCAACTACTCCTACAAGTGCCTAGAGCCTATATCAAGCATTGGAACTACTTAGAACCACATAAATTTGACATGCAAGCTCAAGAACATGGTCACCTATGCAGCAAAAATTTGCAAAGAATAAAGCACTAGAACAAAAACTAATTGGACCAATGGAGGAGTCACATACCAAGGAACAATCTCCCCAAGCAGTTTTGAGAGAGGTGCTTTGAGCAAGGAGATCGAAAATCACAGCAAAACTGGCTGAACTCGTGCTTGAGTTGGTTTTTCGGGTTTGTGTGAGATAGAGGAAGAAGATGGGTGCTGGGATAAGTGGAGGAGGGCCACCATGGGCCCACGAGGCAGGGGGCGCACCCTATAGGGGGGGCGCCCACCACCCTCGTGACCAGGTGGTAGCTCCTCCCGCGGTAATTTTTGCAAAGTAAATCCTCAAATATTCCCGAAAAATCATATTAAATTGGTATGGCATTCTAAGGACTTTTATTCTCGGGATATTTTTATATTGCACACATAAGTCAGCAAACAGACAGAAAATACTATTTTTACTTTATTTAATATAAATAACAGAAAGTATAGAGAGGGTACAGAAGGTTTTGTGCTTCTAGTTTCATCCATCTCATGCTCATCAAAAAGAATCCACTAACAAGGTTGATCAAGTCTTGTTAACAAACTCATTCCGATAATCATGAAACCGGAGAAATTTCGAATAACACTAAGTTACCTCAACGGGGATATGCACATCCCCAATAATAAGAATATCATATTTCTTTTTGACAGTAGGAAGAGGAAATTCAAAACCTCCAAATATAATCGATGGAATTTTTCCAATAGAGTTGATACTATGAACTTGAGGTTGTTTCCTCGGAAAGTGTACCGTATGCTCATTACCATTAACATGAAAAGTGACATTGCCTTTGTTGCAATCAATAACAGCCCCTGCAGTATTAAGAAAAGGTCTTCCAAGAATAATAGACATACTATCATCCTCGGGAATATCAAGTATAACAAAGTCCGTTAAAATAGTAATGTTTGCAACCACAACAAGCACATCCTCACAAATACCGACAGGTATAGCAGTTGATTTATCAACCATTTGCAAAGATATTTCAGTAGGTGTCAGCTTATTCAAGTCAAGTCTATGATATAAAGAGAGAGGCATAACACTAACACCGGCTCCAAGATCACATAAAGCAGTTTTAATATAATTTCTTTTAATGGAGCAAGGTATAGTAGGTACTCCGGGGTCTCCAAGTTTCTTTGGTATTCCACCCTTAAAAGTATAATTAGCAAGCATGGTGGAAATTTCAGCTTCCGGTATCTTTCTTTTATTAGTAATGATATCCTTCATATATTTAGCATAAGGATTTGTTTTGAGCACATCAGTTAATCTCATACGCAAAAAGATAGGCCTAATCATTTCAGCAAAGCGCTCAAAATCCTCATCATCCTTTTTCTTGGATGGTTTCGGAGGAAAAGGCATGGGTTTCTGAACCCAAGGTTCCCTTTCTTTACCATGTTTCCTAGCAACAAAGTCTCTTTTATCATAACGTTGATTCTTTGATTGTGGGTTATCAAGATCAACAGCAGGTTCAATTTCTACATCATTATCATTACTAGGTTGAGCATCATCATGAACATCATCATTAATATTTTTACTAGGTTCATGTTCATTACCAGATTGTGTTTCAGCATCAGACATAGAAATATCATTTGGATTATCAGGTGGTTCAGCAATAGGTTCACTAGAAGTTTGCACAGTTCTATCATTTTTCTTCTTCTTCTTTTTAGAAGAACTAGGAACATCAATATTATTTCTTTGAGAATCTTGCTCGATTCTCTTAGGGTGGCCTTCAGGATACAAAGGTTCCTGAGTCATTCTACCAGTTCTAGTAGCCACTCTAACAGCATAATCATTTTTCTTATTATTCATTTCATCAAGCACTTCTTTTTGAGCCTTAAGTACTTGTTCTACTTGAGTAGTAACCATAGAAGCATGTTTGCTAACAAGTTTAAGTTCACCTTTAATATTAGCCATATAATCACCCAAGCGTCTAATCATATAAGCATTTTCTTTTAATTGTCTACCAAAATAAGCATTGAAGTCGTCTTGCTTATACATAAAGTTATCGAACTCATCCAAGCATTGACTAGCAATTTTAGTAGGAGGGACTTCAGCTTTATCATATCTATAGAGAGAATTTACCTTTACTACCTGTGTCGGGATATCGAGATCAGGAGGTTCTTCAGTGAATAAATAATTGAGATCATATGTTTCTTCAACAGGCGGTATATTAAGACCATGTATTTCTTCAATAGGAGGTAAATTCTTAATGTCTTCAGCTTTAATACCTTTTTTCATAGATTTGTTTGCCTCTTGCATATCTTCGGGACTGAGAAATAAAACACCTCTCTTCTTTGGAGTTGGTTTAGGAATAGGCTCAGTAATTGGAGCAGGAGATGGCTCATGAGGTGCCCAATTATTTTCATTTGTCAACATATTATTCAATAGAATTTCAGCTTCATCCGGTGTTCTTTCCCTGAAAAGAGAACCAGCACAACTATCCAGGTAATCTCTGGAAGCATCGGTTAGTCCATTATAAAAGATATCAAGTATTTCAGGTTTCTTAAGAGGATGGTCAGGCAAAGCATTAAGTAACTTGAGAAGCCTCCCCCAAGCTTGTGGGAGACTCTCTTCTTTAATTTGCACAAAGTTGTATATTTCCCTCAAGGCAGCGTGTTTCTTATGAACAGGGAAATATTTAGCAGAGAAGTAATAAATCATATCCTGGGGACTACGCACACAACCAGGATCAAGAGAATTAAACCATATCTTAGCATCACCCTTTAATGAGAACGAAAATATTTTGAGTATATAAAAGTAATGCGATCTCTCATCATTAGTGAACTGGGCAGCTATATCATTTAACTTAGTAAGATATGCAACAACAGTTTTAGATTCATAGCCATAAAACGGATTAGATTCAACCAAAGTAATTATATCAGGATCAACAGAGAATTCATAATCCTTATCAGGAATGCATATAGGTGAAGTACCAAAAGCAGGGTCAGGTTTCATTCTATCTCTAAGTGATTCTTTGTTCCATTTAATTAATAACCTCTTAAGCTCATATCTATCTTTGCAAGCAAAAATAGCGGCAGAAGATTCCATATCAAAAAGATAACCCTCAGTAATAACAGGCATATTTTCATCATCACTATCATCATCGTATTCAGATTCAATAATTTCTTTTTCTCTATCCCTAGCAATTTGTTCATCAAGAAATTCATTAAGGGGCACAGTAGTATCAGGCATAGAAGCAGTTTCATCATAAGTGTCATGCATAGCAGAAGTGGCATCATCAATAACATGCGACATATCAGAACGAATAGCAGAAGCAGGTGTAGGTGTCGCAAACTTACTCATAACAGAAGGTGAATCAAGTGCAGAGCTAGATGGCAGTTCCTTACCTCCCCTCGTAGTTGAGGGATAGATCTTGGTTTTTGGATCTCTCATGTTCTTCATAGTGTCCAGCAGATATAAATCCCAAGTGACTCAAAGAATAGAGCTATGCTCCCCGGCAACGGCGCCAGAAATTAGTCTTGATAACCCACAAGTATAGGGGATCGCAACAGCTTTCGAGGGTAGAGTATTCAACCCAAATTTATTGATTCGACACAAGGGGAGCCAAAGAATATTCTCAAGTATTAGCAGCTGAGTTGTCAATTCAACCACACCTGGAAACTTAGTATCTGCAGCAAAGTGTTTAGTAGCAAAGTAATATGATAGTGGTGGTAGCAGCAACAAAAGTAAAGACAACAAAAGTAATGTTTTTGGTATTTTGTAGTGATTGTAACAGTAGCAGCGGGAAAGTAAATAAGAGAGAACCAGTATATGGAAAACTCGTAGGCACCGGATCAGTGATGGATAATTATGCCGGATGCGGTTCATCATGTAACAGTCATAACATAGGGTGACACAGAACTAGCTCCAATTCATCAATGTAATGTAGGCATGTATTCCGTATATAGTCATACGTGCTTATGGAAAAGAACTTGCATGACATCTTTTGTCCTACCCTCCCGTGGCAGCGGGGTCCTATTGGAAACTAAGGGATTTAAGGCCTCCTTTTAATAGAGAACCGGAACAAAGCATTAGCACATAGTGAATACATGAACTCCTCAAACTATGGTCATCACCGGGAGTGGTCCCGATTATTGTCACTTCGGGGTTGCCGGATCATAACACATAGTAGGTGACTATAGACTTGCAAGATAGGATCAAGAACTCACATATATTCATGAAAACATAATAGGTTCAGATCTAAAATCATGGCATTCGGGCCCTAGTGACAAGCATTAAGCATAGCAAAGTCATAGCAACATCAATCTCAGAACATAATGGATACTAGGGATCAAACCCTAACAAAACTAACTCGATTACATGATAAATCTCATCCAACCCATCACCGTCCAGCAAGCCTACGATGCAATTACTCACGCACGACGGTGAGCATCATGAAATTGGTGATGGAGGATGGTTGATGATGACGACGGCGACGAATCCCCCTCTTCGGAGCCCCGAACGGACTCCAGATCAGCCCTCCCGAGAGGTTTTAGGGCTTGGTGGCGGCTCTGTATCGTAAAACGCGACGATTTCTTCTCCCTTATTTTTTTCTCATCGAAACTCAATATATGGAGGAGGAGTTGGAGATGGAGACGCAACAGGGGGCCCACGAGGTAGGGCGCGCCCTAGGGGGGGCGCCCCCCACCCTCGTGAGAAGGGTGTGGGCCCCCTGGTCTTCATCTTTGGCGAGGATTTTTTTATTTTTTCTAAGATGTTCCGTGGAGTTTCAGGTCATTTCGAGAATATTTGTTTTCTGCACATAAAACAACACCATGGTAATTCTGCTGAAAACAGCGTCAGTTCGGGTTAGTTCCATTCAAATCATACAAGCTAGAGTCCAAAACAAGGGCAAAAGTGTTTGGAAAAGTAGATACGACGGAGACGTATCATAGAGATATTAGTATGCGGTTAACCGAAAGTTGTTCAGAGTCCCGGATGAGATCCCGGACGTCACGAGGAGTTCCGGAATGGTACGGAGTTAAAGATATATAGGAAGTCCAGTTTCGGCCACCGGAAGAGTTTCGGGGTCACCGGTATTGTACCGGGACCACCGGAAGGGTCCCGGGGGTCCACCGGGTGGGGCCACCTGTCCCGGAGGGCCCCATGGGCTGAAGTGACATGGGAACCAGCCCCTGGTGGGCTGGTGTGCCCCCCTTGGGCCTCCCTTGCGCCTAGGGTTGGAAACCCTAAAGGGGTGGGGCGCCTCCACTTGGCTTGGGGGCCAAGCCACCCCCTAGGCCGCCGCCCCTCCCATTAGATGGGATCTCTAGGGGTCGGCGCCCCCCCAGGGCCCCTATATATAGTGGAGGGGAGGGAGGGCAGCAGCAAACTAAGCCCTGGCGCCTCCCTCCCTCCCGTGACACCTCTTCCTCCCTGCTTGCACTTGGCGAAGCCCAACCGGGATCTCGCTACTTCGAGCACCACGCCGTCGTGCTGCTGGATCTCCATCAACTTCTCCTCCCCCTTGCTAGATCAAGAAGGAGGAGACATCTCCACTCCGTACGTGTGTTGAACGCAGAGGTGCCGTCCGTTCGGCGCTAGGATCATTGGTGATTTGGATCACGACGAGTACGACTCCATCACCCTCGTTCTCTTGAATGCTTCCGCTTAGCGATCTACAAGGGTATGTAGATGCACTCCCCTTCCCCTTGTTGCTAGATTACTCCATAGATTGATCTTGGTGATGCGTAGAAAATTTTAAATTTCTGCTACGATCCCCAACTGTGGCATCATGAGCTAGGTCTATGCGTAGATTCTATGCACGAGTAGAACACAAAGTAGTTGTGGGCGATGATTTGTTCAATTTGCTTGCCGTTACTAGTCTTATCTTGATTCGGCGGCATTGTGGGATGAAGTAGCTCGGACCGACCTTACACGTACACTTACGTGAGACAGGTTCCACTTTAGTCGGATCGGATTCGATGAAAAGGGTCCTTATGAAGGGTAAATAGCAATTGGCATATCACCGTTGTGGTTTTGCGTAGGTAAGAAACGTTCTTGCTAGAAACCCATAGCAGCCACGTAAAACATGCAACAACAATTAGAGGATATCTAACTTGTTTTTGCAGGGTATGCTATGTGATGTGATATGGCCAAAAGGATGTGATGAATGATATATGTGATGTATGAGTTTGATCATGTTCTTGTAATAGGAATCACGACTTGCATGTCGATGAGTATGACAACCGGCAGGAGCCATAGGAGTTGTCTTAATTTATTTATGACCTGAGTGTCAATGAAAACGCCATGTAATTACTTTACTTTATTGCTAACCGTTAGCCATAGTAGTAGAAGTAATAGTTGGCGAGGCAACTTCATGAAGACACGATGATGGAGATCATGATGATGGAGATCATGGTGTCATGCCGGTGACGATGGTGTTCATGCCACGCCTCGAAGATGGAGATCAAAGGCGCAAGATGATATTGGCCATATCATGTCACTTTATGATTTGCATGTGATGTTTGTGATGTTTACATCTTATTAGCTTAGAACGACGGTAGCATAAATAAGATGATCCCTCGCAATAATTTCAAGAAAGTGTTCCCCCTAACTGTGCACTGTTGCTAAGGTCCATTGTTCCGAAGCACCACGTGATGATCGGGTGTGATAGGTTCTAACGTTCGCATACAATGGGTGTAAGCCAGATTTACACACGCAATACACTTAGGTTAACTTGACGAGCCTAGCATGTACAGACATGGCCTCGGAACACGGAAGACCGAAAGGTCAAACATGAGTCGTATAGTGGATACGGTCAACATGAAGATGTTCACCGATAATGACTAGTCCGTCTCACGTGATGATCGGACATGGCCTAGTTGACTCGGATCATGTATCACTTAGATGACTAGAGGGATGTCTATCTAAGTGGGAGTTCATTGAATAATTTGATTAGATGAACTTAATTATCATGAACATAGTCAAAAGGTCTTTGCAAATTATGTCGTAGCTCGCGCTTTGGTTCTACTGTTTTAGTTATGTTCCTAGAGAGAATTTAGTTGAGAGTTGAAAGTAGCAATTATGCGGACTGGGTCCGTGAACTGAGGATTGTCCTCATTGCTGCACAGAAGGGTTATGTCCTTAATGCA
Source organism: Triticum aestivum (assembly GCF_018294505.1). Lineage (NCBI taxonomy): Eukaryota > Viridiplantae > Streptophyta > Magnoliopsida > Poales > Poaceae > Triticum > Triticum aestivum. Next base: position 451,374,454 of record NC_057809.1, on the reverse strand, counting down.
CCACTCAATGTATTGAACCTCGAGCATCGTCTGTAGATGTTGGGAAACATCTGACATACACGTTTTGATGACTACGTGATAGTTCAGTGCGTAATACTAATGGTTTAGAATTATGGAACCAAAGACGTTTTTGAAACGTCGCAGAACATATGAGATGTTCCAAAGACTGAAATTGGGATTTCAGACTAGTGCCCACGTCAAGAGGTATGAGACCTCTGACAAGTTTCTTAAGCCTGCAAACTAAGGGAGAAAAGCTCAATCGTTGAGCATGTGCTCAGATTGTCTGAGTACTACAATCGCTTGAATCGAGTCGGAGTTAATCTTCCAGATGAGATAGTGATAGTTATCCATAGTCACTGCCACCAAGCTATTAGAGCTTAGTGATGAACTATAACATATCAGGGATAGACATGATGATCCTTGAGCAATTCGCGATGTTTGACACTGTGAAAGTAGAAATCAAGTAGGAGCATCAATTGTTGATGGTTAGTAAAACCAATAGTTTCAAGAAGGGCAAGGGAAAGAAGGGATACTTCATGAAACGGCAAATCAGTTGCTGCTCTAGTGAAGAAACCCAAGGTTGAACCCAAACCCGAGACTAAGTGCTTCTGTAATGAGGGGAACGGTCACTGAAGCAGAACTACCCTAGATACTTGGTAGATGAGAAGGCTGGCAAGGTCGACAGAAGTATTTTGAATATATGTTATATTATTGTGTACTTTACTAGTACTCCTAGTAACACCAGGGTAATAAATACCGGTTCGGTTGCTAAGTGTTAGTAACTCGAAATAAAAGGCTATGGTGACTAGCTAAAGGTGAGATGACGATATGTTGGAAGTGTTTTCAAGGTTGATGTGATCAAACATCGCACGCTCCCTCTACCATCGGGATTGGTGTTAAACCGAAATAATTGTTATTTGGTGTTTGCGTTGAGCATATACATGATTGGATTATGTTTATCGCCACACGGTTATTCATTTAAGGAGAATAATGGTTACTCTGTTTATTTGAATAATACCTTCAATGGTCTTGCACCTAAAATGAATGGTTTATTGAATCTCGATCGTAGTGATACACATGTTCATGCCAAAAGATATAAGATAGTAATGATAGTACCATGTACTTGTGGCATTGCCATTTGAGTCATGTTGGTATAAAACGCATGAAGAAGCTCCATGTTGATGGATCTTTGGACTCACTCGTTTTTGAAAAGATTGAGACATGCGAACCATGTCTATTGGTAGATATGCATGAAGAAACTCCATGCAGATGGATCGTCTGGACTCACTTGATTTTGAATCACTTGAGACATGCAAATCATACCACATGGGCAAGATGACTGAAAGGCCTCGTTTTTAGTAAGATGGAACAAGAAAGCAACTTGTTGGAAGTAATACATTTTGATGTGTGCAGTCCAATGAGTGCTGAGGCACACAGTGGATATCGTTATGTTCTTACTTCACAGATGATTTGAGTAGATGCTGAGTATATTTACTTAATGAAACACAAGTCTGAATTATTGAAAGGTTTAAGTAATTTCAGAGTGAAGTTGAAGATCGTCGTGACAAGATGATAAAATGTCTATGATATGATCATGGAGATGAATATCTAAGCTACGAGTTTGGCACACAATTAAGACATTGTGGAAATTGTTTCACAAATAATACCGCCTGGACCACCATATTGTGATGGTGTGTCCGAACATCACAACTGCACCCTATTGGATATGGTGCATACCATGATGTCTCTTATTGAATTACCACTATCGTTCATGGGTTAGGCATTAGAGACAACCGCACTCACTTTAAATAGGGCACCACACAATTCCATTGAGACGACACGGTATGAACTATGGTTTAGAGAAACCTAAGGTGTCGTTTCTTAAAAGTTTGGGGTTGCGATGCTTATGTGAAAAAGTTTCAGGCTGATAAGCTCGAACCCAAAGCGGATAAATGCATCTTCATAGAATACCCAAAAATAGTTGGGTATACCTCCGATTTCAGATCCGGAAGCAAAAGTGATTGTTTCTAGAAACGGGTCCTTTCTTAAGGAAAAGTTTCTCTCGAAAGAATTGAGTGGGAGGATGGTGGAGACTTGATGAGGTTATTGAACCGTCACTTCAACTAGTGTGTAGCAGGGCACAGGAAGTTGTTCCTATGGCACCTACACCAATTGAAGTGGAAGCTTATGATAGTGATCATGAAACTTCGGATCAAGTCACTACCAAACCTCATAGGTCGACAAGGATGCATACTACTTCAGAGTGGTAGGTAGTCCTGTCTTGGAAGTCATGTTGCTAGACAACAATGAACCTACGAGCTATGGAGAAGTGATGGTGGGCCTAGATTTCGAAGAATGGCTCGAGGCCATGAAATCCGAGAGAGGATCCATGTATAAAGGAAAGTATAGACTTTGAAAGAACCACTTGATGGTCGTAAGGCTGTTGGGTGCAGATGGATTTTAAAAGGAAGACAGACAATGATGGTAAGTGTCACCATTAAGAAAGCTCGACTTGTCGTTAAGATGTTTCTCGACAAGTTCAAGGAGTTGACTGCGATGAGACTTTCTCACTCGTAGCGATGCTAAGAGTCTGTTAGAATTATGTTAGTAGTTACTATATTATTTATGAAATCTTGCAGATAGGATGTAAAAAACATTGTTTCCTCGACATTTTTCTTGAGGAAAGGTTGTATGTGATACAACCAGAAGGTTTTGTCAATCCTGAAAGATGCTGACAAGTATGCAAAGCTCCAGCAATCCTTCTAAGGACTGGAGTAAGCATCTCGGAGTTGGAATGTACGCTTTGATGAGATTATCAAAGATTTTGGGTTTATACAAAGTTTATGAGAAACTTGTATTTCCAAAGAAGTGAGTGGGAGCACTATAGAATTTTTGATGAGTATATGTTGTTAACATATTGTTGATCAGAAATGATGTAGAATTTCTGGAAAGCATGCAGGGTTATTTGAAAAGTGTTTTTAATGGAAAACCCTTGATTAAGCTACTTGAACATTGGGCATCAAGATCTATAAGGATAGATAAAAAACGCTTAATAGTACTTTCGAATGAATACATACCATGACAAGATTTTGAAGGAGTTCAAAATAGATCAGCAAAGAAGGAGTTCTTGGCTGTGTTACAAGGTGTGAGTATTGAGTAAGACACAAGACCTGACCACGACAAAAGAGAGAGAAAGGACGAAGGTCGTCCCCTATGCTTTAGACATAGGCTCTACAGTATGCTATGTTGTGTACCGCACCTGAAGTGTGCCTTGCCATGAGTCAGTCAAGGGGTACAAGAGTGATCCAGGAATGGATCACACAACAGCGGTCGAACTTATCCTTAGTAACTAGTGGACTAAGGAATTTTCTCGATTATGGAGGTGGTAAAAGAGTTCGTCGTAAAGGGTTACATCGATGCAAACTTTGACACTAATCTGGATGACTCTGAGTAGTAAACCGGATTCGTATAGTAGAGCAGTTATTTGGAATAGCTCCAAGTAGCGCGTGGTAGCTGCATCTACAAGATGACATAGAGATTTGTAAAGCACACATGGATCTGAAAGGTTCAGACCCATTGACTAATAATCCTCTCTCACAAGCAAGATATGTACAAACCCCATGGGTGTTGGATTCATTGCAATCACATAGTGATGTGAACTAGATTATTGACTCTAGTGCAAGTGGGAGACTATTGGAAATATGCTCTAGAGGCAATAATAAAATGGTTATTATTGTATTTCCTTGTTCATGATAATTGTCTATTGTTCATGCTATAATTGTATTAACCGGAAACCGTAATACATGTGTGAATACATAGACCACAACATGTCCCTAGTAAGCCTCTAGTTGACTAGCTCATTGATCAATAGATGGTCATGGTTTCCTGACCATGGACATTGGATGCCATTGATAACGGGATCACATCATTAGGAGAATGATGTGATGGACATGACCCAATCCTAAGCCTAGCACAAGATTGTGTAGTTCGTATGCTAAAGCTTTTCTAATGTCAAGTATCATTTCCTTAGACCATGAGATTGTGCAACTCCCGGATACCGTAGGAATGCTTTGGGTGCACCAAACGTCACAACATAACTGGGTGGCTATAAAGGTGCACTACGAGTATCTCCAAAAGTGTCTGTTTGGTTGGCACGAATCAAGACTGGGATTTGTCACTCCGTGTAATGGAGAGGTATCTCTGGGCCCACTCGATAGGACATCATCATAATGTGCACAATGTGACCAAGGAGTTGATCACGGGATGATGTGTTACAGAATGAGTAAAGAGACGTGCCGGTAACGAGATTGAACAAGGTATCCGGATACCGACGATTGAATCTCGGGCAAGTACTATACCGGTAGACAAAGGGAATTGTATACGGGATTGATTGAATCCTCGACATCGTGGTTCATCCGATGAGATTATCGTGGAGCATGTGGGAGCCAACATGGGTATCCAGATCCCGCTATTGGTTATTTTGCAGAGAGTTGTCTCTGTCATGTCTACGTGTCTCCCGATCCCGTAGGGTCTACACACTTAAGGTTCAGTGACACTAGAGTTGTAGAGATATTAGTATGCGGTTAACCGAAAGTTGTTCGGAGTCCCGGATGAGATCCCGGACGTCACGGGGAGTTCCGGAATGGTATGGAGGTAAAGATATATATATATAGGAAGTCTAGTTTCGGCCACCGGGAGAGTTTCGAGGTCACCGGTATTGTACTAGGACCACCGGAAGGGTCCCGGGGGTGCACCGGGTGGGGACACCTGTCCCGGAGGGCCCCATGGGCTGAAGTGACGTTGACTTAAGCCACATAGTTCAACAACCTGGAGAATCAGCCGGAAAATTCTGGACTAGGTTCCTAACCAAATAGAACCAGATCGTTGACTGTCCGGATGCCAAAGCCCTAGCGGCCTTTAAACACAGCATCCGTGATGAATGGCTAGCACGCCACCTCGACCAAGAAAAGCCAAAGTCCATGACAGCCCTTACGGCACTCATGACCCACTTTTGTGTGGGTAAGGACAACTGGGTGGCTCGTAGCAAAAACACAGCTAGCGAGACAGGCCCCTCCGAGGCCAAGAACAGCTCCGGAAAGATCCGGCGCAACAGACACAAACGCCAAAGCAATTGCGATAGCACCGATGACACCACCGTTAACGCCGGATTCAGCGGCTCCAAGTTCGGACAGCAAAAGAAGCCCTAAAAAGGAACAGCGAGGGACCATCCAGCCTAGATCGCATACTCGATCATCCATGCCAGATACATGGTACCCTAGACAAATAAGCCAATCACACCAACAGAGACTGTTGGGTTTTCAAACCAGCGGGCAAGTTAAATGCTGAAAACAAAGAGAAGGGATCACAAAGTGAGGACGAGGATGAAGAGCCCCGGCAACCGAACACCGGAGGACGGAAGAAATTTCCCCCTCAAGTCAAAACTGTGAACATGATATACGCTACACACATCCCCAAAAGGGAGCCCAAGCGAGCACTTAGGGACGTCTACGTGGTAGAGCCAGTCACCCCAAAATTCAATTCGTGGTCGTCATTCCGATCACCTTCGATCGTCGAGATCACCCAACTAGTATCCTGCATGGCGATTCAGCCGCCCTGATCCTCGACCCAATCATCGATGGATTTCACCTAACACGAGTCCCAATGGATGGTGGTAGCAGCCTCAACCTGTCTATCAGGATACAGTGCGGAAGATGGGCATTAATCCCTCACGAATAAAACCCACAGACTACCTTTAAAGGAGTCATACAAGGTGTTGAGGCCCGCTGCACAGGCTGAATCACGCTGGAGGTGGTCTTCGGTTCCCTGGACAACTTTCGAAGCGAGGAGTTAATCTTCGATATCGTCCCCTTCGGCAGCGGCTACCATGCACCACTCGGACGAACCGCGTTTGCTAGATTCAACGCGGTGCCACACTATGCTTATCTCAAGCTGAAGATGCCCGATCCGCGCGGCATCATAACAGTCAATGGAAACATAGAACACTCCCTCCGGACAGAGGAGCACACCGCCGCCCTAGCAGCAGAGGTACAAAGCGGCCATCTCAAGCAGCATCATAGTCTGGCTGCCGAGCCCCTAGACATCATCAAGATGGTCCAGACTACACTTCAACATGACAGCATGGCTCATCAAGAGCTCGATTAGCAATTCGGCCTCCGTCCCAATCCCGATGAGGTAGTGGCATTCATACCACGCGTCCATAACTACGCACTCAAAATTCCGTGGGCATCGACGGAGGCACAAGCTATCTCGGCATCCACGGTTCGGCCAGACCGATCACAGACACACATATAACTTTACTATCTCATTTTCCCTTGTTTGAGGTTTCTCCTATGGGGGCCTCCTTCGACGGCCTGATTAACGATCCCGTCAAAGGACGAACACACCGGATTGACACGAAGCACATGCATACATGGGAAGCCCTAGAGGCTAACCGTTTTTCAGGACCCACGTGCAGTCCGCCTTCGGGTATGGCATGTTAAATAGCCGGTTGCTTATTGCATTATTTTGTACCAATGTGCTTGGACGCATTAACCCAACTATAATGGAAATAGTTCATGATCCAAGTTCAAGGGCTCCGGATCCTATCTCTGTTCTCCCGCTATTTCCTTTATATTACTTATTTCCTAGCAGCCGTACACTCTGGTGTTGGGGATCGTAGCAGAAATTTAAAATTTTCTATGCATCACCAAGATCAATCTATGGAGTAATCTAGCAATGAGGGGAAGGGGAGTGCATCTACATACCCTTGTAGATCGCTAAGCGGAAGCATTCAAGAGAACGAGGGTGATGGAGTCATACTCGTCATGATCCAAATCACCGATGATCCTAGCACCGAACGGACGGCACCTCCGCGTTCAACACACATACGGAGCGGAGACGTCTCCTCCTTGATCCAGCAAGGGGGAGGATAAGTTGATGGAGATCCAGCAGCATGACAGCGTGGTGGTGGAAGTAGCAGGATCCCGGCAGGGCTTCACCAAGCGCGAGCAGGGAGGAAGAGGTGTCACGGGAGGGAGTGAGGCACCAAGGCTTAGGTTTCTACTGCCCTCCCCTCCACTATATATAGGGGCCCTGGGGGGCGCCGGCCCCTAGAGATCCCATCTAATGGGAGGGGTGGCGGCCTAGGGGGTGGCTTGGCCCCCAAGCCAGGTGGAGGCGCCCCCACCCCTTTAGGGTTTCCAACCCTAGGCGCAAGGGAGGCCCAAGGGGGGTGCACCAGCCCACCAGGGGCTGGTTCCCATCGGCATCAGGTGGCCGGACATATGTACCTTGGAAGTTGTCAAGAAAGGCCTCTTCCAAGTCCTCCCAGCTGCCGATGGAATTCTCGGGCAGGCTATTCAGCCAGTGTCTAGCTGGCCCTTTGAGTTACAGTGGGAGGTATTTGATGGCATGGAGGTTGTCTCCATGGGCCATGTGGATGTGGAGAATAAAGTCCTCAATCCATACTGCGGGGTCGGTTGTTCCGTCGTATGATTCAATATTGACGGGCTTGAACCCCTCAGGGAATTCGTGATCCAGCACCTCATCTATGAAGCAAAGAGGGTGTGCGGCGCCTTTATATCGGGCCGCATCACGGTGCACCTCCGATGGTGTGTGTCTGCGGTTATCGGCCCGGGTGTGACTAGGTTTGTCACGCCCGAATAGGTAGCCGTCATCCCGAGTCAGGAAGCGTTCTCGCGATCCGTAGATTGATCTGGTATGTTCTGCTCTACTGTCCAGCTCCTACCGAAGGTTGTATGTATGGTCCCGAGCTGTTCTGTCCCTTTTTTTGCAAGGTGGTGGGGCGGGCTGTTGTTCGGCCTGAGTTGCCGCTTTATCCCGGCCACGGGTTGGTCGGTCCGATGCACTATCCCGACCGCATGGTGGTCGGTCCGCATTGCGTGAGGGAGTTATGGGATTTGGTGCCTCCTCATTGAACTGAGGTAGCAGTCTACGCTTTGGGTAATTCTTGGCTGGGCGCTTGAGGCGGTATTCTTCGGCTGCCAGGACATCAGTCCACCTATCAATGAGCAGGTCTTGATTAGCTTGAAGCTGCTGCTGCTTCTTCTTCAGGCTTCTTTCAGTGGCTATTAGCTGGCGCTTGAAGCGCTCCTGTTCGAGGGGTGCCTCAGGCATGATGAAGTCCTCACTGCCAAGGATCTCATCATCCTCAGAGACTGGATGATAACTATCATCGTCTGGGTCATTGGGCATGGTCTGATTATCAGGGTTATCTTGCCCGTTGTCTTGTTCCTCCTGTTCGGATGTAGCCCAGACAAGGTCTTCATTGTTTTTGGCGTCGCCCAGAGTACTATTCTCTCCGGTGCTAGTGTTTCCGTCATTTGAGAGACGAGGCTTAGAGCGGCGTTTAGGGCGCCGGCGCTTGGACTGTGTCTCAGAAGGTTTATTCGCAACTGGATCTCCTTTGTCACCGTCGCTAGCTTTTTTAGGTGTGTCAACCATGTACACATCGTACGAAGAGGTGGCCGTCCAACGTCCAGTAAATGGCGGGTTTTGGCCTTGCTCCTGGTCGACATCGTCGTCCATATCGTCGATGTCTTCGGGGCCGTAATCCAGAACGTCGGTTAAGTCATCGACAGTGGCTATGAAGTGGGTGGCGGGTGGGAAACAAAATTTCCCATCATCAGCCTCTGGCTCGAACAGAACATAGTTCGGCTATGAGTCCTTCTCCAAGGACAAGTTTTTTAAAGAGTTTAGCACATCACCCAAAGGTGAGTGCCGGAACATGTCTGCGGCGCTAAATTCAAAAATTGATAACTGATCCAGCTCGGTGTCTGCAGGCGTACCCGGTCCGGGACTTATATCCGAAGACGAATCCGGAGTTCCATTGGCGCAAATATTGCGAGGTGCCGAGTCCGTGTGCGGCTCCAACGCCGCGGACTCTGTGGCTTCGGATGGCATGATCTGCTCCGGTTCTAAGGCCGTTTCAGCAACAGGGGCTGTCGGTGTCAAAACCGGCGGATCTCGGGTAGGGAGTCCCGAACTGTGCGTCTAGGCCGGATGGTAACAGGAGGCAAGGGACACGAAGTTTTATCCAGGTTCGGGCCCTCTCGATGGAGGTAAAACCCTATGTCCTGCTTGATTGATATTGATGATATGGGTAGTACAAGAGTAGATCTACCACGAGATCAGAGAGGCTAAACCCTAGAAGCTAGCCTATGGTATGATTGTTGATGTGTATGTTGTCCTACGGACTAAAACCTTCCGGTTTATATAGACACCGGGTAGGGTTAGGGTTACATAGAGTAGGTTATAATGGTAGGAGATTTGAATATCCATATCGCCAAGCTTGCCTTCCACGCCAAGCAAAGTCCCTTCCGGACACGGGACGAAGTCTTTAATCTTGTATCTTCATAGTCCAGGAGTCCGGCTGAAGGTATAGTTCGGCTATCCGAACACCCCCTAATCCAGGACTCCCTCAGTAGCCCCTGAACCAGGCTTCAATGACGACGAGTCCGGCGCGCAAATTGTCTTCGGCATTGCAAGGCGGGTTCCTCCTCCAAGTACTTCATACAAGATTTTGAACATGAAGATACTGTCCGACTCTGCAAAATAAGTTTCCACATATTGCCATAGAGAGAATAATATTTACACAAATCTAATCTGCTGACGTATTCCGTAGTGTGACATCACACCACGGCCAAGCTTTTATTCGAACCGTTTTACTGTCCCATCTTAGCGCGTTATGCGAGGCGGTTTCCTTGGCACGTCTTGTTAAAGCAGAGATCGTGTCCCCTTATTCCGGGATTCTCATCAATACGGGCATGAGTAACCCAACCACACCATTGATTACGGCGCTTGGAGATAAGCGAGTTTTACCAGGCTGGTGGGTACACGTAGTCGCGCCCACCCATATAAGGGGATAAGGATCCACCTTTTTACCCACGCCTTCTTCCTCCTTTGCCTATCCATTCTTGCGCACCCGAGCTTCAGCGCCCAAGTCCGCACTACCACCTCAACCTTCTCCCGTCATGTCCGGAGCGGGAGGCAAGTGGATGGTCTCCTCCGTCACGGAGGGACACATCAAAAAGCTAAGGAAGGCCGGATATCTGGCTAGCGATGTCGCGCACCGGCTTCCCGAAAAGGGGCAACTCATCCCCACTCCTAGGCCCCATGAGAGGGTGGTATTCCTCCCCCATATCCTCTGCGGACTGGGCTTCCCTCTGCATCCATTTGTCCGGGGGCTCATGTTCTACTACGGCCTGGATTTCCACGATCTGGCCCCGAACTTCGTCCTCAACATCTCGGCGTTCATCGTCGTGTGCGAGGCGTTCCTCCGCATCCGCCCCCATTTCGGCCTATGGCTTAAGACTATCAACGTCAAGCCAAAGGTGGTGCGCGGCAGCCAGGCGAAGTGCGGCGGTGCCATGGTTGGCAAGATGGCCAACATCCTATGGCTCGAGGGCTCCTTTGTGGAGACCCTAAAGGGGTGGCAATCGGGGTGGTTTTACATCACCGAGCCGTGCGACCCCGAATGGGTCGCAGCCCCCGAGTTTCAGTCCGGACCCCCTACGCGGCTCACCTCCTGGAAGGAGACCGGCCTGTCGTCGGGTAAAAAAGGAGAGCTGACCAGACTCCAAACATGCGTCCAAACCCTGGTGAACAAGAAGCTCAAACTTGTCAACGTAGTGCAGGTTATGCTCATCCGCCTAATCCTCCCGTGTCAACGACGGGCCTTCAATCTATGGGAGTTCGACCCGGCGCAGCATCAAACTCTAAACAGGCTCTTCAACACGACGTACGAAGATGCCTGGAGGATGCTTTTCCAGGGCGCCGAGGCTCCTGCATCCGCTACCGAGGATCACGGATTCAGTGTGCAGCGTCACGCGCTCGCGGTAAGCTGTTTTTCCTTTTACAGGGTATTAGTTTTACATAGTTTGATTCTATGCGGGATCTAAGCTCCCTTTCCTCTGGCAGGATTGGCAGGTGACGTCCGGACAGTTCAACTGTCCGGCTCCTTTGCCTGAAGGCCCAGCGGACGCTCACCTGGCGAAGCTGCTGGTTCCGACACCCTATGTGGTGCCAGAGAAGAGGGCCAAGAAGAAGGCCATGAGGACTCGAAAGAGTGCCCGACGCCCGGAGGTGTCGGATTCACCATCCGACGAATCCGAGGCGCACTCCTCCTCCCATGAAGACGAGGAGGAGGAAGAAGAGACCCCTCCCCCTCCAGCGGGGGAAGGGAAGAAAAGGAAGGCCTCCCCAACTGGGGAGGCCGAAGGGTCCAAGAAGGGGAAAACCCTTTCTCCGGACTACTCCACCGACGCCGACGAGGACAGAGAGGAGTGGGTGCCCAGGGCCAAGCCCCTGGCGAAATCGTAAGTATCCGAATACCAAAGTAATTCAAGGTATTCGTTTATTGCACAACTTTCCCTTATGTCGAATGTGTTTATGCAGCCCACCCAAAGACCGGCTCGACGCGTCGTTGAGCGGCTCACTGGACTCATCGGACGTGAACTCACTTTCGACGGCTTCCTCCCCCCGCCCTATGGACGACACCGAAGTGTTGTCCCAACAGGTTCCAATCCGGGAGGAGGTGGTCCTGGAGGCGCCGTGAGGCGACCTCCCGAACTCCAGGAGTAAGGGGGATGAAACCCCCCAGGGCTCCAAGTCCGGCCCTAGGCCGGACACCGCTCCGGAATCTTCAAAGGTTCCAGAGTCCAGCGGGGGACCTCCTTCCAAGAGGAGCAAGCCCGCCGTGCCAGTGACCTCCGTCCAACCGGAGGCGCCGGACAATATGTTGGAGGCGCTCCGAGGTGCCTCCATCGACGAGGGGCACCGCACTATTATGAGTGCGGTGATCCAGAAGGTTTAGTCCGCCAAGAGCGGACTGACTGAAGCTTGTACAAGCCTTTTAACAGGCTTTGAGGTAAGTAAAGAATGCGTAAATAATAGTACTGCATAGACAGTAGCCCCTGATGCTCTGTTTGGCGTTCGGGAAGAAAAGCCGAATAGAGGATCAAATAGAATTCACGGGAGTCTAACAAAAATGAGTCATTATGCATGTGCAGGCTACCCTGCTTGCGTCCGCCGCACTAACTGCGGAAGTGGACACGCTAAAGCACGACCTCGAAAGGTCCGAGCAAGAGCTCGAGCGTGCCAAGAAGCAGCTCGAGGACAATGAAGGTAAGAAATACCTTGTTAAAAGTATATATATATATATATAAAAGGCGCAATTGCGAAAAATGACAGGATTATCGTGGCTATTATAGGGGCCACGTCAGAGGTGGCAACCCTTAAGCAAGCGCTGGACGAGGCCGAGAAGAATTCGGCCTTGGAGCGCACCGAGCGGGAGAAGTATGAGGCCGAGTTTGGTACGGTGCGGCAAGAGCTCCAGGCTCTCATGGAAAAACATGAGAGTTTGGAGCGTGACTCGAAGACGCAAGCGTCTGAGCTTGCGGTGGCTATTGAAAGTGCCACATCTGCCAAGGCCGAGTCCCAGAAGACCCTCCAGGAGTTGGATGAGGTGAAGAAGATAGCGGCGGGTAAGGCATTCTTTATGCAGAGTAAACACATACACGTGATTTACTTGATACTTACCCGAATCCGGAGCTCTCCAGGGGCATTCACAGATCTCCCCTGGAGTCTGTCCGATGCCGCCGCATTCTATCGAGTCGAGGAGGGTAGCTCGACGGAGAAGGTGTTCTGGTCTCAGTACGCTGAGGCCGGACACCCCGTGCCCCTGAGCGACCAGCTGAAGCAACTGGTCGAGCTCCACAAGGCGGCCGAACAGGCCATGAAGGGCCTCATAGTTCGGCTGTGGCCTGGAGAGGCTCTGCCTGGGAGCTATTTCAGCCTGGTGCGGCGGCTGGTGGAGGCCTGTCCGAGGCTTGAAGACATCAAGTGCTCTGTCTGCATTGAAGGTGCCCGTAGGGCCCTTGCCCGTGCTAAGGTGCACTGGGGCAAGCTGGATGTGGAGAAGCTTGTGAAGGACGGGCCACCGCCGGGGAAAGAGCATCGCAAGCTCGAGAATTATTATAAGGATGTTCTGAAGGGTGCCCGCCTTGTTGCGGATGAATGTACCAAGGATGTATTTTTTGAGTAAACCCGCTCGTGTTATCTTGTGCGCTAAAAACTTGTTCATATGCGCTAAGCAATGCTGCTTGAATTTAAAATATTACCTTCTGTGCGGCTGTTTATCACTACTTAGAGATGGCGAGTCGTCGACTTCTGCCCCCTTGCCGCTAGTGCTGGGGTGTTCGGGGATAAACCTAGGCGCTCTTTTTCCCATATTTGGGTCCTCCGAGGGAGGCGCTTAGCCCAACGAACGAGGCAATCGGACTATAATGCGTGAACACTCTCACTTAGCCATAGAATTCTATAATTTTAAATTTCGGCGAAGCCCCTAGTATTCGGAAGACCGAGTTCGGGGCGCTATCCATGCCTTGGCCGAACAGAGCCGACTCCTCGCCCTAAGCGGCATAAGTCTTTAAGGACTCGAAAAGACCTCTCGAACAGCAACCAGCTCTCGCCTCATAATGATAGTCAGTTTTAGCTTTCTCCACTGAGGTGCTCGACCCAGCTCAACCGGGGCACAATCGCAGTGGTTCTCCTAGTGCTACCTTAGCTGATATAGTGGAACGTAAGGCACCAAAACATAGGAGCCGGGCAAACCCAACTATGACCCAAGACATGATTCGAAGCTGATGCATATAATGCTATAAGTTCGGGGTGCCGCACTTGTTAAAGTGTTCGGACTTCTCACACCATGTTGAGGGGTAATGAAGCCCCTAGCGTATTTTGACCGTACCAAAGTGTACGGGTGCAACATGTCGTTAAGGAACATATATATATATAAGGTAATGCAAAAAATAGACAAAAGCTATGCATTGTTTATTAAAATAGCTGCGATCAAAGCAGAACGATACAAGTAATGCGATAAACGAAAAGTTGGACTATTTAACATGTCTTCTCCAGGGGCAAGTTGCGGAATAGTATGCGAAACAGGTATACTGCTCGTGATAGAGACCACCTGGGATTTCCGTAATGCGGCATGGCTTGTCTGCTTCCCTGGTCCTTGCATCGTTTATGCGGCAATTGAACTGCCGAACAAGCCTTCCGAAGAGTAGAGTCCTGGAAGTAAGAGAAAAGTAAAAAATCGGCAGCCCCTTGTGTGGTTTAAGCCGTGTTTTGGGCGTGCCGTGATGGTGCCCCTCCCCCTATGCTCATGGTATTTCCAGAGCGTAGTTATGGACGTGAAGTACTGGCGTCGCCTTTTTGCGAGGGTTGGGGTTGGGGCCGCATTGCTACGCCTGCTCGGAACGTGCCAGGCGGTCTTGTTGTAGGTTACTCCGGGCGCGCTTGACGGTGTCTAGACGTTTAATGGCCGGACTGGAGAACTGCCTAGAGAGGCTGCTTTGTACTTCCGCTGCAAGGGCCGCCGTGTGCTCCTCCGTTCGGAGGAAGCGTTCGGTGTTTCCATTGACCGTAATTACTCCACGAGGGCCTGGCATCTTGAGCTTAAGGTATGCATAGTGCGGTACCGCATTGAATTTGGCGAATGCGGTTCGCCCGAGCAGTGCGTGATAGCCACTACGAAACGGGACTATGTCGAAGATTAACTCCTCGCTTCAGAAATTATCCGGAGATCCGAAGACCACTTCAAGTGTTACTGAGCCTGTGCAGTTGGCCTCTACACCTGGTATTACGCCTTTAAAGGTCGTTTTGGTGGGCTTAATCCTCGAGGGATCTATGCCCATTTTCCGCACTGTATCCTGGTAAAGCAAGTTGAGGCTGCTATCGCCGTCCATAAGGACTCTAGTGAGATAAAATCCGTCAATAATTGGGTCTAGAACCAATGCGGCGAATCCGCCATGACGGATGCTAGTGGTATGGTCCCTTCGATCGAAGGTGATCGGGCAGGTGGACCATGGGTTGAACTTTGGGGCGACTGGCTCTACCGCGTATACGTCCCTTAACGCACGCTTCCGCTCCCTTTTGGGGACATCGGTTGCGTATATCATGTTCACCGTCCGCACTTGTGGGGGAAAACCCTTCTGTCCACTGTTGTTCGGCGGCCGGGGCTCCTCGTCGTCATCGTTATGCAGCCTCTTGTCTTCATTGTTGGCGCTTAGCTTGCCTGCCTGCTTGAACACCCAACAATCCCTGTTGGTGCGATTGGCTGGCTTTTCGGGGGTTCCATGTATTTGGCACAAGCGGTCGAGTATTCGGTCCAAGCTGGACGGGCCCCTAGGATTCCTTTTGAATGGCTTCTTCCGCTGACCGTATTTAGAGCCTCTAAATCCAGCATTAACTGCCATATCCTCAACATTGTCGCCGTTAATGTAGCGCTTCTGCTTGTTGCGACGCGACCTGCCACTAATGTCCCTGGTGTCCGAACTACCAGGGTTCTTGGTCATGTTGTTGCTACGAGCGAGCCAACTATCTTCTCCCGCGCAAAAGCGGGTCATGAGTGTCGTGAGTGCTGCCATAGATTTCGGCTTTTCCTGTCCGAGGTGCCGGGCCAGCCACTCGTCACGGATATTGTGCTTGAAGGCTGCTAGGGCTTCAGCGTCCGGACAGTCGACTATTTGATTTTTCTTTGTTAGGAACCGTGTCCAGAATTGTCTGGCCGATTCCTCTGGCTGCTGGATTACGTGACTTAGGTCATCGGCGTCTGGGGGTCGCACATAAGTGCCCTGGAAATTGGCGAGGAATGCGACTTCCAGGTCCTCCCAACAACTGATTGACCCTGTTGGCAAGCTGTTGAGCCAATGCCGAGCTAGTCCTTTAAGCTTGAGTGGGAGGTATTTGATGGCGTGAAAATCGTCGCCGCGGGCCATGTGGATATGAAGGAGATAATCCTCGATCCATACCACAGGGTCTATTGTGCCATCATATGATTCGATGTTTATGGGTTTGAAACCCTCGGGGATTTGATGATCCATTATTTCGTCTATAAAGCACAATGGGTGTGCGGCGCCTCTGTACTGGGCGATATCATGACGTAGCTCCAATGAGCTTTGTCTACTGTGTTCGGCCCTGCCGAATATGTGGCCGGCGTGACATTTACCGTCTCGAGCCATGGGGTGCCCACGCGATCCGTAGATCGAACGTGTTTGCCTTGCCTTGTCCTCCAACATGTCTCGTAAGTCCGGCGCATATTCTCGTGCCTTGGTACGGGGTGCGGCTTCAGTGGAGGGCCGGGAGGCCTCTCTGTCGCGGCCACGAGGTGGCCGTTCGGCCGCATCAAGTGCTTCCTCCCCTAATTGGGGTAGCAACCTGCGCTTTGGGTAACTCTTGGAGGGGCGTTCGAGTTTATGCTCTTCGGTCGCAAGGACTTCGGTCCATCTGTCAACCAGCAAATCTTGATCGGCTCGGAGCTGTTGCTGTTTTTTCTTGAGGCTTCTTGCCGTGGCCATAAGCCTGCGTTGGAAACACTTTTTCTCAATGGGATCCTCTGGCATGACGAATTCGTCATCGTCGAGGCTTACCTTGTCTTCGGAGGGAGGCATATAGTTATTGTCCTCGACCTCTTTGTCTGCCGCTCTCTCATGAGGGCTGGTTTCTCCATCCTCCTGTGCTAAACCTTGCTGGAGGGGGTTTTCTTCGGCACTCTCCGGAGTATTATTATCTCTCGTGCTGGAATCACCGTTTTTGTGCTGGCGAGATTTTGAGCGGCGCCGCTGATGTTGGTTCTTAGGCTGTTTCTTGGAGGGGTCATCCTCCGCTGTTCCATCGCCCTCTCCCTCTTTTGGGGTGTCCACCATGTATATGTCATATGACGAGGTGGCTTTCTAGGGCCTAGCAGGCGCTGGCTATTCATCATCTCCTTCATCGGCGTCCATACCGTTGATGTCTTCGGAGTCGAAGTCGAGCATGTCGGTTAAGTCGTCGATAGTGGCTACAAAGTGGGTGGTGGGTGGGTTTTGAATTTCTTCATCGTCCGTACCCCAACCTTGCTAACTGTAGTCCGGCCAGGGCTCTCCTGATAAAGAGAGAGACTTTAGTAACTTCAGGATATCGCCGAAAGGCGAGTGCTAAAAGATGTCTACGGCAGTGAACTCCATGATCGATGCCCAATCGGATTCGACTGGCAGGGGCGCGGAGGATTCGGAGTCCGGAGAGGGGTCCGGCTCCTTGGAGTCATGAGCCTCGCAGAGTACGGGGCTGGTGTTCGGCTCAATCGCCGTTTGGATCGCAGCCCCCGAGGTGGCGTCCAACCGCCCATCCTCGATCGGCGCGGTTGGCTCCAAACTAAGGGTCAGAGCCGATGCGGGTGCGGCCTCCAGGGCACTGTTCGGCGGCAGAGCTAGATCATGCTCGTCGTGACAGTGCGGCGCGCTCGGCAGTGGTTCAAATCCGTCGAGGATCAAGTCCCCGCGGATGTCAGCCGTGTAGTTTAAACTTCCAAACCTGACCTGACGGCCAGGGGCGTAGCTTTCGATCTGCTCTAGATGGCCAAGTGAATTGGCCCGCAGTGCGAAGCCGCCAAAGACGAAGATCTGTCCAGGGAGGAAGGTCTCACCCTGGACTACATCGCCATTGATGATGGTAGGAGCCATCGGGCCTGACGGCGACTGCACAGAGGAACTCTAAATGAAAGCACCCATGTCGATGTCAAAACCGGCGGATCTCGGGTAGGGGGTCCCGAACTGTGCGTCTAGGCCAGATGGTAACAGGAGGCAAGGGACACGAAGTTTTACCCAGGTTCGGGCCCTCTCAACGGAGGTAAAACCCTACGTCCTGCTTGATTAATATTGATGATATGGGTAGTACAAGAGTAGATCTACCACGAGATCAGAGAGGCTAAACCCTAGAAGCTAGCCTATGGTATGATTGTTGATGTGTATGTTGTCCTACGGACTAAAACCCTCCGGTTTATATAGACACCGGATAGGGTTAGGGTTACATAGAGTCGGTTACAATGGTAGGAGATCTGAATATCCGTATCGCCAAGCTTGCCTTCCACGCCAAGGAAAGTCCCTTCCAGACACGGGACGAAGTCTTTAATCTTGTATCTTCATAGTCCAGGAGTCCGGCTGAAGGTATAGTTTGGCTATCCGAACACCCCCTAATCCAGGACTCCCTCAGGGGCTATCTCCCGAATCTGGTCCGATGACAGATTTAAGTCATGTTCATTGGGGCAAGGGGAAGCGATCGCTGCAGTCTCAAATCCATTGAAGATCAAGTCTCCACGGATATCCGCAATGGAGTTCAAGTTTCCAAATCTGACCTGGTGGCCAGGGGCGTAGCTATCGATCTGCTCCAGATGGCCAAGCGAGTTGGCCGCAGTACGAAGCCGCCGAACACGAAAATCTGTCCGAGGAGGAAGGTTTCTCCTTGGACAGCGTCGCTATAAACAATTGAAGGGGCCATTGAACCTTTCGTCGACGGCAAAGTGGAACTCTCAATGAAAGCACCAATGTCGGTGTCAAAACCGGCGGATCTCGGGTAGTGGGTCCCGAACTGTGCGTCTAGGATCGATGGTGATAGGAGACAGGGGACACGATGTTTACCCAGGTTTGGGCCCTCTCTATGGAGGTAATACCCTACGTCCTGCTTGATTGATCTTGATGAATATGAGTGTTACAAGAGTTGATCTACCACGAGATCGTAATGGCGAAACCCTAGAAGCCTAGCCTGTATGACTATGGTAATGAGTATATCCTTTCCGGACTAACCTCTCCGGTTTATATAGACACAGGGGGGGATCTAGGGTTTACATAGAGTCGGTTACATAAGTAGGAATCTTCATAATCGGTTGCCAAGTGTCGGATGTGGGGTTCCGGCAAACCCTTAAGTTTCGAACACTGGGGTGCGCGCGAAGTCTTTCCTTCCCACCAATCAACGCCCTAGCTTACTAAGATCTCGCGGACGAACTCGACGAACTCGCAACACAGAAAGACACAAGATTTATACTGGTTCGGGCCACGGTTGTGGTGTAATACCCTACTCCAGTGTGGTGGTGGTGGATTGCCTCTAGGGCTGATGATGAACAGTACAAGGGAAGAACAACCTCCTGAGATTGAGGTGTTCTTGTGAGTAGGCTCTCGACCGGGTTGGATCAAGCTAGGATGGGATGCCTCTACTGTGGTGGCTAGCTCTGCTTATATAGGCCCTGGTCCTCTTCCCAAATATCGAGCAGGAAGGAAGCCAACAATGGCGGGCTAATTCGAAGGGGGACAGCTAGTACAAGCTATCCTGACAAAAGTGGTCTTCGCCCGCCGAAGGCTCTGGTGGTGACGCCGTCTTGGGCTCCATGATGACCTCCGTCTTGCCGTCCTCCTGGTCTTGGTCTCGTTGAACCAATATAGCAACCTTTGCCTAATGCCTCGGTAGTCTTTGCCTGCGCTGGCCTCCTTAGCACCAAAGAGGAAACAAGGACGCTGTGCGCTGGCGCCAGCCTGGCGCCCGCCTGGTGTCGTGCGTGATGGCTCACGTCACGACGGTCTCGTCAGGTTTGCCCCGTCATGATATCTCCGCTCCTTGTGAGCCTGCCTGGCTAGGCTATTCCTGGGGAGGTCTTGCATCGTCCGCATCGCGAGGCTTGGACCCTCGCGAGGGTCTCGGATGCTTTGCTGGTAAAGATGGGTCGTACGACCTGCTGGCTTAGCCACGCCGCGGGACGCAGGAAGGCTAGTCTGGGGACCCCTGTTCCCAGGACGTCGACAGTAGCCCGCGGGCCCAAGGTGCGCTCAGCCTTGGCTTCGCGGCGAAGCCAAGGGACAAGCATGGAGCACCGCAGGCCCCAAAAGCTTGTGGCCTCGATTGATGTGTGGTGGTTGATTGGATGTGGGCGTCTCCGCTTCCCCACGCTGCCCCGGCAACTGCTTGACCTGACAAAAAGGCTGGCGCAGGTAGCACTTGACTTTGTTTCTTCTTCCTTGCCTTGCTCCAGATCCCCTTTCTTACTCTTCCCCGCCGCTACCTCCAGATCTGCCCCAGCCTTGCTCTGCATCTGCCGCTCATGGCGTCGCGCAAGGTCAAGACCTCCTTGACACCGGCTTGGTACGAGCCCACTCTCGAGGCACGTACTGTCACGGAGAAGAGCCTCGCCTCTGTGCGCCTGCTGACAGCGGGGGAGAGCAATGAGTGGGGGAAGACGGAGCTCCTGCTTGCGTCCCACGAGCCGGAGCCTGAGGGGAGCACCTTCTTCCCCTTCTTCTCGAGCAGCGTCGCTGCTGGGTTGGTTCCTCCCTTCTCTGATTTCTTTTATGAAGTCCTCGACCACTACGGGCTGCAGGCGTTGCACCTCCATCCCAACTCTGTCCTCCTCCTGTCCATCTTTGCCTACTACTGTGAGGCGTACCTGGGCGTGATGCCATCCGTGGCGCTCCTGCGCCATTTCTTCTTCCTCCGGGTCAACGAGGGTCACATCTCCGGATGCGCCAACTACGTTGCGTCCGGCAAGGCCAACTCGATCTCGAGCACCAGGAAGAGGGCCGACAATATCCGATCCAAATGGGTCATGATGGATGCCAAGCTCGCACATCCGCGCCTGATGTTGCCGATGGAGGCGCCCCGGCAGGGCAAGGAGTGGCCCAGGGCGGAGCTTGTCGATGAGCGGGCATCATCAGTGCTGGGACAGATGATGACTGACCTGAAGCCAGGCAATGCGAGGGCGGCCAAGATAACGGGAGCGATACTCCTGAGGGAGTTCTTGACGCTGCGGGTTGCCCCACTCCAGGCGCGCTCGCACCCCTTCTGGGAGCTTGAAGGAGGGGAAAACAAGGCCTGCCTGAGACCGGGGGACCTACCTGACGATGAACTGGACGCCGTCCTGCGTCTCATAGTTCGAGACAACCAGGAGTACCCGCCTAGCCCCTTCATTCCCCTGTTCCAATGCAGGGACCGGGAGGAATTCTTCGCCTCTAGGCCGACTTTTGATGCACGCGGGCTGGTGCCGCTGGTGTTTTCAGGAGCTCCTATGGCGCAGCAACTGTTGGGGGTGTCTTCTGGCGAGTCCCGCTGAGAGGGGGGCGAGGAGGTGGACTCGGAGAAGAGCTCACAAGAGGCGGGGGAGACTTCCCCTCTGAGCAAGGACGAGATTCTCCATGCCCTTCCTGATGATGCCAAAGCCGACACCTACCAAGGGGAGAGGGAGCAACCCCTCATCCCGACGAAGGGTAGGTCATCCCTGGTGGTCCGCGGTGCCGCCTCCACCCTGGCGTCTCCTAGGGATGGATCCGGTTCCGCCTCCGCACCGCCTGGCGCCGCCGGAGCCCGAACGCCTGCCCCTCAGGTCCCGATGCCGTCAGGCCTTAAGCTTCACAAGCGAAAGGTGGAGTACTTCGCAGTGGACCGGTAGGTATTTCGAGCTTCACGTTATCCCTGCCGATACTTGTTATTTCCTAACGCTTGCCCTTGGTTGATCTGGCCGGCATCTTCGGCGAAGAAGAGGAAGGAGGGTATGGCGGCCATGCCTCCCTCCGCAGAGAAAGGAGGCAGCAGCGCCCGCATCTCCCCAGGCCGGTCGTCCTCCTGGGGCCAAGAAGAACATCACCGTGTGGAGTCAGCCCCCATGGCCCCCCGGCTCCGGAGGCGCCGGCGCTTGGCGCGGCTGACGAGATCCCAGCTGCTCCGGAACCTGCGGTCTCCCGAGCCCTGGTGATGGTCCCGCTTCCTCCCTCCGCAGCACCTCCACTCCCTGGTTCCTCTGCTTCTGCTGCTGTCTTGGGGCATGCTCTTTCGGAGATGACCCGGCTGCAGGCGGATCTCCTAAGCGCGAACTCGCGCCTGGTGGCCGGGCGTCTAGAGCTGGCCTTTGGCTGGCTTCACTCCGACCTGGCGGTTCACGCAGCACTGAGCCAGGCTGCTGCGACTTCTGAGGAGAAGCGAGGAGCCGCTAGTGCTGCAACCAATCGTGAGGCGGCGCTGAAAGACGCCAAGGCCGCCCGTGACCACTGTGAAGTGCTAGAGGGCGAGTTGCAGAGCCTGTGCGACAAGCACGCCGAAGAGGTACGCGGCCGCCAGGCGAAGGAGGAGGGGATGAAGGCCCGGGAGGAAGCCGTCAAGAACCATGATGCTGAGCTGGCGGAGCTGGGGAGGAAACAGGCCGCCGAGCGCAACCGGTTGGAAGAGTTGGAGCGGAAGATGGGGACGAGGGAGGCCGATCTGAATGCCAAGGCGCGAGTCCTGGCCGAAGACCGCATGGCCTTCACCGATCCTGAGAAGAGGTCTCGCAAGGCGTTGAAGACACTCTACGAGCACGGCCTGGAGAGGCCGCTGCACACCAACGAGGACGGCCCCGCCCAGCTGCTTCCTCTCATGGTGAAGGCGCTTGAGGAGGTCGTCGAAGGTCTCGGTCCCATGGCGGAAGCAGAAGCTCGCATCCTGTCTTCAGCCGCACTGATTCGCGTCCTCAGCCATCTGTACCTCCACGACCCTAACGCCTGCCTTGACGAGCTGCTGGAGCCTGTGGCTGAAGATCACTGCGAAGCCGCCACTGCAGCTGTTGAATGTCAAGTGGAGGCTTTGCTGGGGAAGTTTCCCAGCTTTGTCTCCGACCCTCTGTCTGGCAATGCCGCGGAAACTGTGGCTGAAGGTGAGAACATCGTCACCAACGGGGGAGCACCTTCTGCAGGCGATGGCGATATCCATGGGTGACCTGTGGCTACTCTTCCCGTTTCGTTCCTGGGACATGTATCAGGCCTTGTGGAGGCGTTTAGACTTTTCATTTGGTGTTGTGAGAACAATATGCTTGTAATATTTGCTTCAAGATTTGGTGATTTCCTTCCTATTTGCTTTGCGTTCTACGTCGGCAGAGCCCGGCCCCGCACATACCTCAACCGCCATTGGGCCGACCGGAGACCAGGACGGACCAAGGAGTGAGGGGCTATGTGACCAGTTAGGCTCCTGAGTCGCGGTGCTCAGGAGTCCCCCTTGACCTGCAAACAATTTCCATACCTGCCCTCGCCAAGGCCTCGGGAGGGGCACGCGTTGCCCAGGTCCAGGGGACCTGGTTGGGTGGCGTGCCCTTGGGCGTGACCTAAGCACAGCCCCCGTGCCCAGCCCCCTCGCGCGGCTCTTCCAAGGGGAGGCGTTGTGGCGAGGCAGGGCGCTGAGCTCTGGGCTCCCTGAGGTTGGTACGACCATGGGGCCGCCCTCAGTTGTTTATCACCAGCGCGGAGCATAGTGCTTCCGCTTGTGCATGGGCATAGCCGCTCCTCGGCAGTGTCGTCAGCCAGCACGGAGCATGGTGCTTCCACTTGGGCGTGGGATGGGGGCCCCCTCCGGGAGGAGCCCCTGGGGCGTGTACAGCCCCGCCCTGACATGTGGCTTGCACGACAGGGCTGCAAGGTGTATCTGGGCACTCATGAGCCAGCGCGGGACTCACGAGGCCCTACCTCAAGGCGGATTGCGCCTGGTATTGAGTCTTGGTGACTGTATGTTCCTGCAAGGCAGTTAGATGCCAGCACTCTACGTCCTCAGGTCCCGGCCCTCGAGTGAGCTCAGCAGCCACTGGTATGCCAGGTCGCGATGCCGTGGTTAAGGACAGGGGGTGAGGGCTGGAGAGCCAGTAAGAGCTCCTGAGTCGCGATGCTCAGGAGCCCCCCTTTTAACGTGCAAGCGGATCGCATAGGATGAACATACCCGTGGTGGGCAGCAATCGAGCAGGTGATAGCAGTTGGCAGGTTAAGCATGGAGAGCAGATCAGCTTGGATAAATGCAGGAAGATACATGACACCAGGTCCAGCCCGAGCGGCTTGGGGATGATGCAGCCCGAGGGGCGCCCCCAACAAGGTAAGATGAAGACATAAGCGAAAAAGATACATGCCGTAGGGATGGACCCACGCGGCCTAGGAATAATGTAGCCTGTGGGGCGCTCCCAGCTAAATGAGCTTGGAAGATGTCACCTGGTTCTGTAGACGGAGCAGAGTTGGTGCGGCTGAAGGCGTGCGTTGAAGAAATGACTCCTCATGAGCCGCCAGAACCCTAAGCCTCTGGAGGCTCTGAGGGTTCAGGAGGTTCCTTGAAAACCGTCTCCATCTCCTCCAGAACGGCGTGGTACCTGGCTTCCTGAGCCGCCAGGACACGTCACATGTTGCGCTGATAGGCCGACGCCACGCTCGGCATGCCAAAGGGCATACAAACATAGCTGTGTGGCGGGCCCTCGCAGCGGCCCACACGCGAAGGCCAGAAACGCTCCTAAGATGCGGCCCTGTTGAGCCCTAGGATGTCGATGCAGACACGCAGCCCAGCATCCTCGCCAAGATGCGGAGCTGCGCCTTGCGGGCGGCCGTCGTCGCGCATGGTTCTTGCTTCTTGCAGTTCCTGGATGGTCTTGGTGATGAACTCCTGGGTGGTGGACACTCCTTGCCCTGTGCTCTCCTGAGTGTCACGTGCCGTGAAGCACGCTTCCAAGTGGTGCCCAAGCGCCTCCCTCGTGAGGTTTGCAAGGTCTGAGGCCCTCCAGAAGAGAGCCCCCGAGCCCAGCCTGGGGAGGGTGCCAGGCGCACCTTCCTATGCGACGGAGGGAGGCGCCCCTGGAGCGGGGCGCTGGTCCTGACGTGGCTTATGTCGTGACACCGTCCTCCTGAGGTCCTGCACGGCGCGGTTGCTTCTTCTAGGGGATGGCCTCCAGAGGGCCTTCATTTCTGCTGTCAGGGTCGTCAATTGTTGCGGCTTGAAAGGCGCGCTCGAGGGAGCACACCGCATCCCGCTCTTCACACGGGACCGTGATGATTCCTCCGCTTCCTCGCATCTTGAGAATGTTGTAGCCATGATGAGTGACTGCCATGAACTTGGCCAGGGCTAGATACCCGAGGATCGCATTGTACGGCAGGCGGATGTGCGCGACGTCGAGGTCGATGAGTTCGGTGTGGTAGTTCTTGCGCTCCCCGAAGGTGACAGGCAGGCGGACCTGCCCTATCGGCGTGGTGGAGCCGTCGGTCACTCCTGAGAAAGGCTTGGTGGGATGGAGCTGCTCATATGGCACTTGGAGGTTGTCGAAGGTGACGACGGACAGGACGTTGAGCCTTGCGCCGTCGTCGATGAGGGTCTTGGTGACCTGCACATTGCTGATGATTGGGGAACACAGCATAGGGAGGGTGCCAGTGGTGGCCACGCACTTGAGCTGATCCACCAAGTTGAAAGTGATGGCACATTGGGACCACCTGAGCGGGCACGTGGCCTCGAGCTTGGGAAGCGTCGGGTTCACCTTGTAAGCAAATTGCTTGAAGACGCACTGGGAGGCTGGGGCCTGGGCGCCGCACAAAATGCAAGCGATCGCACGCAGCTCCTGGAAGCCCCCAACCCCCTCGTCCTGGCAGTGGTCGTCGTTCCTTCTTGGTGGCGGCAGCGGGGGAAGACCGGTGTTGCCCTGGGGCGATCTTCATGAGGCGGGTCCCTCCAAGCGCCCTTACGAGGCTGGTCCTACCAGCGGTCCTCACAAGGTCGGCCGCGCCACTCCTGGCGCAGGCCACGGTCGTCCCAGCGTCCACCTCCACGTCCTTCTCTACGGCCGTAACCCCGGTCGTTGCGCTCGGGGCGTCGATCGTAGCGTCCTTATCGTATGGCTCTGAGCTCTTGACAGTCACTGGTGTTGTGGGTGTTCATGTTGTGGAAGGCGCAGAATGGTCGGCCGTTCTTGGATGACTCGGGCTGATCTTTGCCCCGCTTGATGTCGGGCTCCACTGCAAGCACAACTACCTCCTTGTGCTTTACGTCCTTGTCCTTGGCCTTCTTCTCCTCTGCGGCCATGGCTGGTGGCTCAAGGAGAGAGAGGCGCCCCTCCTCAGCTGTTGTGCACCTGTTCGCCAGGTTGAACAGCTCCTGAGATGTGCAGAGCTCCTCGTGGATGGTGAGCTCTTCCTTCATCTTGACGTCACGGACGTCGTCGGAGAACGCGGAGATGATGGCCTCGTCCGTGACCTTGGGGATCTTGAGGCGGGTGTTGTTGAAGCACTGGATGTACTTCTGGAGGGTCTCTCCTGGTTGCTACCTGATGCGGCGTAGGTCACCCGCGGACGATGGACGGTCGTGAGTGCCCTGGAAGTTGGCGACGAAGCGGTCGCACATCTCGTCCCAGGAGGAGATCGAGCCGTGTTGTAGGTTCAGGAACCAGGAGCGAGCTCCATCCTTGAGAGCCATGGAAACCAGTTCACCATGACCTTTTCGTCACCGTTGGCCGCTTCGATGCTCAGCTCATAGAGCTGCAGGAACTCCGTGGGGTCGGCGACACTGTCATAGCGAGGAGGCAGATCCGGCTTGAACTTGCCCGACCAGGCGATGCTATGTAGCTCGGGAGTGAAGGCGCGGCAGCCAGTCGTGGTTGCCGGGGCCTGCCTCGGAGGTGGAGCCTGGTCTTGACGAAGTGCGCGCTGCACCGCTACGGGCGGTGCGCAACCTTGACGAGGTGGCGCGAGAAGCGCAGGTGCAGCTTCTCGCGGCCGCGGAATTTCTTGGCAGCTTCTATCTTCACGCACGGGCGCCGGGCGCGGCGGATCACGTTGCGGAGCCGTGCGCCTTGGTTCCAAGGCGACGTCTTGGGGCTGAGGTGGTGGAGGAGCGCCATGAGCCCCGTCGCCCGCGGCAGGTTGAGGGGGTGGTAGAGAGTGGGACGGTGCCGGAGAGCCCCCGGAGACGCGGACGAGCTCGGTGACGCGTTCGAGCCACTCCTCGTAGAGGTCTTCGATGGGGCGGTAGCGCAGGAGCTCGTTCGCTGCGAGGAGCGCGGCCCATGTCTCCATGGGAATGTGGTGCGTGTGAGACGAAGAACTGGCAGGGGTCAGTGATGGAGTGGCAATGCGGCCATCCAGCCGCACCAAAGGATGTAGCGAAGACGCCTGCTGCTCGTTCCCCGCCGGGCTGGTGGTAGCATTGGCGGCGGGGGATGGAGAACGGCGATGTGGCCCGCCGACGGGAGCCGTCTGAGCGACGCGGGCGGTGAGGGCATCCCGACGCTCAGCTCGAGCACGGCGTGCATCCGCCATGGAGACGACGGAGCGGTGAAGCGACGAACTTATGGAAGGGAAGCTACAGCGCACCCCTACCTGGCGCGCCAAATGTCGGATGTGGGGTTCCAACAATCCCTTAAGGTTCGAACACTAGGGTGCGCGTGAAGTCTTTCCTTCCCACCAATTGATGCCCTAGCTCACTAAGATCTCACGGACGAACTCAACGAACTCGCAACACAGAAAGACACAAGATTTATACTCGTTCGGGCCACCGTTGTGGTGTAATACCCTACTCCAGTGTGGTGGTGATGGTGGATTTCCTCTAGGGCTGATGATGAACAGTACAAGGGAAGAACAGCCTCCTGAGATGGAGGTGTTCTTATGAGTAGGCTCTCGATCGGGTTGGATCAAGCTAGGATGGGATGCCTCTACTATGGTGGCTAGCTCTACTTATATAGGCCCTGGTCCTCTTCCCAAATATCGAGCGGGAAGGGAGCCAACAATGGCGAGCTAATTCGAAGGGGGATAGCTAGTACAAGCTATCCTGACAAAAGTGGTCTTCGCCCGCCGAAGGCTCTGGTGGTGACGCCATCTTTGGCTCCACGATGACCTCCGTCTTGCTGTCCTCCTGGTCTTGGTCTCGTTGAACCAATATAGCAACCTTTGCCTAATGCCTCGGTAGTCTTTGCCTGCACTGGCCTCCTTAGCACCAAAGAGGAAACAAGGACGCTGCGCGCTGGCGCCGGCCTGGCGCCCGCCTGGTGTCGTGCGTCATGGCTCACGTCACGAGGGTCTCGTGAGGTTTGCCCCGCCTTGATATCTCTGCTCCTCGTGAGCCTGCCTGGCTAGGCTACTCCTGAGGAGGTCTTGCGTCGTCCTCCTCGCGAGGCTTGGACCCTCGCGAGGGTCTCAGATGCTTTGCTGGTGAAGATGGGCCATACGGCCTGCTGGCTCAGCCATGCTGCGGGCCGCAGGCAGGCAAGTCTGGGGACCCCCGTTCCCAGGACGCCGACACCAAGCTTGCCTTCCATGCCAAGGAGAGTCCAATCCGGACACGGTACAATCTTTAGCCTTCATATCTTCACAGCCCACCAGTCCGGCCCATGGATAACAGGCCGGACGCCCGAGGACCCCTTAATCCTGGACTCCCTCAGGAAGCTCAAGTGCAGCCTTGTGAATGGCCGTCAGAGGAGTTTATGATCCGTGCTGGCATCAAGGAAGAATTTGACGCGTATGTGCGTAACACTGATCTTGAGGGCTTCGTGTCAGATAAGTGCCTGCAATACCACTACCTAACTGATTCATTTGTGAGAAGGTTTAAATTTACATCCTCGCGCAATTCTCACACTCTTTTATTTGATCTTTTATGATAAATCATATACCATGGACCTAGAAGATTTTAATACTGCTTGTAAACTCCCGCATTGGGGCAATGTTAGTGAACCTCCCAAATCTGAATATAAAGACATTCTTGCTAGTATTACTGTGGGGGAATCTAGGGAAATCACACAAGCCACCATAAGGAGCATTCATTTTCCTTCCATACATTATTTTGCTCTCTTCGTGGGTAGATGCATTAGCGGTAAAGATGAGGCTTGTCACATGTGCGTTCCAGATGTTAGTGTCCTCAAGAGTGTTGTATTAGGTGATAAACAATATAACTTGGGGGCTATTGTTGCATGTAGGTTGCATCTTAATAGTTTAAGTGGAGACTTATTTGGTGGAATTTATGCAACTCGTGTAGCTAATTTTCTTGAGATACCCATACATGAGAATGATATGGAATTGCCTCCTGCTTATCTAGATTATAATGCTATGGTTCGTCATCAGTTTGTTGAGAGGACTAATCTTTGACAGACGGTGCACCGTCCATGTTGCTCTCCCTGCTCCTGCTTTCTTTGAATTTCAAACAAAAGGGAGATATGTTATAACCAGGGAGGAGGCGAACGAGTACGAGAGGAGGACGGAGGCAGCTCGCCTTCAAGCTGCTGCCCGTGAGGCAATAGCCGCTGCATCACAGTACGACCCCAGCTACAACTTTGGATATCCACCAGGCTAGCCGTGGCCCTAGACCAACTTAGGCCAAAAGCCTAAGCTTGGGGGACTCAGTATTTCTCACCGACATTACATTCATGTTCACACACTCATTTCAGTTGTCGGTGCTCATACTTTTTCATTGTATCATCCATGCTAGTTTATTTTATTTTCCAGCATTCTTCTTGTGTGTTTGAAAAACCTTAAGAAAAACCAAAAAAATTAGTTGTAGCTTTTAGCTAGTTTACTTTCCATGCTTGTAGTAGTAGTAATTAAAAAGAAAACCCAAAAAGATTTCTTGTTCTTCTTTTGCTTGTTGGGAGCTTTCCCGTGTAAATAGTTTCTTTTCTTTTATTTTCTTTTCTTTTTCTTTTATTTTCTTTTCTTTGGGGTCGAGAGGAGAAGACCATGATGAAAATGTTGAGTGGCTCTCATATGCATTATTGTTGATCTAACCGAGAGCCCATATTACCTCGTCTTCTCCCTTGTATTGAATGCTTGTAGATTCCAGCTTAGTCCAATGCACGTGCACTATTATTATTATCCACACTGTTCGGTCGTGCAAGTGAAAGGCAATAATGACGATATATGATGGACTGACTGAGATGAGAAAAGCTGGTATGAACTCGACCTATCTTGTTTTTGTAAATATGATTAGTTCATCGTTCCTGATTCAGCCTATTATGAATGAAACATGTTTGCAATGACAATTAGAGATTATAGTTGCTCATTCCATTCTTAATTAGCTAGGAGTTTATAATGGTTTATCTTGCATGCCAACATGCTATTAAAATGGTTGTGATGTGGTATGATAGGGTGGTATCCTCCTTTGAACGATTCGAGTGGCTTGACTTGGCACATGTTCATGCATGTAGTTGAAACAAAATCAACATAGCCTCCACAATATTTATGTTCATGGTGAATTATATCCTACTCATGCTTGCACTCGGTGTTGATTAATTTTAATGCATGTTCATGACTATTGTCGCTCTCTAGCTGGTCACTTCACATTCTCTTTCTAGCCTTAACTTGTATTATGCGGGAATACTGCTTGTGCATCCACTTCCATAAACCCAAAAGTTATTCCATATGAGTCCACCATACCTTCCTATATGCGGTATCTACCTGCCATTCCAAGTAAATTTGTATGTGCCAAACTCTAAACCTTCAAATGAAATTATGTTTTGTATGCTCGAATAGCTCATGTATCAACTAGGGATGTCTATATCTTCCATGCTAGGCGGGTTATTCTCAAGAGGAGTGGACTCCGCTCCTCACTCATGAGAAAATGGCTGGTAATCGGGATGCCCAGTCCCATGCTTAAATTAAAATAATTGCAAACCAAACTTCCCCAGGATTGTTGATAGTTGGAGGCACCCGTTGTTTCGGACAAGCCATGGATTGATGTTTTTTGGTGGTAGGGGGAGTATAAACTTTACCATACTGTTTGGGAACCGCCTATAATATGTGTAGCATGGAAGATATCGAGATCTCTTGGTTGTTATCTTGACAATGAAAGTATACCACTCAAAATATTATTCATCTTTATTTCAAAATCGAGCTCTGGCACCTCTACAAATCCCTGCTTCCCTCTGCGAAGGGCCTATCTATTTACTTTTATGTTGAGTCATCATCCTCTTATTAAAAAGCACCAGTTGGAGAGCACCACTGTCATTTGCATGTATTACTATTAGTTTGCATGGAGTATGACTGTGATTGGATCTCTTTTACCATGAATTACAATGTTTAGTCAGTCCTTGGTCTTCAGAGGTGCTCTGCATTTATGTTTTGCGGTCTCAGAAAGGGCTAGCAATATACCATCTTGTTATATCATATTATGATTGTTTTGAGAAAGTGTTGTCATTTGAAATTTATTATTATTGCTCGCTAGTTTATTATGCCATTGATATGAGTAAACATGAGACCTAAGTGTTATTGTGAATATGGTTAGTTCATAATCTTTGCTGAAAACTTGAATGCTGGCTTTACATATTTACAACAACAAGATCAAACACAGTTTGTAAAAGTTTTTTCTTTATCACTTTCAGTTTGTCAACTGAATTGCTTGAGGACAAGCAAAGGTTTAAGCTTGGGGGAGTTGATACGTCTCCATCGTATCTACTTTTCCAAACACTTTTGACTTTGTTTTGGACTCTAACTTGCATGATTTGAATGGAACTAACCCGGACTGACGTTGTTTTCAACAGAATTGCCAACTGTTATTTTTATGCAGAAATAGAAATTCTCGGAATGACCTGAAACTTCACGGAGAATATTTTTGGAATATATAAAAAATACTGGCGAAAGAATCTACATCAGGGGGGCCACACCCTGTCCATGAGTGTGTGGGGCGCGCCCACCCCCTGGGGTGTGCCCCCTGCCTCGTGGGCCCCCTGAGGCTCCACTGACCTCAACTCCAACTCTACATATTCATGTTTTACGATACAGAGCCGCGACCAAGCCCTAATCTCTCTCGGGAGGGCTCATCTGGAGTCCGTTCGGGGCTCCGGAGAGGGGAATCCATCGCCATCATCATCATCATCATCAACCTTCCTCCATCATCAATTTCATGATGCTCACTGTCGTGCGTGAGTAATTCCATCGTAGGCTTGCTGGATGGTGATGGGTTGGATGATATTTATCATGTAACCGAGTTAGTTTTGTTAGGGTTTGATCCCTAGTATCCATTATGTTCTGAGATCGATGTCGCCATGACTTTGCTATGCTTAATGCTTGTCACTAGGGCCCGAGTGCCATGATTTCAAATCTGAACCTATTATGTTTCCATGAATATATGTGAGTTCTTGATCCTATTTTGCAAGTCAATAGTCACCTACTATGTGTTATGATCCGGTAACCCCGAAGTGACAATAATCGGGACCACTTCCGGTGATGACTATAGTTTGAGGAGTTCATGTATTCACCAAGTGCTAATACTTTGTTCTGGTACTCTATTAAAAGGAGGCCTTAATATCCCTTAGTTTCCAATAAGACCCCGCTGCCACGGGAGGGTAGGAGAAAATATGTCATGCAAGTTCTTTTCCATAAGCACGTATGACTATATTCGGAATACATGCCTACATTACATTGATGAATTGGAACTAGTTCCGTGTCACCCTATGTTATAACTGTTGCATGAGGAATCGCATCCGACATAATTATCCATCCCCAATCAAATGCCTTTGAGCTTTTCACATATTGATCTTTGCTTAGTTACTTTTCCATTGTCACTATTACAATCACTACAAAACCAATACTATTACTTTTGCCAACGTTACTGTTACTTCTATATTACTTTTCTATTAAATACTTTGCTGCAAATATTAAGACTTTCAAGTGCGGTTGAATTGACAACTCAACTATTAGTACTTGAGAATATTCTTTGGCTCCCCTTGTGTCGAATCAATAAATTTGGATTGAATACTCTACCCTCGAAAACTGTTGTGATCCCCTATACTTGTGGGTTATCACACAGACATCCAAGTCATCTTCATGCTCTTCAGGGGCATTGGTCAATTTGGCCCACTCATCAGTTGTTGATTGGTACCTTGTACCCTCAGACATCCAAACATTTCTACCATCAAGATAGAAGTGTGCTGTGGAGTAGAATTGCATAATGCGTTCATTATTCCACTTGGTCAGCTTCTGACCTACAAACTTGTCCACTCTACAAGATCTGAAACTTTCATGCACTCCTGGAAAATGATCTTCATTGCTATCAATATATTTCCAATCCGCCCACCTCATATCACAGACAATGGGCTTCTTGTCAAGCAAGATGGTCTCATAGAAATCATGCTGCTCTTTGGTATGGAACCTATAGTCCACAGCAGTCCTTCTCCTTGCAGCATATGGATCAGTTTGTCTCCAAAGTCTAAGACCTACATCCTTCCTGATGTTCATGTCTTCGGCCACTGGATGGCTGTCATCATGATCTGGAATCTTGGGTTTGAGTTTCCTAAGCACTTGGGATTCAGCATCCTCTTCATCAATCTCAGACACTTGGGCCTTGTTCTTCTCAGCAATAGAAATATTTCTTGTGCTCCTCTTGGGCTTTGGAGCTGGAGCAGAAGCTTTGGGGGCAGTCTTGGGCTTTGAAGGGGCAGCCCCAAACTTGATGCCATCCCCCATCAGCTTTTGTGACTTTGATGTTGGTGCAACATCTTCTTCTTCTTCTGGGTCTTCCATCATGGCAGATCTTCCAATGACTTTTGCTATGGTCTTCTTGACCCTCTCTTTCCTCTTCTTGCCCTCACTAGCAGCCTCTTCAACATTTGATTGGAATATTCAATAGTTGAGGCTCTGGCTTTTAAGGTTGGAACTCTCTTTGCAGGGGCCTTCTTATGCATACCAGGCTTTGTTACAGCAGCAACAACATATTCCTTCTTCGGCACTTTCTTCTTGGATCTCACTTCTTCCTCAGCAGCCACATAATCCTCATCCTCTGAGTCTGAGTTTCTCTTATTCCTTGTCCTTGTAGCTGCCTTGGGCAAATTGGTTGGAGTGCTCATGCTGCCCTCATCATAGTTTCTAGAGGGACTAGTGCCCTCACTCAGGTTCATCTGCTCTTCTGACTTGTTTTGGCTGTCACTCTGGTCAGACATACTTGGAAAGCAAACTGACTGCTGACCCCGTGAATGGATATAGATGAGGCAGAGTGGATGAGCATCACAAAGTGCAGAGTTTTTAAAAAACAAATGAGTCAAAAAACTTAGTTTTAGTTTTCCACAGAAAGCATTTCGGAGCTACCGATTTGTTAAACTTGGTGACACCGAAGCAACTTTTGGAGTCTAAACTAGTGAAATCGGTCAGATCGAGTCACGGATCGGTGACTCCGAGATTGCTAGGGTTTCACAAAGAATTGAA
The DNA here is from genome assembly GCF_018294505.1 of Triticum aestivum. NCBI lineage: Eukaryota > Viridiplantae > Streptophyta > Magnoliopsida > Poales > Poaceae > Triticum > Triticum aestivum. The sequence goes on along the minus strand of NC_057809.1, from coordinate 451,340,696 downwards.
CTCGGTCACACCGATTGCAACTTTCGGTCAGACCGAAAAGTGCAAGTGCAATGGCTTGGGCCAAATCGGTGAGACCGATTTCCACAACTCGGTCGGTCCGAGATGAGTTCGGCGGAGACCTAACCCTAAATTTCCAAATCAAATCTAATGTACGAGATGTTTTTGCTGGACAGGAAGATTTCATACGTTGTAAGAAACATTGCATTTGCTTTCTGCTAAGAATCGGAGAAAAGAACAGCACAAAGGGTCGAACTCATACCGTAACTCGGCGGTTATTTCGCTATGGCGGCAACGGCGGGGTTGAATTCCGTTGACGGCGACGGAGACCAGCGGCAGGAGGTCGCTGGCGACGAGAGGACGATCTAGAGACCCGAGGCGACAGAGCAGGACACGCGTGGGCTGAGGGGTTTTGGAGAAATTTCCAAAATTTGACCCAATAGTATATATATCCTAACACTATCAGTGTGACCGAGTGGAACAACTCGGTGGCACCGAGATGCAGAATCGCAAGCGGTTACTGCAGCTCGGTGTGACCGAAATGTTCTAATCGATTGCGCCGAGATTGAAAACCTAGATCAACTCAGTGAACTCGGTCAGACCGAAAAGGATAAATCGGTCAGACCGAAATGCACAGAGAGGTTTTGGAAGTTTAAGTCTATGACGAATCAGGAACTCTGAGTGCTCCTCACACCGAGTGTTCAAATCTAACTTGATCAAACTTTGTGATGTAGCATGAATAGAGTTTGAGATGAGAAAAGCATAGATATCTAGAGGAAGTTCTTAGGCATTCTTGTCCATCCATTTGGCAAAAAAGCGCCAAATAATCAAAGCAACAAATGGATGTCCTTGAATGAGTAAAATATGCAATCAACATGATCACATAATAAAATGGCAAATGAAATATGTGACAAAGCATGCACAAACACTCTAGCATCTCTCAAGCAATTGGCAATGACTAGGCCATGTATATATGAGTATATTGACTAATGAGTCAAATGAGAACATTTGATCATAGGTCATACTCATCGTTTAAGCACAAATGGGGTTACCACTTTTACATAAAGCATTGTTGTATTCACACCATTAGAGTTGCTTTAGCTCAATTCTTAGAGTAAAGCTCCCCCTAGATGTGATATCCACCCTAAGAGGGACGAACTAACCTTGGGTTTTGTCGATGATGACTTCATGTAGATGTTGAAGATGTGGATGCTCAATGTTGATGTAGATCATTTGGAGCAATCCATTGGAGTGAGTTGCACTTTCAATACCTACACGGGTTAGTCCCACAAGGAACAAACAAAGATATCCATAGACATAGAGTGAAGTTCAGACAATATGATGTCCATGAAAGCATTAGGTTACCTTGTCCCTTTTCTTACTAACAAGAGGGTTTGTGACTCCTTGAACTAGTGCAAGATGTGGAAGTTTTTGCACTTGTCCTTGCCAAGATGATATGAGTGAAATATGATGGCGGAGTCACCCTCAAGAACTCTCTAGTTCTTATTCTTCAGGATCCACATCATCTTGATGGGAATCCTTGGAGTTGTAGTCGTACTTGATGAAGTAGAACTTGATGTAGTCTTGGGAACCCACTTGACCAAGGCCTTGGGAGCTTCTTCAAATGCATCAATCTCCTCTTGAAGCTTGTCCTTGCCCTTTTGCTTGTGGTCTTGTGGTGGAAGATCATCTTGAGCTTGTGTCCCTTGGAAAGAAGTAGGATCATACTTCTCTTGTTGAGGAATAAACTTTGTCCTGGGGTATTGATCTTATTCCCACTCAACTCCATTGGCACTGAACTTTCGTTTGGAACCAACACCTTGATTCTTCCGGTGCCTTCATTACTTGAGTACAATTTCCTCAAATTGCTTACTTCCCGCAAGGCTCTTGTAAACACCTTCCTCTATAATTCCAGTCAATAAGCTATTTTCTTGCTCAAGTGTAACTTGGCTAAGAGAATCATTAGTGGAATCAAGAGAACTACTAGAAGCAACAATATTGGATTTAACATGATTATTGTTACTATTAGAGGAACAATCTATCTTACTCTTGTTGCTACTTTTTACTTGTGGCATGTAAGTAGACAAGAGTAAACGCTTGAAAATGTAAGAAGAACTTTTCTTGCGAAGATCATCATTGATTGCTTTTAAGAACCGATGCTCTTGCTCAAGGTTGATCTTTTCAAAGTGTAGCTTCTCATGGGTCTTTAAAAGTTCTCGATGATCTTCCAAGGTAGTTTCATGAGCTAACTTAAGAGTGTTTAGTTCTTTAGTTAGACGCTCAATATCCTTCTTGTCATTGTCATTCGTTTTATCTTAATTAGCATGATTAATAGCAATTTTTCATAGTTTTCAGCACTAGAGTTGTCAACAAGTAAATCATCTTCATCACTATTGAAATCAATATACTCGGGGTGTGATACCTTTGGGCCTTTAGCCATGAATCATCTTCCAGTTCCTTCATTTGGTGAGTCAAATATGTCGTAGGAGTTGGTCAACACAAGTGCTAGACCGGCAACACCTTCATCTTGAGTATATTCAGAATCGGAGTGATAACTTCTCTCGGAGTGATTGTCGGAGTCGAAACCGGATACCCATTCACCAACATGAGCTTGATGTCTTCATTTTATGTAGCTCCTTGATGACTTGTCCTTCCTTTTCGAATCCTTGCTTCTCCGAGATGTTCTTCGTTCATGACGATCATCTCTACTCCTTCTCTCTCTTGGAGGTGATTCTTCTCTTCTACTTCTCCTTTTGGGTGAATCTTCTCTAATTTTGTAGGGGGGCGTACATTCATTTGAATAGTGTCCGGGTCTTCCACAATTGTAACAATTATGCTCACGACTCGAAGATCTTTTGTCATTGTAGGACCTTGACTTGGAACTACTTTCCTTGCTTCTACTCTTGTAGAACTTGTTGAAATTCTTCACCATTAGGCTCAATTCCTCATTGAAGTCTTGTTTCTCACTTGATGATGTAGGAGCATCACATGAGGCTTTGTAAGCACCACTTGACTTGTTGTGAAGCTCTTCTTTATCCTTGAGTGACATCTCATGAGCAAAAATTCTACCAATTACTTTGGTTGGCTTGAGATCTCTATAATTGGGCATCATTTGGATCAATGTGCACACGGTATCATATTTTACATCCAAGGCTCTTAGGATCTTCTTGATGATGAATCTATCGGTCATCTCTTCACTTCCTAAGCTGGCAATCTCATTTGTGATGAGAGCAAGCCTAGAGTACATTTCAGCGACACCTTCACCATCCTTCATTTGGAACTTGTTAAGTTGACTTTGAAGCACATCCAATTTTGATTCCTTGATGGAGTCGGTACCCTCGTGCATATCAATCAAAGTATCCCAAATTTCCTTTGCATTCTCAAGACGGCTGATTTTGTTGAATTCTTCGGGGCACAATCCGTTGAAGAGGATATTGCAAGCTTGAGCATTGTATTGCAACATCTTCAACTCTTCCGCGGTAGCTTCATGGTTTGGTTCTCTTCCATCAAAGAATTCACCTTGCAAGCCAATACACACATTAACCCAAACGGCGGGGTTATGTCCAAGAATATGCATTTTCATCTTATGCTTCCAACTAGCAAAATTAGTACCATCAAAGTAAGGACCTCTATGGTGGTAATTTCCCTCGCTAGACGCCATACTCTCCTAGGTTGTGAAACCAAGGCTATGATCACCAAAGCAATGGAAATCAAGGCAAATGGAGACCAAAGCTCTGATACCTCTTGTAGGATCGAAAGTATGTCTAGAGGGGGGATTAGACTATTTGACCGAAGCTCTGATATACTTTCGATCCTACACCTATGCAAAAACCACAACGGTGATTTATCAAGTTTGAAGTTTTAACCTTCTTCAAGGACCGGCCGTAGTCAAATTCGATTCAACTAAAGTAGGAGAAACAAACACCCGCCGGCCACCTTTATGCAAAACTAGTTGCATGTCAGACGGTGGAACCGGTCTCATGTGCGTGGATATGTAAGGTTGGACCGGGCCGCTTCATCCCACAATACTGCCGAATCAAAATAAGACGTTGGTGGTAAGTAGTATGACTATCACCACCCACAACTCTTTGTGTTCTACTCATGCATATCATCTACGCATAGACCTGGCTCGGATGCCACTGTTGGGAAACGTTGCATGGAAAACAAAACAAATTCTACGCACACGCAAGATCTATCCATAGAGATGCATAGCAACGAGAGGGGAGAGTGTGTCTATGTACCCTCGTAGACCGTAAGCGGAAGCGTTTGTTAACGCGGTTGATGTAGTCTAACTTCTCCGTGCTCCAATCCGATCAAGTACCGAACGTACGACACCTTCGCGTTCAACACATGTTCAGCTCGGTGACATCCTCACCTTCTTGATCCAGCAAGATGGCGAAGTAGTGGATGAGTTCCGGTAGCACGACGGTGTGGTGATGGTGTAGCTATCTCTGCAGGGCTACGCCTAAGCACTATGAAAATATGAATGAGGGACTAAATTGTGGAGGGGGTGCCGCACATGACTAAGCAATTGTCGTGGTTATATGTGGTGCCCCCTCCCACATATATATAGGTGGGCGAGAGGGGATAGGCGAAGGGGCGCCCAAAGTAGGGCCGAATCATACTTGGGGTCTTTCTCTACCCGTGCCCCCTCCCCCCTTACCATATTTGCTGGAGGGGAAAGGAAAGGGGAGAAGAGGGAAGGAAGGGGGAGGCCGACACCCCCCTTTCCTTCTCTCCCCAAGGGTTGCGGCCTTAGGAGGGGTGCGCCAGCCCCTTGTGGGCTGGTGTGTTCCTCCTTTGGCCCATACGACCCATTAACCTCCCGGGGATGTCCGGAACCCCTTCCGCTGACCAGGTTTCTACCCGGTACATCCCGAAACTCTTCCATTGTCCAAATATCATCGTCCTATATATCAATCTTTACCTCCAGACCATTTTGGGGCTCCTCGTCATGTCCGTGATCACATCTGGGACTCGAAACATCATTCGGTCACCAAATCATATAACTCATATAACACTATATCATCAACGAATGTTAAGCGCGCGGACCCTACGGGTTCGAGAACTATGTAGACACGACTGAGACACCTCTCCGATCAATAACCAATAGCGGAACCTGGATGTCCATATTGGCTCCTACATATTCTACAAAGATCTTTATTGGTCAAACCTTATGACAACATACGTAATTCCCTTTGTCCATGGTATGTTACTTTCCCGAGATTCGGTCATCGGTATCTTCATACCTAGTTCAATCTCGTTACCGGCAAGTCTCTTACTCGTTCCTTAGTCACTTTGCTTGCAAGGCTTCTTATGATGTGTATTACCGAGAGGGCCCTACCTCTCCAATACTTAGAGTGACAAATCGTAATCTCGATCTATGCCAACTCAACAAACACCTTCAGAGATACCTATAGAGCATATTTATGATCACCCAGTTACGTTGTGTTGTTTGATAGCACACAAGGTATTCCTCAAGTATCCGAGAGTTGCATAATCTCATAGTCGAAGGAATATGTATTTGTCATCAAGAAAGCAATATCAATAAACAGAACGATCAATATGCTAAGCTAACAGATGGGTCTTGTCCATCACATCGTTCTCCTAATGATGTGATCCTGTTATCAAATGATAACTCATGTCTATGGTTTACTAGGGACACAGTATTTGTTTATGTATTCACACATGTATTTAAGTTTCTGATCAATACAATTCTAGCATGAATAATAAACCTTTATCGTGAATAAAGAAATATAAAATAATAACTTTATTATTGCCTCTAGTGCATATTTCCTTCAATTACTTCAACAAATATAGCTCGTTCTTCTCTACAACACAGATATACTTTGGTGAAGTTCCTCGTATTCAACATCGGAGACAACACTCTCTTCGGTTGTGTATGGACATTTCTCTCTGTATGCACTAGCAAACAAACCAGTCCATACTTGTTTCTGTCAACAATCTCCAAAACACAAGGTAGGCAGATATTGCACCATCAATATCCCCCTTTTTGGACGATTGTTGACAAAATAGATCACATTGAAGGTGAAGGAAATATGCCCTAGAGGCAATAATAATGTTATTATTTTATTTCCTTAGATCATGATAAATGTTTATTATTCATGCTAGAATTGTATTATCTGGAAACATAATACTTGTGTGAATACATAGACAAACCAAACGTCACTAGTATGCCTCTACTTGACTAGCTCGTTAATCGAAGATGGTTATGTTTCCTAACCATAGCATGTGTTGTCATTTGATTAATGGGATCACATCATTAGGAGAATGATGTGATTGACATGACCCATTCCATTAGCTTAGCACCCGATCGTTTAGTATGTTGCTATTGCTTTCTTCATGACTTATACATGTTCCTATGACTATGAGATTATGCAACTTCCGTTTACCGGAGGAACACTTTGTGTGCTACCAAACGTCACAACGTAACTAGGTGATTATAAAGGAGCTCTACAGGTGTCTCCAAAGGTGAATGTTGGGTTGGCGTATTTCAAGATTAGGATTTGTCACTCCGATTGTCGGAGAGGTATCTCTGGGCCCTCTCGGTAATGCACATCACATAAGCCTTGCAAGCATTACAACTAATGAGTTAGTTGCGAGATGATGTATTACGAAACGAGTAAAGAGACTTGCCGGTAACGAGATTGAACTAGGTATTGAGATACCGACGATCGAATCTCGGGCAAGTAACATACCGATGACAAAGGGAACAACGTATGTTGTTATGCGGTCTGACCGATAAAGATCTTCGTAGAATATGTAGGAGCCAATATGAGCATCCAGGTTCCGCTATTGGTTATTTACCGGAGACGTGTCTCGGTCATGTCTACATTGTTCTCGAACCCGTAGGGTCCGCACGCTTAAGGTTTCGATGACAGTTATATTATGAGTTTATGAGTTTTGATGTACCGAAGTTAGTTTAGAGTCCCGGATGTGATCACGGACATAACGAGGAGTCTCGAAATGGTCGAGACATAAAGATTGATATATTGGACGGCTATATTCGGACACCGGAAGTGTTCCGGGTGATTTCGGAGAAAAACCGGAGAGCCGGAGGGTTACCGGAACCCTACTGGGAGAAGTAATGGGCCATATGGGCCTTAGTGGAAAGAGAGAGGGGCAGCCAGGGTGGGCCGTGCGCCTCCTCCCCCTGGTCCGAATTGGACTAGGAGAGGGGGGGCGGCGCCCCCCTTTCCTTCTCCCTCCCCACTTCCTTCCCCCTCCTAGTAGGAGTCCTACTCCTACTAGGAGGAGGACTCCTCCTGGCGCGCCAATAGGGGCCGGCCGGCCTCCTCCCCTTGCTCCTTTATATACGGGGGCAGGGGGCACCCCTAGACACACAAGTTGATCCACGTGATCATATTCTTAGCCGTGTGCGGTGCCCCCTTCCACCATAATCCTTGATAAAATTGTAGCGGTGCTTAGGCGAAGCCCTGCGACGGTAGTACATCAAGATCGTCACCATGCTGTCGTGCCGACGGAACTCTTCCCCGACACTTTGCTGGATCGGAGTCCGGGGATCGTCATCGAGCTGAACGTGTGCTAGAACTCGGAGGTGCCGTAGTTTCGGTGCTTGATCGGTCGGGCAGTGAAGACGTACGACTACATCAACCGCGTTGTCATAACGCTTCCGCTGTCGGTCTACGAGGGTACGTAAACAACACTCTCCCCTCTCGTTGCTATGCATCACCATGATCTTGCGTGTGCGTAGGAAAATTTTGAAATTACTACGTTCCCCAACAGTGGTATCAGAGCCTAGGTTTTATGTGTTGATGTTATATGCATGAGTAGAACACAAGTGAGTTGTGGGCGATATAAGTCATACTGCTTACCAGCATGTCATACTTTGGTTCAGCGGTATTGTTGGACGAAGCGGCCCGGACCGACATTACACGTACGCTTACGCGAGACCGGTTCTCCCGACGTGCTTTGCACAAAGGTGGCTAGCGGGTGACAGTTTCTCCAACTTTAGTTGAACTGAGTGTGGCTACGCCCGGTCCTTGCGAAGGTTAAAACAGCACCAACTTGACAAACTATCGTTGTGGTTTTGATGCGTAGGTAAGATTGGTTCTTGCTTAAGCCCGCAGCAGCCACGTAAAACTTGCAACAACAAAGTAGAGGACGTCTAACTTGTTTTTGCAGGGCATGTTGTGATGTGATATGGTCAAGACATGATGCTAAATTTTATTGTATGAGATGATCATGTTTAGTAACCAAGTTATCAGCAACTGACAGGAGCCATATGGTTGTCGCTTTATTGTATGCAATGCAATTGCGCTGTAATGCTTTATTTTATCACTAAGCAGTAGCGATAGTCGTGGAAGCATAAGACTGGCGAGACAACAACGATGCTACGATGGTGATCAAGGTGTCGCACCAGGGACGATGGTGATCACGACGGTGCTTCGAAGATGGAGATCACAAGCACAAGATGATGATGGCCATATCATATCACTTATATTGATTGCATGTGATGTTTATCTTTTATGCATCTTATCTTGCTTTGATTGACGGTAGCATTTTAAGATGATCTCTCACTAATTATCAAGAAGTGTTCTCCCTGAGTATGCACCGTTGCGAAAGTTCTTCGTGCTGAGACACCACGTGATGATCGGGTGTGATAGGCTCTACGTTCAAATACAATGGGTGCAAAACAGTTGCACACGCAGAATACTCAGGTTATACTTGACGAGCCAAGCATATACAGATATGGCCTCGGAACACAAAGACCGAAAGGTCGAGCATGAATCATATAGTAGATATGATCAACATACCGATGTTCACCAAAGAAACTACTCCATCTCACGTGATGATCGGACATGGTTTAGTTGATTTGGATCACGTAATCACTTAGAGGATTAGAGGGATGTCTATCTAAGTGGGAGTTCTTTAGTAATATGATTAATTGAACCTAAATTTATCATGAACTTAGTACCCGATAGTATCTTGCTTGTTTATGTTTGATTGTAGATAGATGGCCCGTGCTGTTGTTCCGTTGAATTTTAATGTGTTCCTTGAGAAAGCAAAGTTGAAAGATGATGGTAGCAATTACACGGACTGGGTCCGTAACTTGAGGATTATCCTCATTGTTGTACATAAGAATTACGTCCTGGAAGCACCGCTGGTTGCCAGGCCTGCTGCTGGAGCAACACTAGATGTTATGAACGTCTGGCAGAGAAAAGCTGATGACTACTCGATAGTTCAGTGTGCCATTCTTTACGGCTTAGAATTGGGACTTCAACGACGTTTTGAACGTCATGGAGCATATGAGATGTTCCAGGAGTTGAAGTTAATATTTCAAGCAAATGCCCGGATTGAGAGATATGAAGTCTCCAATAAGTTCTATAGCTGCAAGATGGAGGAGAACAGTTCTGTCAGTGAGCATATACTCAAAATGTCTGGGTATAATAATCACTTGATTCAATTGGGAGTTAATCTTCCAGATGATTGCGTCATTGACAGAATTCTCCAATCACTGCCACCTAGCTACAAGAGCTTCGTGATGAACTATAATTTGCAAGGGATGAATAAGACTATTCCCGAGCTCTTCGCAATGCTGAAAGCTGCGGAGGTAGAAATCAAGAAGGAGCATCAAGTGTTGATGGTCAACAAGACCACTAGTTTCAAGAAAAAGGGCAAAGGGAAGAAGAAGGGGAACTTCAAAAAGAACAGCAAGCAAGTTGCTACTCAAGAGAAGAAACCCAAACCTGGACCTAAGCCTGAAACTGAGTGCTTCTACTGCAAGTAGACTGGTCACTGGAAGCAGAACTGCCCCAAGTATTTGGCGGATAAGAAGGATGGCAAGGTGAACAAAGGTATATGTGATATACATGTTATTGATGTGTACCTTACTAATGCTCGCAGTAGCACCCGGGTATTTGATACTGGTTCTATTGCTAATATTTGCAACTCGAAACAGGGACTACGGATAAAGCGAAGATTGGCTAAGGACGAGGTGACGATGCGCGTGGGAAATGGTTCCAAAGTCGATGTGATCGCAGTCGGCACGCTACCTCTACATCTACCTTCGGGATTAGTATTAGACCTAAATAATTGTTATTTGGTGCCAGCGTTAAGCATGAACATTATATCTGGATCTTGTTTGATGCGAGACGGTTATTCATTTAAATCAGAGAATAATGGTTGTTCTATTTATATGAGTAATATCTTTTATGGTCATGCACCATTAAAGAGTGGTCTATTCTTATTAAATCTTGATAGTAGTGACACACATATTCATAATGTTGAAGCCAAAAGATGCAGAGTTGATAATGATAGTGCAACTTATTTGTGGCACTGCCGTTTGGGTCATATCGGTGTAAAGCGCATGAAGAAACTCCATACTTATGGGCTTTTGGAACCACTTGATTATGAATCACTTGGTACTTGCGAACCGTGCCTTATGGGTAAGATGACAAAAACACCATTCTCCGGTACTATGGAGAGAGCAACAGATTTATTGGAAATCATACATACAGATGTATGTGGTCCGATGAATGTTGAGGCTCGTGGCGGATATCGTTATTTTCTCACCTTCACAGATGACTTAAGCAGATATGGGTATATCTGCTTAATGAAACATAAGTCTGAAACATATGAAAAGTTCAAAGAAATTCAGAGTGAAGTTGAAAATCATCGTAACAAGAAAATAAAATTCCTGCGATCTGATTGTGGAGGAGAATATTGGAGTTACGAGTTTGGTGTACATTTGAAACAATGCGGAATAGTTTCGCAACTCACGCCACCCGGAACACCACAGCATAATGGTGTGTCCGAACGTCGTAATCGTACTTTACTAGATATGGTGCGATCTATGATGTCTCTTACTGATTTACCGCTATCGTTTTGGGGTTATGCTCTAGAGACGGCCGCATTCACGTTAAATAGGGCACCATCAAAATCCGTTGAGATGACGCCTTATGAACTGTGGTTTGGCAAGAAACCAAAGTTGTCGTTTCTAAAAGTTTGGGGCTGCGATGCTTATGTGAAAAAGCTTCAACCTGATAAGCTCGAACCCAAATCGGAGAAATGTGTCTTCATAGGATATCCAAAGGAAACTATTGGATACACCTTCTATCACAGATCCGAAGGCAAGACTTTTGTTGTTAAATTCAAAAACTTTATAGAGAAGAAGTTTCTCTCAAAAGAAGTGAGTGGGAGGAAAGTAGAACTTGACGAGGTAACTGTACCTGCTCCCTTATTGGAAGGTAGTACATCACAGAAACTAGTTTCTGTGACACCTACACCAATTAGTGAGGAAGCTAATGATAATGATCATGAAACTTCAGAACAAGATACTACTGAACCTCGTAGATCTACCAGAGTAAGATCCGCGCCAGAGTGGTACGGTAATCCTGTTCTGGATGTCATGCTACTAGATCATGATGAACCTACGAACTATGAAGAAGCGATGGTGAGCCCAGATTCCGCAAAATGGCTTGAAGCCATGAAATCTGAGATGGGATCCATGTATGAGAACAAAGTATGGACTTTGGTTGACTTGCCCAATGATTGGCAAGTGATTGAGAATAAATGGATCTTCAAGAAGAAGACTAACGCTGACGGTAATGTTACTGTCTACAAAGCTCGACTTGTCGCAAAATGTTTTCGACAAGTTCAAGGGATTGACTACGATGAGACCTTCTCACCCGTAGCGATGCTTAAGTCTGTCCGAATCATGTTAGCAATTGCCGCATTTTATGATTATGAAATTTGGCAAATGGATGTCAAAACTGCATTCCTGAATGGATTTCTGCAAGAAGAGTTGTATATGATGCAGTCGGAAGGTTTTGTCGATCCAAAGGGAGCTAACAAAGTGTGCAAGCTCCAGCGATCCATTTATGGACTGGTGCAAGCCTCTCGGAGTTGGAATAAACGCTTTGATAGTGTGATCAAAGCATTTGGTTTTATACAGACTTTTGGAGAAGCCTGTATTTACAAGAAAGTGAGTGGGAGCTCTGTAGCATTTCTGATATTATATGTAGATGACATATTACTAATCAGAAATGATATAGAATTTCTGGATAGCATAAAAGGATACTTGAATAAAAGTTTTTCAATGAAAGACCTCGGTGAAGCTGCCTACATATTGGGCATCAAGATCTATAGAGACTGATCGAGACACTTAATTGGACTTTCACAAAGCACATACCCTGACAAAGTTTTGAAAAAGTTCAAAATGGATCAAGCAAAGAAAGGATTCTTGCCTCTGTTACAAGGTGTGAAATTGAGTAAGACTTAAAGTCTGACCAATGCAGAAGATCGAGAGAAAATGAAAGATGTTCCCTATGCTTCAGGCATAGGCTCTATCATGTATACAATGCTGTGTACTAGACCTGATGTATGTCTTGCTGTAAGTCTAGCAGGGAGGTACCAAAGTAATCCAGGAGTGGATCACTGGACAGCGGTCAAGAACATCCTGAAATACCTGAAAAGGACTAAGGATATGTTTCTCATATATGGAGGTGACAAAGAGCTCATCGTAAATGGTTACGTTGATGCAAGCTTTGACACTGATCCGAACGATTCTAAATCGCAAACCAGATACGTGTTTACATTAAATGGTGGAGCTGTCAGCTGGTGCAGTTCTAAACAAAGCGTTGTGGCGGGATCTACATGTGAAGCGGAGTACATAGCTGCTTCGGAAGCAGCAAACGAAGGAGTCTGGATGAAGGAGTTCATATCCGATCTAGGAGTCATACCTAGTGCATCGGGTCCAATGAAAATCTTTTGTGACAATACTGGTGCAATTGCCTTGGCAAAGGAATCCAGATTTCACAAGAGAACCAAGCACATCAAGAGACGCTTCAATTCCATCCGGGATCTAGTCCAGGTGGGAGACATAGAGATTTGCAAGATACATACGGATCTGAATGTAGCAGACCCGTTGACTAAGCCTCTTCCACGAGCAAAACATGATCAGCACCAAAGCTCCATGGGTGTTAGAATCATTACTGTGTAATCTAGATTATTGACTCTAGTGCAAGTGGGAGACTGAAGGATATATGCCCTAGAGGCAATAATAATGTTATTATTTTATTTCCTTATATCATGATAAATGTTTATTATTCATGCTAGAATTGTATTATCCGGAAACATAATACTTGTGTGAATACATAGACAAACCAAACGTCACTAGTATGCCTCTACTTGACTAGCTCGTTAATCGAAGATGGTTATGTTTCCTAACCATAGACATGTGTTGTCATTTGATTAATGGGATCACATCTTTAGGAGAATGATGTGATTGACATGACCCATTCCATTAGCTTAGCACCCGATCGTTTGGTATGTTGCTATTGCTTTCTTCATGACTTATACATGTTCCTATGACTATGAGATTATGCAACTCCCGTTTACCGGAGGAACACTTTGTGTGCTACCAAACGTCACAACGTAACTGAGTGATTATAAAGGAGCTCTACAGGTGTCTCCAAAGGTGAATGTTGGGTTGGCGTATTTCGAGATTAGGATTTGTCACTCCAATTGTCGGAGAGGTATCTCTGGGCCCTCTCGGTAATGCACAGCACATAAGCCTTGCAAGCATTACAAATAATGAGTTAGTTGCGAGATGATGTATTATGGAACGAGTAAAGAGACTTGCCGGTAACGAGATTGAACTAGGTATTGAGATAACGATGATCGAATCTCGGGCAAGTAACATACCGATGACAAAGGGAACAACGTATGTTGTTATGCGGTCTGACCGATAAAGATCTTCGTAGAATATGTAGGAGCCAATATGAGCATCCAGGTTCCGCTATTGGTTATTGACCGGAGACGTGTCTTGGTCATGTCTACATTGTTCTCGAACTCGTAGGGTCCGCACGCTTAAGGTTTCGATGATAGTTATATTATGAGTTTATGATTTTTGATGTACCGAAGTTAGTTCGGAGTCCCGGATGTGATCACGGACATAACGAGGAGTCTCGAAATGGTCGAGACATAAAGATTGATATATTGGACGGCTATATTCGGACACCGGAAGTGTTCCGGGTGATTTCGGAGAAAAACCGGAGAGCCGGAGGGTTACCGGAACCCTACCGGGACAAGTAATGGGTCATATGGGCCTTAGTGGAGAGAGAGAGGGGCAGCCAGGGTGGGCCGTGCGCCTCCTCCCCCCTGGTCCGAATTGGACTAGGAGAGGGGGGGGCGGCGCCCCCCTTTCCTTCTCCCTCCCCACTTCCTTCCCCCTCCTAGTAGGAGTCCTACTCCTACTAGGAGGAGGACTCCTCCTGGCGCGCCAATAGGGGCCGGTCGGCCTCCTCCCCTTGCTCCTTTATATACGGGGGCAGGGGGCACCCCTAGACACACAAGTTGATCCACGTGATCATATTCTTAGCCGTGTGCGGTGCCCCCTTCCACCATAATCCTCGATAAAATTGTAGCGGTGCTTAGGCGAAGGCCTGCGACGGTAGTACATCAAGATCGTCACCATGTCGTCGTGCTGACGGAACTCTTCCCCGACACTTTGCTGGATCGGAGTCCGGGGATCGTCATCGAGTTGAGCGTGTGCTAGAACTCGGAGGTGCCGTAGTTTCGGTGCTTGATCGGTCGGGCCGTGAAGACGTATGACTACATCAACCGCGTTGTCATAACGCTTCCGCTGTCGGTCTACGAGGGTACGTAGACAACACTCTCCCCTCTCGTTGCTATGCATCACCATGATCTTGCGTGTGCGTAGGAAAATTTTGAAATTACTATGTTCCCCAACAGAAGGATAGATAAAGAATGAAATGTAATGTGAAGAATAATGAAAGACGAGAGATAGGTATGAAGATAAGTTATTCTTCCCCTTAATATATGCTTCAGTTGATGAAGAACCCGAGGGAGACGAGGTTTTTCCTCATAAGAGTGTCATTGACAAATGATCTTATACTTGACTTCTTTCAATGCACTCGACGGTGTCTGAGGTGATTCCTCTCACAAAATCTTCAAGGAGAATTAGATTTCAAAATATGCTTAACGAGATTTGTGACAATGGATCATGAAGGTTTTCCCATAACACAATTAGAATCCACACGAGATGTAGTTTTCCTGCATGTTAGATATTCGTTATACTCAAAGCAAGGAAAATAAAAGAAAATTGCTCGGAATGGATATGCTTTAGACGTGGTTTCCCTGCAATACAGAACATAATACGAGAGATAATCGTGAGGGAAAGACACTTTGTCAGTGAATCATATGGCCTTCATAGCGTATGGCACAAAAACATAGTCTGACATTTTCTTCTTCTCCCCCTTATTATCATCACATGATGATTTTTCGTTCTTATTCGATGAGCAAATGTGTTTCTCTATAAAATGGATAACCATCGACGATAATCATTCACGGGAAAAACACATTCGATGGTACCTGCAGACAAATAGTACGAAGCAAATAATATTGCAGGCGGGGGTTATTAATGTTACATGATGTCCAAGTATTTCAACACCACAAGTGGTGCGATAAGTTCATGAAGCAAATTGTTCGAGGGAAAACCAAAATGCGAATGAAAAACACCCCGCAAACCCTAAAAACTATCACTCGATGTAATTCTCCCCCTTTTTGTCAACAAGTGTCAAAAGGGAATGAGAAAACATACGGGGAACTACTCTGTGGGAGAATCCTCAGAATCAGAATTAAATCCACTTGATGAATCAATGTCTGAAGAATGAGGAATGGTCAAGGCAAAAGCAGGGGTGGTAGCCTGGGCTCTGGAAGACTTGGAGCAATGAACATCTGGCTTCAAGATAAGAGTACCGGCTGTATCTGTAATTTCATCAATGATGTTTGCTTGAACTACGTCGGTATTTCCCCAAAGAAGTATTGCAATAACGTTTTTGTGCCCATTTACTATTTGCTACCTTGCTGTTTTTATTTATTCAGATTATAAAAATATATTTCTACCATGAATATTACACTTTTATCACCATCTTTTCGCCGAACTAGTGCACCTATATAATTTCCCATTGTATTGGGTGTGTTGGGGACACAAGAGATTTCTTGTATTTAGTTGTAGGGTTGTTTGAGAGAGACCATTTTCATCCTACACCTCCCACAGATTTATAAACATTAGGTCATCCACTTGAGGGAAAATTGCTACTGTCCTACAAAACTCTGCGCTTGGAGGCCCAACACGAGTCTACAAGAATAAAGTTGCATAGTAGACATCAAGCTCATGCACACAAATAACAAATACTCGCAACCCTACGTAGTAAAGGGGTTGTCAATCCCTTTCGGGTAACTACGCCAGGAATTGGCAAGTAGACGGGATAAAAATTGTAGTAGATTGATAAATACAAATAAAAGCAAATAAAATTCAGCGAGAAATTTTTGGGTTTTTGGATTAATAGATCTGAAAATAAAAGCAAATAAAAATAGATCGCTGAGGCAAATATAATAAAGAAGAGACACGGGGGCCGTAGGTTTCACTAGTGGATTCTCTCGAGAAAAATAGCAAACGGTGGGTAAACAAATTACTGATAGGCAATTGATAGAACTTCAAATAATCATGACGATATCTAGACAATGATCATTATATGGGCATCACGTCCAAGATTAGTAGACCAACTCCTGCCTGCATCTACTACTATTACTCCACACATCGACCACTATCCAACATGCATCTAGTGTAGTAAGTTCATGGAGAAACGGTGTAATGCAATAAGAACGATGACATGATGAAGATAAGATATATTTATGTAGAAATAGACCCCATCTTGTTATCCTTAATAGCAACGATACATATGTGTCGTTTCCCCTTCTGTCACTGGGATCAAGCACCGCAAGATCGAACCCATTAGAAAGCACCTCTTCCCATTGCAAGATAAATAGATCAAGTTGGCCAAAAAAACCCAAATATCAGAGAAGAAATACGAGGCTATAAGTAATCATGCATATAAGAGATCAAAAGACTCAAATAACTTTCATGGATAAAATCATAGATCTGATCATAAACTCAAAGTTCATCAGATCCCAACAAACACACGCAAAAAGAGTTACATCATATGGATCTCTAAGAGACCATTGTATTGAGAATCAAAAGAGAGAGATGAAGCCATCTAGCTACTAACTACGGCCCCGAAAGTCTACAAAAGACTACTCACGCATCATCGGAGAGGCACCAATGAGGATGATGAACCCCTCCGTGAGGTGTCTAGATTGGACCTGGTGTTTCTGGAACTTGCGGCGGCTGGAATTGATTTTCGTCGACTCCCCTAGGGTTTCTGGAATATTGGGGTATTTATAGAGAAAAGAGGCGATGCGGAAGGCCACCGACGGGGGCACAACCCGCCTGGGCGCGCCTGGGGGCCCAGGCGCGCCCTGGTGGGTTGTGCCCCCCTCAGGGCACCCCAGGTGCTTCTGTGGCCCATTGGGTGTCTTCTGGTCCCAAAAAAATCCACAAAAAGTTTCACTGCGTTTGGACTCCATTTGGTATTGATTTTCTGCGATGTAAAAAACAAACAAAAAACATCAACTAGCACTTGGCACTATGTCAATAGGTTAGTACCAAAAAATGATATAAAATGATTGTAAAACATCCAAGAATGATAATATAACAGTATGGAACAATAAAAAATTATAGAAATGTTGGAGACGTGTCAGCATCCCCAAGCTTAATTCTTGCTCGTCCTCGAGTAGGTAAATGATAAAAACAGAATTTTTGATGTAATGTTGCCTAACATGTTCATCACATATTCTTTCTTTTATAGCATGGACATTTGGAATTTTATATGATTCAAAGCAATAGTCTAGATTTGATATGAAGACTTTAATACTCAAGCATATCAACAAGCAACCATGTCTTTCAAAATATCAACGCTAAAGCAATTTATCCCAACCCATTATGCTCAATCATTGATCCATTCATGAAACACACTCGCATATTAGCTACACCCAATTCTCAAGTACGATCATAGTGACCCTTAGTTGGTGCTTTATAAGATAAGATGGAGACTCAAGTAAAAATAAAAATTGCTTAAAGGAAATAAAAAGGCCCTTCGCAAAGGGGGGTAGGGATTGTAGAGGTGCCAGAGCTCAAAGCAAAAAAAGATAGAGATAAAACATTTTGGGTGGCATGCTTTTCCTGTCAACAAAAACAATCGAGTAGTTCCCAATACTTTCCATGCTAGATATATCATAGGCGGTTCCCAAATGGAAAATAAAGTTTATTCCTTTTTCCACCATACTTTCACTTTCCATGGCTAACCGTATCCACGGGTGCCTTCCACACCAACACTTTCCAACGAATTTATTCTTTGACAACATAAATTAAATTCATTTTTCATTTCGGGACTGGGCATCCCTAATATCTTTGTCGTACTCTCGTGCAATGGTAAGTGAATACACACTCATCTTGAGAATAACACATCTAGCATGGAAATATATCAGCCACCCCCTACCGTTTCATGAGCGGTACGAGCACACAAAAGAGAAGTTTATTTTGAAAATTAGAGATGGAACATACAAATTTGCTTAGAACGGCAAAAGAATACCACATATAGGTAGGTATAGTGGACTCATGTGCCAATACTGGTTTGAAGGATTTTGGATGCACTAGTAGTGATCATACTTAGTGCAAAATGAGGCTAGCAAAAGATTGAGAAGCGACCAACCAAGAACCAAAAAATCTCATAAGCTAGCATTAAGCATAACTAACACCGAATAATGCACCACAAGTAGGATGTAATTTCATTGCATGACTATTGACTTTCGTGCTTGCAAAGGGAATCACAAACCTTAACACCAATATTCTTACTAAAGCATAATTACTCATCAACGTGACTCACATATTATATCAACATATCTCAAAACTATTACAAGGAATCAAGTTTATTTTCTCCAATGATCTTTATGAAAGTTTTTATTATATCCCCTTGGATATCTATCACTTTGGGACTAGTTTCATATGTTGCTTTTGATAGCTCAAACAAATATAAGTGAAGAACACGAGCCTAAAAAATTTCTTCTCTCAAAATAATTTAAGGGAAGCAAGAGAGAATTTCTTAAAAAAATTAATAACTCTCAAACAAATCTAAGTGAAGAATGAAAGCATTTCTTCAAAAATACTAAAGCACACCATGCTAAAAAAAGATATAAGTGAAGCATTAGAGCAATTCCATAGCTCATAAAGATTTAAGTGAAGCATAGAGAGCAATTCTAACAAGTCGTGGCATAATTTTGGCTCTCTAAAATAGGTGTGACCAGCAAGCATTCATGACTAAGAACAGAAAGAAAAACAAGTAAAGACTCATATCATACAAGACGCTCCAAGCAAAACTCATAATATGTCACGAATAAAAATATAGTTTCAAGTAAAATACCGATGGTTGTTAGAAGAAAGAGGAGATGCCACTCGGGGGCATCCCCAAGCTTAGTTGCTTGATACTTCTTGAATATTATATTGGGTTGCCTTGGGTATCCCCAAGCTTAGCCTTTTGCAAATCCTTATTCCTTCATCCATCGTAAAGTCACCCAAAACTTGAAATTTTCAATCAGACAAAACTTAACAAAACCTTCGTGAGATCCGTTAGTATAAGAAAGCAAATCACTGCTATAAGTATTGTTGAAAACCCATTCATATTTTATTTTTGCATTATATCTACTGTATTCCAACTTTCTATGGCAAAAACTCTTCAAATAAAACCATAGAATCATCAAAACAAGCACACAACACAAAGAAAACAGAATCTGTCAAAAACAGAACAGTCTGTAGCAATCTGGAGATTTCGAATACTTCTGTAACTCCAAAAATTCTAAAAAATTAGGACAACGTGAGAAATTTGTATGTTAATCTTGGGCAAAAACAATCAGTATTTTATCATGGTTAGTTTAAAAATGAAAATTATGTTTCTGGGCCTAGAAGTTTCTGTTTTTCAGCAAGATCGAATCAACTATCACCCAACAAGATCCTAAAGGCTTTACTTGGCACAAACACTAATTAAAACACAAAAAACACAATCATAACTGTAGAATAATTGTGCAAACACTGAAGAACAGAAAGAAAAAAACAAAAATAAATTTTATTCATTGGGTTGCCTCCCAACAAGCGCTATTGTTTTATGCCCCTAGCTAGGCATAATGCAAAGGATCAAGTATTGCCATCTTTAGCCTTTGCCACTTTAGCCTTATGCCCAACAAGCCTTTGCCTCCCAACAAGGGCCTTTTCAAATCTGGGAGGCTCTTTGCGCTTCCCTAAATTCTCCCGAAAAGAAACCATCTTGAGATCTAAGATATCCAACCGTTTATTGCCTAGGGTAATCAAAGTATTCAAACGATTGATACTAGCATTAAGGTGTTTGAGGGGTTCATTTTTTTGCAATTCAACCATAAGTTTGTGAAAATCACCAAGTTTGTCCAAAATTTGAACTCCCTCTAAGGTGAAATAAATCCCCTTCTTTAGGGGTGAAACCCCCAGAATTCCTTCTAAGACTTCATAGGCAGCATTAGCATCAAGCTCAATAAAGTTTCCTTTAGCAGGAAAATCTAAGAGTTGTCTATAATTCAAAGCCAATCCTATGTAAAAATTACGAAGCAAAATCTTTGCGTCCCCCTTTAGTTTGCAAACACGATAGGATTCCATTAACCTATACCGAGCATCTTTCAAATTTTCTCCTTGTCATTGCTTGAAGTATAAAATTTCAAAATCTGGTGACAAAGGAGGAGTAGTCACGCTAGCCATTATGGCTAGAAAGCAAGAACACGGATAGTTCCGGCAAGAAAACGGCGAACGAAAAAGAGGGCAAATAAAACGACAATTTTTTGTGAAGTTGGGGAGAGTAAAAGAAGAGGCAAATGGAAAATAATTTAAATTGCAAGGAGATGAGATTTGTGATTAGGAACCTGGTAGATGTTGATGATGTCTCCCCGGCAACGGTGCCAGAAATTCCTTTTGATGTTTTCTCGAACTACGTCAGTATTTCCCCAAAGAGGAAGGGATGATGCAACACAACAACAGTAGGTATTTCCCTTAGTGATGAGACCAAGGTTATCGAACCAGTAGGAGAACCACACAACACCACGTAAACAGCTTTGATACGTCTCCGACGTATCTATAATTTACGAAGCATTCATGCTATTTTATTATCATTGTTGGATGTTTTACAATCATTTTATAGCAAATTTATATCATTTTTTGGGACTAACCTGTTGACCCAGTGCCCAGTGCCAGTTGCTCTTTTTTCTTGTTTTTTACATCGCACGAAATCAATATCAAACGGAGTCCAAACATCGCGAAACTTTTTGTGGATTTTTTATGAACCAGAAGGCTCCCGATGGGCCAGAGCAGCATCGAGGGGTGCCTCGAGTGGGGCACAACCCACCAGGGAGCCCCTGGGGGCCCAGGCATGCCTAGGTGAGTTGTCCCCACCTCGGTGGCCTCCTGCAGCCCCTCTTTGCCCGATAAAATCCCGAATATTCCAAAAATCCTCAGGGTTAACCTAGATCAGAAGTTTTGCTGCTGCAGGCCTTTGTAGCCAACGAAAACCATTCTAGACCCTGTTTCGGCACCCTGTCGGAGGGGGGAATCATCACCGGTGGCCATCTTAATCATCCCGGCGGCCACTACGATGAGGAGGGAGTAGTACACCCTCGGAGCCGAGGGTTTGTACAAGTAGCTATGTGTTTAATCTCTCTCTCTCTCATGTTCTTGAGATGTCATGATCTTGATGTATCACGGGCTTTCTTAATATAGTCGGATCATATGGTGTTTTCCCCTCTATATCTTGTTGTGATGAATTGAGTTTTTCCCTTTGAGATTTTGTTGTTATCGAATTGAATACTTTTATGGATTTGAGAGCACTTGATATATGTCTTGCATATGAATACTCGTGGTGACAATGGAGTAGCATATTGATTCACTTGATATATTTTTTGTCATTCAACTCACAGATTCCCGCGGTGACATTGGGGTAATCTATGCATAGGGGTTGATGCATGTTCTCGTCTTTTGTTTCTCCGGTAGAAATCTTGGGGCACTCTTTGAGGTTCTTTGTGTTGGATTGAGTATTATGAATATGAATTTTCCTTGGTGTTATTTTAGTACGAAATCTTGATAGATCGATTGGAAAGAGTAACTTAGTGTTATTTTAGTACGAACTCTTGATAGATCGATCGGAAAGAATAACTTGGTGTTATTTTAGTATGAACTCTTGGATAGATCGATCAGAAAGAATAGACAAACAATTTCTTCTTATGTTCTCCGCTAGATAGAAACTTTGGAGTGATTCTTCATCGCACTTTGAGGGGTGGTTATATGATCCAATTATATTAGCATTGTTGAGAGATTGCACTAGCGGAAGTACGGACCCTAGGCTTCATTTTCAAGTATTGCAATATCATTTTTGTGCCCATTTAATATTTGTTACCTTGTTTTTATTTATTCAGATTATAAAAATATATTTCTACCATCAATAGTACACTTTTATCACCATCTCTTCGCTGAACTAGTGCACCTATACAATTTGCCATTGTATTGGGTGTGTTGCGGACACAAGAGATTTATTGTATTTGGTTGCAGGGTTGTTTGAGAGAGACCATCTTCAGCCTACACCTCCCATGGATTGATAAACTTTAGGTCATCCACTTGAGGGAAAATTTCTACTATCCTACAAAACTCTGCGCTTGGAGGCCCAACACGACTCTACAAGAATAAAGTTGTGTAGTAGACATCAAGTTCTTTTCTGGCGCCATTGCCGGGGAGGTTAGGTAAGCGGCACTCACATCCCGTCAACGAAGCTCTTTTCTAGCACCGTTGCTGGGGAGGTGAGTGCATCAAGGTATATCTTTAGATCTTGCAATTGAATCTTTTAGTTTCTTGTTTTATCTCTAGTTTTCTTCATAAAAGAAAACTACAAATAATGGAATTGAGGTTGCAGCATATTATTGATCGTCTTTATAATATCTTTCTTGAAAATGATGGATCGGAAAATTTTGCTCAATTGTTAGAAGAAGAAGTCAATAAAATGTTTGGCACAAAATATTTGAATGATGAGCATGATTGCAATGTTGTTAGTATGAATTCTTTGAATATCCAAAATGCTAATGATGTTTGCACAAGTCATGAAAAAACGTTTCTTATAAGCATGTCAATTTTTGTGGAGTGCATAAAGTTTGTGAAGACGTGCCTTATAGGGAAGATAGATTTTGCATGAAGCATAAACATGATAGAACCAATTTATTTCTCAAAGTGATAGATGAATTTGCTACAAAATTATGTTCTCTTTGTCCTATTACTTGTGAAATTTGCAATAGGGTTGGTCATCTTAATTTCCAATGCATGCTTTTTCATGATCGAATCATGTCCAAATATTGCAATAACTTGATCACACTTGAACTTTATATTGAGCTTTGTCTATTTTGGGGGAGTGAAGAATTGACACATAAAAATAGTTGGTTTAAAGTATTCATTCTCATGGATGATATTGAAACTAAACTAAAGAATATCTATATGATTTGCATGGTAAATTGCAATGAGAATGCTTATATTGGCAACTATATAAAGATGGGAAAACCAATAGAATATAAAAGAAATACTAATGAAAGGGTAAATATTTCCAATTTCCCTCCTATTGTCTCTCATGATGAAATAGGTAACGAGGAGTAGCTTCCTATCCAATCAATATCTTCAACAAGAAGCTTGAAAAAATTAATTAAACCCACACATGATGTGGTGAAGAAGAAGAAAAGAAGAAGAAAGAATAGAGGTAAAAGGTATCTCTCCCAAATAGTGTTGCTCCTATTATTATTGTGCCTCATTAAAATTAATCAAAAATAATTGTGTAGGATGATGCACTTGATGATGATATTGCTTCCACGTCTTATGGCACAATGTCCGAGAGCACTATTGATGATGATTTTGTTATGCCAATTGCTTGTTGTGATGATTATGATTGGGAAGATAATGATACTTCTTATAATCTTGGAAATCTTTTTGGCACCAACTTGGGAAATTATGATGATAGCAATTACTATACTATTGATGCTATTCATACCATTAATGATGAGAATGATTATGCTTATGATATGCCAAGCCACAAGCTTGGGGATGCTATGTTTGATGAGAATGACATGTTTGAGAATCTATTTGCTGCGGTTAATGTTTGTCCCTAGCTTGGGGGTGCTATGCTTAATGGAGATTATATTTGTAGCCCCCTTACTTTGAATGATCAAATTTGCTATGATGATTGCATGCCTCCTAATTATGATGATTATTGTGATGATCCTTATGTTATAAAAAGTAGTGATAATTATTGTCATAATTTTGAATATCCTTTTACTGGACATTACTCTCTTAATGTGGGAACAATTTTTAGTATTCAAGTTTCGTATGATACTCCCACTATTGTGAATGAGAATAAAATTGCTTATGTGGAGAGTAATAAATTTTCTATGCTTGTGGATCATGAAAATAATGTTTTTTGTGATTGTTATATTTATTTATCTATTCATGATGCTACTAATAATTATTATGAGAGAGGAACTTGTGATTCATGATGCTCTTGTTATGTTTCAACCCTTATCTTTTATACGAGCATCATTGAAATCTTCATGCCTAGCTTAAAAGGCATTAAAGAAAAGCGCTTGTTGGGAGACAACCCAACATTTATACCTACTATTTCTGTGTGCTCACATGATTAAGCTATTGTAGTAATCATGTTTTATGGCCTTCGTTTCAATAAAGTGCCAAGTAAGACCTTCGGGGTGGTCTATGGTGATAGTTGATTTGATCTTGCTGAAAACACAAACTTTTGAGCTCAGGAAAATAATTCTCGTTTTTAACACAAGCACGATAACATACTGATTCTATTTGAAGAAGATTAACAGACAAATTTCCCAGGCTTTCCTATTTTTTCAGAATATTTGGAGTAGTAGAAGTATCGTTGGGGTACAGATTACTACAGATTGTTCTGTTTTTGACAGATTCTATTTTCAATGCATGGTTTGCTTGTTTTCTAGTTTCCATGGCTTATATTGCTCAATACAATTTGTGGAAATGATATGCTACAGTAGGCATTGTGTGAGAACAATTATGAATCTTGTCTTTGACAGTACCAAAAGTGGAATGGTTTGCTCTTAATCATACTAACCTATCTCACAAAGTTCCGTTAAGTTTTGTGTGATTGAAGTTTTCAAGTTTTGGGTGAGATGTCAATATGAGTAGAATAAAGAGTGACAAGAACCTAAGCTTTGGGATGCCCAAGGCACCCCAAGGTAGTATTCACGGAAGATCTAAGTAACTAAGCTTGGGGAAGCCCCGGAAGGCATCCCCTCTTTCGTCTTCAACATTATCGGTAACCTCACTTGGAGCTATGTCTTCATTCATCACATGATATGATTTTTACTTGGAGCGTCATTTTATTTTGTTAGAATTTGCTTGCTGTTATTTAGAATAATGTTTTGCATCCTTTATTTCAATAAAAGTGGCAATGATAGCCTTTGCCATGCTTATTTTGCAAGTATACATGTTGCTGATTGAAAACAAAAAGTTTAACGTTGTTGCAAAAATTCCTTAGAAAATTCAGAATGTGATAAAATGTTGAAATTTTTGAAAAATGAGCTCTGATAATTGTCTACGGTGTAGAAATTTTTCATAACTTTTTGAGTTAGGGAAGTATTGATACTCTTGCACTCTTTACAGACTGTACTGTTTTGGCAGATTGCTGTTTTGATTGCATTGTTTGCATATGTTTGCTTGTTTAATGATTCTATTTGAGGATAGGAGTATTAAATATGCAGAGGCATTTAGTGTGCAATGTTGAATAATAGTTTTAGTGATTTGCTACAGTAGATAATGATAAGGTTTTTGCATTGGTTTATACTAACTTATCTCACGAGTCCTTGTTGAGTTTTGTGTGGATGAAGCTTTTGAGATTTAGGAAAACCGTGATATGAGAAGAATTAAGGAGACACAAAATCTCAAGCTTGGGGATGCCCACGACATCCCAAGATAATATTTCAAGAAGTCTCAAGCATATAAGCTTGGGGATGCGCCGGTAGGCATCCCACCTTTCTTCTTTAACAATTATCGGTTAGTATCGGTTGAGCCTAAGTTTTTGCTTCTTCACATGATGGTGCTATTCTTGGAATGTCATTTTATTTTGTTTTGCTTGTTGGTTTAATAAATGCTTAGACCTGAAAGTTTTTGAATAAGAGAGAGTCCTCAAATAGCTATCTATTTACTTAACTACTCGCTTGATCTTCACTTATATCATTTTTGGAGTAGCTCGTCATTTACTCTTGTGCTTCACTTATATCCTATGAGTAAATCATTGAATGAATTGAATATCATGAAGTTGAAATTATATCATGCCTAGTGGTAGCTTCACATTGGGTTTAGAAAGTGAATCTTTTGAGGCTTGACAATCACAATACTAGTCATACAAGCAATTCATGAATAATTAGTATAAGGAAGAGAACTTTCACATGAAAATACACTATCATGTAAATCTTTTGTGACTGTGAGCCCCCATCAAAAACTTATATGCCAAAATTGTTGACGTTGGACAAGGAACACAACGTAATGGTTTATGTTTGTTCATATTCACATAGAAGTTATATTGTCATAGATCCTTCAACATGTGGTCCTGCCCCCATCCTTGCTAGCCAAAAATTCTGCACCAAGTAGAGACACTACTTGTGCATCCAAAAACCCTTAAACCCAAATGTTATCTTCAATAGTCCACCATACCTACCTAAGGATTGAGCAAGATCCTTCAAGTAAGTTGTCATCGGTGCAATAAGGCAATAAAAATTGCTTGTAAAAGTGTTAGATCATTTAGTGTAAGAGAAAATTGAGCGTTGTACAAACTTGTGATGGCAAAGAATAAAAGCGACAGACTACATGATAAAGGTTGCTATCATAAGGGGCAACGTAACGTGACGTTCTTTTGCACTAAGGGCTTGAGCATACAAACAAATAAGCGCATGGCAACCTCTGCTTTCCTCTGCGAAGGGCCTATCTTTTACTTTTATGTATTTACTTTCATGCAAGAGTCAAAGTTTTTCTCTCTATTCCTTTTTATTTTTCTCTTTTGGCAAGCATCATGTGGTGAGGAAAGATCTACGCACATATATCCAGTTGGATATGGGTAGCATGAGTTATTATTGTTGACATCAACCTTGAGGTGAATACGTTGGGAGGCAAAATTATAAGCCCCTATCTTTCTATGTGTCCGGTTGAAATGTTTTGCTAATGTGTATGCGGTGAGTGTTAGCAATCATGGAAGATATATGATGGTTGAGTATGTGGAGCTCTTACTTAGACTTTGTTAAATAAGTTGAACTACAATTGCTTGGTGACTGAGCACATAGGTTTTTGAGTTTCAAGTGAGTTCATTGTTCGAACCTTAACATGTGAATTGGTTGCTACTTTAACATGGGAAGTTTTATAAGAAAGAATTGCTGTTATGATTCTAGGAAAAGTCATTGAAATTGTCATTGATCAAACTTGTGCACTTTTCTAGCATTCACACTTCATAAATTATTTCTTTTATCATTTACCTACTCGAGGACGAGTAGGAATTAAGTTTGGGGATGCTGATATGTCTCCGATGTATTTACAATTTATGAAGTATTCATGCTATTTTATTATCATTCTTGGATGTTTTACAATCATTTCATAGAAACTTTACATAATTTTTTGGGACTAACCTATTGGCCCAGTGCCCAGTGTGAGTTGCTATTTTTTGCTTGTTTTTTACATCACAGGAAATCAATATCAAAGGGAGTCCAAACACTGTGAAACTTTTTGTGGATTTTTTATGGACTAGAAGACTCCCGATGGGCTAGAGCAGCACCTGGGGGGTGCCCCAAGGGGGGCACAACCCACCAGGATGCGCCTGGGGGCCCAGGCACGCCCAGGTGGGTTGTGCCCACCTCGGTGGCCTCCCGCACCCCCTCTTTGCCCTATAAAATCCCAAATATTCCAAAAACCCTTGGGGTTAACCTAGATCAAAAGTTTCGCCGCCGCAGGCCTCTGTAGCCATTAAAAACCAATATAGACCTTGTTCCGGCACCCTACCGGAGGGGGGAATCATCGCCGGTGGCCATCTTCATCATCCTGGCGTCCACTACAATGAGGAGGGAGTAGTCCACCCTTGGGACTGAGGGTTTGTACCAGTAGCTATGTGTTTAATCTCTCTCTCTCGTGTTCTTGAGATGTCACGATCTTGATGTATCGCGGGCTTTGTTAATATAGTTGTATCAAATGGTGTTTTCCCTTCTATATCCTGTTGTGATGAATTGAGTTTTTCCCTTTGAGATTTCGTCGTTATTGGATTGAATAATTTTATGGATTTGAGAGCACTTGATATATGTCTTGCATCCGAATACTCGTGGTGACAATAGGGTATCGTATTGATTCACTTGATATATGTTTTGGCATTCAACTCGCGGATTCCCGCGGTGACATTGGGGTAATCTATGCATAGGGGTTGATGCACATTCTCGTCTTTTGTTTCTCCGACAGAAATCTTGGGGCACTCTTTGAGGTTCTTTGTGTTGGATTGAGTATTATGAATATGAATTTGCTTTGGTGTTATTTTAGTAGGACCTCTTGATAGATCGATCAGAAAGAGTAACTTAGTGTTATTTTAGTACGAACTCTTGATAGATCGATCGGAAAGAATAACTTGGTGTTATTTTAGTACGAACTATTGGATAGATTGATCGGAAAGAATAGCTACAAACAATTTCTTCTTATGTTCTCCGCTAGATAGGAACTTTGGAGTGATTCTTCATCGCACTTTGAGGGGTGGTTATATGATCCAATTATATTAGCACTGTTGAGAGATTGCACTAGCAAAAGTACGGACCCTAGGCTTCATTTCCAATTATTGCAATACCGTTTTTGTGCCCGCTTACTATTTACTACCTTGCTATTTTTCTTTATTCAGATTATGAATATATATTTCTACCATAAATATTACACTTTTTTCACCATCTCTTCGCCGAACTAGTGCACCTATACAATTTGCTATTGTATTGGGTGTGTTGGGGACACAAGAGATATCTTGTATTTGGTTGCAGGGTTTTTTGAGAGAGACCATCTTCATCCTACACCTCCCATGGATTGATAAACCCTAGGTCATCCACTTGAGGGAAAATTGCTACTGTCCTACAAAACTCTGCGCTTGGAGGCCAAACACGAGTCTACAAGAATAAAGTTGCGTAGTAGACATCAAGCTCCTGCACACAAATAACAAATTTCTACAAAAAAAGACACATCCGTGACATTTTGGACCGAACGATTTTTTTTTCCTATCATGCTTATGACATTTCTATGACGATAATTGTGACAAATCCCGGTATCATCATAGATGTGGTGGGCTCCTACTTCTATGACAAAAACTCATAACAGAAAATGGGCATTTCATCCTAGGTGGGCCGGAGACGCAGCTGCATGATATTCTTTGGTCCGACCATGATGGAAAAAACCTTGGTAGAAGCGAGGGCGAGGAAAATATCAGGGAGTTCCCGGTTACGGTGGGTGGTCGGGGCCTAGCGATGCATGGAGGTTTGCGCGTTTCTCTCGTACACGTACGCGCCTGTGTGCGGGGTATTGCGCTCTAACTGAACCAAGCGAGGCGTAGGGCTCTAACTGAACCCGAGCGATTGTACTAGCTACATTACAGAACCCCGATCAACCCCTTGTTGTTAACTAAACCCGAGTGATTCCTTCACTACTGCTGCTAACTGAAGCTGATCGATGCTGCCTGTTGATGAACAGTGAGCGTTGTTGGGGGTTGGATGAACAGCTCCCGGTGGGAGGTGGATGAACAGGACCCCGTGGTAGTAGAGGTTGTTGCCGCTGGATGAACAGGACCCTGATCAAACCGGTTGGGGGTGGATGATCAGGACTCCGTGGAGGGCTGGATGAACAGGACCCCGTGGAGGGCTGGTTAAATAGTAACCGGTGGAGGGCGAGATGAACAGTAGCCCGTGGAGGGGTGGTTGAACAGGACCCCGTGGAGAGGGCTGGTTGATAAGTAGCCCATGGAGGAGCGGTGGAGGCTAGATGAATAGGAGGCCGTGGATGAACAGTCGCAGGTGGAGGCTGGAGGAGGTCGTCGGTGCATGAACAGTAGCCCGTGGAGGCAGTCGACGGTGGAGATGAACAGTATCCCATGGAGTCCCGTTTCGCGGTACGCCACACCCCTCCCGATGAACAGGACCCCCTTTTCGACCATAGCGCTCCAACACAACTCGGTTTCCTCCGTTTTGTTGTACTAAACATTCCTCCCAATCAACAGGACCCTGTTTCGACCGTAGGAGGTCCAAGAGAAGTATGTTTCCTCCATTTTGTGGTACGCCAGACCCCTCCCAATGAACATGATCCCGTTTCGACCGTGGCCGGTCGAACACAAGGCCGTTTCCTCCGTTCTACGGTACGCCAGGCCTCGTTTCGATCGGCTGTTCCGTCCAAGTCGGTTCGCTCCCGATGAACACGACGATGACGCCGTTTCTCTGTTCCGACCCAGCCATGTACACGAGCCCTGGCCGTACATACGTGCGAGTAGGCGTTCGAGACCCCGCCCATATGTACATACATGGCCGTATTTACTTTCTTGCACCCTGGATGTACGTACGTATATATGCTACGTGCGCGCCTCTACTACGACACGTGCCCTTCCTTACTCGGCCATGGTTCATCACTGCAGCCTGCAGACAGACCGATCGACCAGTATGTACATACATGTTCGCGACCAGAATGACAACACCATGTACGCTTCGACCAGGTGGATCTTAACTGGCAAGCACTTCCTTGCTTGCGAAGATGTAGCTTGTGGGTCCCAGAAGTCAGGGGGAAATGTTTTTTTCCCATAATATGGATGCACTTCCTTGCATGCGAAGATGTAGCTGGTGGGTCCCAGCAGTCAGGGGAGAAAATGCCAGCTGACTCGCGGAAGGACGTGTTGCCGGCACACGCGCGGATTCAATGGAGGCAGGCGGGGTAGTCTGAAGCTGGTTGCATGCGGTGAGGAGGCGTATTCAGCTTGGCCTAAAGTGAGTGTGGCCCTCTTGGCCGGCGCATCAGTTCAATGCCTGCGATATGAGAGGTCGCATCCGTGTCAGAGCAATCACTCCCTCCAGTCCTTTTTTGTTTGGGTATAACAAAATCTCGTTTTCCATTCACATTTTACAAGTAAAATTCGTGGACAAACTTTGACCCAAAATACGATGGGGACTAGTACCAGGACGGAGGTAGTAGTTTTTTTATCAAAGAAGGGCTTCCCCCTTCTGATTTTCATTACTGAAAACCAACATTGAAACCATAGTATTTGCCCTAGAACTACCAGGTTCACCATCTCGCAACATAAACCCATACAACCATACGCCAAGGAGGTAATAGTTATGAATTCCATTTTCGCTCCATACCAACCGTTCTAAAAACTACTTAGTACTTATTATGCGCTATTGAAAATCGGAACTCTTACCATGCTAAAAAATGATATTTTAATCTTGGCTACTCGATCAGCGGCAACTGGCGAGCCACCGCCTCCAGGTCGTTCACCTGTGGTCCCGACCATCAACTCCTATGGATCAAATTATCATGCGAGCTGACTATTCCTACAAAGGTGCGCTCCACCACGTACCCAGTACCCGCACATGCAGCAATCGTGCACCTAGGTTTTAGGGTTTATTTGTTAACAATGGCTTTACGTAACTCTCATGTGTGTGAGACAGCGAGAGACCGACTGCGTGCGTGCGCCTCTTCTCTTCGTATATGTACTCCACCGTTGTTTGGTGTCCAAAAAATTATACAGTAGTAATAACTACTAGCAATGCGCCAATGCGTTGCCACACGATCAAAGTAGATTAATACATATTCATTGGTTTGATAGAAAAAAGAGTCTAGTTTTGAAATGTGTATATCACTAAAAATATCTTATGTTTCACTCAAAATATTCTCCTTTGGCGGTTTTGATGAGATAAGGGAGGAATGTGGTTGGTTTCAAGAGTCGAGAAGTGGTATATCTCTAATTTCTACTCTTACTAGCAAGATGTCCGTGCGTTGCACGGAACATCAAGAACTTGTGGGAGAAAAGGATGAACGAGGGAAGGCCTTATCTGCAAATGTGGAGGGGAGTGCGGGTAAATTGTCATAGTTTCCTTCCTATCCGTTAGATATAGATCGGACGGCCTATATTGCAGGATGGTAGGCACACCATCATCACCGACTATGCTTTTTATAAGAGTAGAGGTAAAAAATAGAGTTGGTGATGATGGTGTGCCTGCCATCCTGCAATATAGGCCGTTCGATTTATATCTGGTGGATAGGAATGAAACTATGGCAATTTTGCAAAAAGATACCCACACCCCTCTCCACATTTGCAAATAAGGCCTTCCCTCGTTCATCCTTTTCTCCCACAAGATAAACTACTCATACAAATGCATCTTGATGTTCCGTACAACGCATGGGCATCTTGCTAGTTGTTGCAGAAAGCCCATGTGTGTGTGTTGTGTGTGAGAGAGAGAGAGAGGGGGAGAGGAGGAGGACGGAGTGCATGTGTGGCAAAGACACAAAGAGTGTGTGTGCAAGAGGTATCAGGTTAAAATGAGGCGATAGTGTGTGTGTGTGTGTGCACGATCAAGAGGGCGTGTCTCAAGAAGGGACAAAAATCTACATAGATACAAAGAGCGCAAGAGAGACATGTATGCGATACTGGAAGCATGAGTGTGCAAGTGTATAAACCTATCTGGAGGCTAGTCGATCAATGTTTGTGAGAGAAATTCGAGTCGGGGTGCAAAAGCGAGAGTTTTGTGTGTGTGAGAGAGAGATGGTAGTCGGGAAGGGGAGTGGAGTGGAAGCAGGAGTTGTGTGTGTGTATGAGAGAGAGGGGGAGTTTGTCTGATCGGTAAACAAATGAATAATGTCAGTTTTATAACTGGGATGGAGATGAAAAGGAGACCGCAACAAATGCTGTGTCTGCGGGAGAGAGTAATTTTAGTGGTATGAGTCATATCTAGAGAGATATAGGGTGTGTGAGAGAACCCCATAGAGAGAAAGAAAAAGTGAAAGACGAGCGAGACTGTGTGTGTGACGGTGAAAAAGAAAGCTTAGGTACCTAGTGATACCAGAGAACGGTAGAGACGTGAGAGATAATGAAAACCGTGTAATGTATAATGATAGGGAGAGTGTGACACTTCTCAAGGGAGACGTCGAGAGACCATGTTTTCAAAAATAGGAGAAACATGAAGTGAGCGTGTAGGTGAGCTGGAGAAAAGACAGTGATAGCTACATGAAGGAGCATGCCGGAGAGATGGGCGTGAAAGAAGTCAACATAAAAGGCATTCAAATATTTGAATTCGAGATGATGATACATGTAATTCATACTCGAACCAAAATTGATCTATAAAACATGCGTACTCATATGAATTCATGCACATCTATGTTATTCAATATGTATATATTATTGATCCATACATTTCAGTAGAACATAATATGGTTTAAATTTTTTTAATTCAATCTTATGATTTTGAGATCATTGCATTTGTAAATCATATTATATACATAAAGGAGCAGAATTCTTTGTTGTGCTTTTAAAAGTATATATAAAAATGATGTATATAGAATTTTATTCCAATCGAAAATGGATCCTGCCCGAACATAAATAGAATACAAACTGGATTCGAATTGAGTTGGCACGGTAAACGTGCACTCTTGCTCTGCAAAAATTTGAAAGAAGCGGGGAAAGTTGCAGTAACTGCCCGAAACCAAAATCCGTGAGATGGAAATTACTGCCTATCCCTGACACGCAAAGCCTATCGGCTCAATTTCTATAGATTTCGATAGGGGTAGGTTTGTAATTTCACTCAAACGTGACATAACCGCCTCTCACCCAGATACATACATGGTGGGCGCCAAAACACAGTGTCTCCTTGGCCAAAATTGACTCCCTCCCCGATTCATATACGGTGGGCGCCAGAACAAACTCTCGTCGGCAAATATTCGGTGTATTCGGGATTACCGTCCTATCCCCAACCAACTAATATTGCTGTGATGCAGGAAATTTTAAACGGGGGCTAAGTTTGTAAATTTCCTCGCATTTGAGACAAGCGCGCCCTGAAGACATGGTTCCCCCCTTCCTCTCTCCCTCCAATTCCCCATCCGTACTCTGTGGGCGCCAAAACACCCTCTCCACCCCAATCTCCTCCATCCGCAACCCCATCCACCGTCGTCCTCCTCCACCATTTCGGAGCTGATACCCTGACGCCGTCGTCCATTACAAGAGATCGACCTCTCTCATCCACAGCTTCGGATCGGGATCCTTGCATCTTGTCCTCTCGCTCCATCCCCGCCGTCGTCCACCTTGCCAGCGCCGCTCCTACGACCGTCTTGTCCACCGTGCCCTGCCGCCACCGTCTACCCTCCTAGATCTGCTTCCACGCCGCCGACAGCCATCGCTACCGCAGCACCGTCAAATTCTCAGCAGATGCAAACACGATGCCGCACCAGAGGCAGTACTCTTTTGTATCTGCTCGACTTATTTATCGCAGCAAGAAAATAGACCACCACTGCTTTACTCTGATTTCTTGTGCATCACTTACTTGTTAGTTAAAAGCAAACATTGGTTGCGAAGTTGCCTTTGTCCGGTTTGTACCTTCAGATCCGCCATGGCACGCTCAACACTATACGCGCAATGCTTATGGTTTTCCCCTTTTATATTCCACACTAGTTAAATGACAATAGACTAAATTTCAAAATTGGGTCTGTCGATTTTTGAGAGTTCGCTGGAGTTCGCCGGTGCGAAGGAAGTGGCTCGGGTGGGGATGGTGGTTGTGGGGGCGGTGGTGGGGCCTCGTCGAATGAAGAAAACTCGACGTGGGTGGGGTGGGGGTGGGGTGGCGGAGGAACATAGGCGGGGGGAGGGCGGGGGGGGGGGGGTCGGGGCCGGTGGTTTGGCCGACGGCCCATGTGGTGTTCTATATGCAAAGAATTAGAGACGAGGAAGAAGAAGGGTTAGGAGACGTAGGATCTTCATCCAACTACCTGAAGTGGTCGACTGACTCAAATGAAAAAAGTCACGCGACTTGCATGCAAACATGCCTTTATATTCAGTACCATCATCATAGCTGCTTAGCACTGCTCCTGAGTCCACCAAGCTAAACAACGTGCCACTCATAATTACAAACTTGTTGCTCAAACACGAATCTGATATGATGCTGATATTACTAAAACAGATAACGTTTAATTGGTCAGCTAATGTTCCTACTTTACTTTCGAAAAGCACGTGCACCACATATAGAGAGACAAAAGGGAGTTGCATTCTTAATCCACTCTGGTTCATCATGTGTGGGCACTGCGCAACGAACATTTTATTATCCAAAATGTGCTTGCTCTTCTTTAGTATGTTCCTCTTCTGTTCTTCTTTAATAAGTACTCTCTCCGTTCCTAAATACAAGTCTTTGTATAGATTCCACCATGGACTACATATGGAGCAAAATGAGTGAATCTACACTCTAAAATGTATCTATATACATATGTATGTGATCCATAGTGGAAATCTCTACAAAGACTTATATTTTGGAACGGAGGGAGTATGATAGTAGTACAATATGTTCCTTATAGTCAAGATGAGCAGGGACATTCACTACAAAAAAGACACATCCGTGACATTTTGGGCCGAATGAAATTTTTTGCCATACTTATGACACTTCTATGACGATAATTGTGACAAAACCCGGTATCATCATAGATGTGATGGGCTCCTACTTATATGACAAAAAATCATGATAGAAAATGGGCTTTTCGTCCTGGGCGGGCCGGAGACGTAGCTGCATGACATTCTTTGGGCCATCCATGATGGAGAAAACAGTGGTAGATGTGAGGACGAGGAAAATAACGAGGGAGTTCCCGGTTAGGATGGGTGGTCGGGGGCGGAGCGATGCATGTTTCTCTAGTACATACGCGCGTGTGTGCGAGGCGTTGTGCTCTAACTGAACCCGAGCGAGACGTTGGGCTCTAACTGAACCTGAGCGATTGCACTGCAGGCTACGCGTTACTGAACCCGAGCGATCGATCGATCCCTTGCTGTTAACTAAACCCGAGTGATTCCTTTGCTACTACTGCTAACTGAAGCCAATCGAACACTACTGCCTCCTTCCCTTGATGAACAGTGAGTGTTGTTGGGGGGTTTGGATGAACAGTTCCCGGTGGGGGTTGGATGAACAGGACCCCATGGTAGTAGAGGCCGTTGCCGCTGGATGAACAGTACCCTAATCGATCGAGCCGGTGGATGAACAGGACCCCGTGGAGGGCTGGTTGAACAGTAGCTGGTGGAGGGCTGGATGAACAGTAGTCGGTGGAGGGCTGGATGAACAGTAGCCCATGGAGGGGTGGTTGAACAGGACCCCCGTGGAGAGGACTGGTTGAACAGTAGCCGGTGGAGGAGCGCGCGATGGAGGCTGGATGAATAGGAGCCCGTGGATGAACAGTCGCAGGTGGAGGTTGGAGGAGGTCGACGGTGGATGAACAGTAGCCCGTGGAGGCAGTCGATGGTGGAGATGAACAATATCCCGTGGAGTCCCGTTTTGCAGTACGCCACACCCCTCCCGATGAACAGGACCCTCGTTTTGACCGTAGTGCTCCAACACAAGTCCGTTTCCTTCGTTTTGTGGTACGCCACACCCCTTCCGATCAACAAGACCCCGTTTTGACCGTAGGAGGTCCATTTCCTCCGTTTTGTGGTACGCAGACCCCTCCCGATGAACAGGATCCCATTTCAACTGTGGTCAGTCGAACACAAGGCCGTTTCCTCTGTTCTGCGGTACGCCGGGCCTCGTTTCCATCGCCTGTTCCGTGCAAGCCGGTTGGCAGTCGATGAACAGCACGCGTTCCGTTGCCACCCGATGAACACGATGCATTCTGTTGCCTCCCCATGAACACGACGACGACACAGTTTCTCCGTTCTGACCCGGCCATGTACACGAGCCCTGGTCGTACGTATGCACGAGTAGGCGTTCAAGACCCCACCTGTATCTACGTACGTGGCCGTATTTACTTTCTTGCAACATGGCCGTTGTACGTATGTGTACATGCTACGTGCGCGCCTCTACTACCACACGTGCCCTTCCTTGCAGGGCGACAGTACATCGCTGCAGCCTGCAGACAGACCGATCGACCAGTATGTACGTACACGTTCGCAACTAGAATGACAGCGTACGTACGCTCCGACCGGGTGGGTCTCGACTGTCAGGCACTTCCTTGCATGCAAAGATGTAGCTGGTGGGTCCCAGCAGTCAGGGGTGAATTGTTTTTTTGCCCGTAATATGGACGCACTTCCTTGTGTGCGAAGATGTAGCTGGTGGGTTCCAGTAGTCAGGAGGCGAATCATTTTTTGCCCATAATATGGACGCACTTCCTTGCGTGCGAAGATGTAGCTGGTGGGTCCCACCAGTCAGGGGGGAAATGTTTTTTTCGCGAAATACGGTGGCCCGTCCGGTGGGTCTGTGTTGTCACGTGGACGAATCATTATTTTGCGCGTAATAAGGAGGCACTTCCTTGCTGCGGTCGTAGACCCAACTGTCAGCCTCTCCATGTACAATACTCTTCTGATGGAAGTCGTTCCTTGACCACGTTGACCACACCGCTCCGAGAGAACTAAGGCGATGGACGACGGCGAGGCCTAGGAAGGGGAAGACGCGGCAGTGGATGCCCACACGGAGAGGAGTACGAGGGTTCATTGGTTCGGCTGCGTTGTGAGGATGCCGTCGCCGCAGGTCCTGGCCAGCGGTGGGAGTGGTAGGGGGAGGTGAGGCCTCCATGGCAGCACAACCGGCCATGGAAGGCAGGAGCAGGCGGCACGACCGGCGCTGCTTTGGGCGGCTGGAGCAAGAATACCAGAGGTTGAAGAATCACAACGGCCGTTGGATGGACATCGTACGATCACTGCAATTAGAATCGTTTATATTGGCTAAGTTGACAAAGCCCTTGGTACGTGTCAACTCAGTAGGCCCACAGGTC
This sequence comes from Triticum aestivum, assembly GCF_018294505.1. Lineage (NCBI taxonomy): Eukaryota > Viridiplantae > Streptophyta > Magnoliopsida > Poales > Poaceae > Triticum > Triticum aestivum. The sequence goes on along the minus strand of NC_057809.1, from coordinate 451,302,730 downwards.
AGCCTCTGAAATGGTGCGCCCCAGATGTCAGGAGGAGGAATCATTTTTTGGGCAGCTGAAGCTGGAATATTCGAGATTGAAGAAGAAGCACGACATCCGTTAGATGGACATCCAACGGACATTGCTGCTAGAACCGTGTGTTGACTATAAGTTAACAAAGCCTTGCATACGCGTCAACTTAGTAGGCCCACAAGTGTGTGGCAGAGAACTTATTGCCCATTTGCGATTTGTAAGAATGCACAACCCATTTTTGAATTCTAATGGAATTTACTACAACCCATTTACAGTTTGTTAAAAGTATAGCCCATTTTCTAGCTAGGACAATGATTAATAATTTCAACCAACCATTCAAAACAGAATTCAATAAAATTTCCCACATTTTGATAGGATTCGAAATATTTTTATCCTGAATTTCTAGTCATATTAAATACAATTTCAATATAAATTTGTATTACATAAAAATCCAACGAAACATTACGCGCGCAACAATTAATGAAATTAAAATTTTCAAAATCCAAAAGTAATATTTTACAAACTAATTATGTGTTTGGTGCATTTTTATAGTTACTGCCCATTTTTTATAATTACATCCCATTTATTATTTATTAAAGCCCATTTTCTTGTGTACAACTCTCAGCCCAGTTGCATTGCTGATGTTGACAAAAAGGCATGTGTAGTATAGTACAACCTTACATGGCTACTCAGCCACATTCAGCGACGCCGGAAAGGCCCAAACAAGGCTTCTGTACAACTTTTTGAAGTCAATGAGCTCAATTAATAACTTAAGAAAAAATTTAGAGTATAGTGGAACCTAATTAAAAGCTCTCATGAGCGAAGAAATAATTCAATGGGTCCCACTTGTGCCTATGTGTGCATGTGTGTCAGTGTGAGAGAGAGAGAGAGAGACCCATCAGTCGATGCTCATAAATACATCTTTCAGCCATATGAATTGATGATGCTTAGTAAAAACTTATATAGTTGACACAATCATATAGAACATCATAGCACACTGAACTTGCATACAAAAATTTCACGCTGGCGGCACAATCAAGGTGGATGCCGTGGATCGCTATGGGTAGGGCTATGTTGAAACCAACGAACTCGTACATAACAGTTCATTGTCTTTATCAATGACGGGGAAATATCTTGAATGTTGTGCAAAGAAAACAGACAGACAACACAATATATAAGTTATGCTAGAACATTAAGTTGACGTACAACCCTTTCTAAAAAAAGTTTAGGTAAAAAAATAGAACAAGTCATCTGACAAGATTCAGTTGTTACCTCAAATTAGAGCACATCCAGGCAGCCAGCCCTGCCTCTTCTCCCAAAGAAGCAGTGGCCTCCGCCGCATGATGGAGTAGGCCCTGTGCCATCCATCATTCCGAGCAACACAGGGAAAGTCTGACGTTGACTCCTGTAATGGACATCGTCAGAGGATCCGGGCACTAGCGGCGGCGGCAGGACTTCAATTGATGGATTGACCACTTCTTCGACATGCACGAACACTCGATACAGGTACATCCCTAACATGGTCAGCGGTGGCCTTGGTGGTGACGAATAGTACAACCCCGGTTCCTGCACCGGTATCTCAACACCAATCACCTTCTGTATGGTGGATGGCTTCTTCATCCATGCCATAGCCGTCAGAGCCCAGCTATCTAGAGGAACAAACATACTTGCGAGCTCACCTCCAAGGTCGTTGATAAGCTCATTCATGGACTCATTGTTCCAAGAACATCGAGGCATGCCGTGGAAGGTAAGCTTTCTTAAAAACTCAAGCTCAAAGGGCACCGATCCCCATCCTGGGTGACACCGATCAAAGCTCACCAGCACGCCATCGCAGAACAAACGTCGGGAAGATACGAACACACGACTGTAGTCGAAAGTTGTCTGAAACCTGACGAAGAAATTAGCCGGTGGCGGACAGACTTCGACGAGCAAGTCACTTATTTGGATGCCATGCACAATGCCAAGAGCTTTGACAAGGTCGTCCGGCGAGACGGGAGGCCGATCGCGGTTGATGGTTACCATCAGCACTTTGCCCGCAAACTGGTCATCAAGTGCCGACATGCCACTGTTGAGCGACAGCACACAGTGCCCGAAGGCAGGGCGAACCTCGGGATCTCCGGCTCAGAGATCCACGTTGACCGGCGACATGATAGTGCGCTTGAGTACAGGGAGTACAGGAGGGGGATTTAGGGGAACTGGAGTAGGAATCGAGATTCCAGAGGTGGGGGAGGGGCGGTTGATTGGGGATGAAAAGGTAGCTTGAATTTTGAACACGCGCCAATATGCTCTTGGCGTGCAAGCGCACGAACACACCGGTGGCTCCCACATGTCGGCCTAAGAGTCCTTATTCTTTCTTTTTTTGAGATCCCGGCCTTTTTTTTGAGGATCTTTTGAGAGCCCGGCCTAAGAGTCATAATTGACCTATTTGGCATTGCGTTACTACTCGGCACATATTCAACGACACCTCACTGGCCCAAACAAGTGTACATCATCGAAAAGACACTGAGCTCAAATTATAACTTGAAAAACGAGATATACTCTGAACACTGGAGAATGGTGATGCCCTCATTTAGCCCACCAGCAGTTCGAGACAATAAACCATTTGAAACAACGATATATACAACATTCAAACACTGACTAGTGACTACTACTGACATAAACAACAAGACATGATAGTTCATAAGAAGTCTTGCTACACCACCAAAACGCACCCATCTGCAGCGCTTAGACTCTCGTGATCTAGATAAGAATGACATTCTAAATAGAGGCAACTATTACATAGTAAGAGTGACATATACGAGGTTGACCAAATGACAAGGAATATGCATAACAAAAGAGAGAACTACCCATCTAGAACAAGCAGCAAAGACAACAAGTCATTCGAAGAGGGATGATCCAACTCCATAATAATTTGCAGCCCTGGTTCAGCCACCAGTGATCCAAAGACACCAGTACTCCACCCTTTCGACGCAACAACCCAATTACCTATCAACCTGAAGGCTTGAACCACATTACTGCCTGTCGTACTCGACACATCCAAGGATCAAAGTTAATCCAGATGCCTTTGTCATTTTCACCTTCTTTTGGCTGCAGGCTGTATCGTTGACAATCAGGGGAGTTTGCTCCCGAACTCCTAGGGCTCGCCGTGTAGACACAGTTTTCCATAGCAAATAAAGCCTCGCTGCCATCAAGGTCCTTGTCCATGGTGATCTCCTGGTTAATCGGATAATTAAGTCCGAGAAGCCTCCAACTCAAAAATCCTGCAGGCCCCAACAAGCTGGTATCCTCCTCATAGACGTAACAGCCACTGTCCGGATACTCACGTATTTCACGGTGCTTGCATATAGTGGGGTTTTTGCAATATAACTTTTCTGGCTCATGTGTCCAAATGATCATCAGTCTTTTGCCATCCTCTGATCGAGCGAGGAACCATATGCCCTTGCCTGTTTTTGGCAAAGGTGGTGTGATTACAAAGGGCAGTAACTATAGGGACACTACATCATATCAAAAAGGACATGCATTGTTAATGTAAGATCAACATTGTTTAGAGTATGAGTAGGATATGTCCCTGTTGGAACTAGGAGAAAAATACATGGAAATGTACACTGGGTTCGAAAATATAGAAGTGCCATGCATGGTTATACTCATGTTATCTCACAATCGATTCTTCACAGGAAACTATCATGTCATGCATGTTATGTAATCATGTTCTGTCCTCACAAACAAATTCTTCAAGGAAACTAACATACCATGCATTGTTATATACTCATGTTCTATGGGCAAATTTTTTGTGAGCATATTATTCTAGCTATTGATTGCTGAAGGCCGAACATAGGTATGTACACATGGTAAGCATTATAGGATTTCACTAGTTCAAAATATAGAGTTCTCCATATGCACATTTGCTTCCCTAATGTATGGTTAGATGAAATCAACAGTGTGATGCATGTTTATACATCACGAAAATGAGGAAACTAACATGGCCATTGACACACACTCATATTTAGTAGTATATAGATTACTAAAAAAATAAGGAGAATATCAATATCTTGCTAACAGTTTGATTATTCATGGGTACAAATTGGCTATAATGACATGGTCACAATTGCATGAATTAACTCATTCCAAATATAGAGGATTTATGACGTTTCTAATACATTGCCATAGTTCTACTCAAAATATGCTCAAACAGGGATATGTCAATCATCATAAAAAGTTCAAATAGTGTCATGGCGTCATCATTAACATCAGACGGAAACAACCGTCCCAGCAATACGTGGTGCCATCTGCTTTGTCGATCGCATAGATGATGCCATTGTGTTCAATAGCATCACAGAAGTGTATATCAGCTTCGACGACGATCCACTGCGAGCTGAGCTGTCTCCAGCTAAAGAAGGCACCGGCGGAAAGTTAGGTGAGTCCCTTGTCAAACAACGCAATTAGCTTGAAGTCTGCGTAATCTACATGTCGTGTGGGCATTTGGCAGATTACAATCTTCTACAAAACAAGGTGCGTCCAACTGACGACGTAATCTAGATGACTTGGACCGTGAAGGTAAAACTCTATATCATCCAACGGAGGAAGGATAATCTCATGGGAGGTCTGGAAGTTCACGAGCACCAACTTTACCCCGTCTTCTCTGACAGTAGCCATCCAGTGGGAGTTCATGCCGACCCAGTAGATACCTGCAAGAAGTTTTGGGCAATGGTGATCGGATCAAAGTTGAGGGAAATTATGTACGACGACCCACTACATACCTGCAAAGAAGTTTCAGCTAATGGAGGTCGGATTGAAGTCGAGGGGCATCATGTACGCCTATGTATCATGGTGAGAAAATCTCGCAAGACCAGATAGCAGCAAGCAGGGTGTCTTGAAAAGCTTAGGCCTCGCTTCGACGATGTACGTGTGCATGCCCCTCGAGCATGCAGCCAGCCGCAAGGCGCTCAACATAATAACCATACACGAACAACAGAGGTCGAGGACGTCACTGGGGAGATTTCTCCAATCGCGCCTCATATGGATGTTGCACGGTTCACGTTCAGCCATGGTGGAGTTTGGAAGGTGGGGTTTTGGGGGCTTGATTTACGGGGGATAAGGCTTTCTGTGCTGGAGTGGCTAGCGAGGGAATAGTGGTATTGGGGGAGGCGAGCAAGGCGAGGGTATGCGGGGGCACAGTGAGATGATGAAGAGTGACCTCAGGATCTCTAACGAGATGGAGATGGAGATGGAGTGGTGCTAGGGGAGAGGGAGACGAGGTGAGGCATGCTATACAGCGGAGGTGACAGTGACTGCACAGTGCACAAGGTGAGGCTGACTTTGGTAACCCGGACACGCCACCTGGACTGGTGTCACCTTGGGCGCAGGGTCTTGTCACTTCACTGTGAGGACCGACGAATAATAGTATTTTGACCATCAAGTGTACCACAATTGTACTACTACTAGTAGTAGGAGTAGTAGGGACATGAGTAGTACTCCCGTGCTAGCATGCCTCTAGGTTCACTTCATCCTCCAGGTATCATCCATATTGCGAGCAGAACCAAATTCTTGTGCATGCGGAAACGCGAAGAAGGATTTTTCTTTTTTGAGGATAACCGCATATTCCTTAACCGTAGTAGGAACATGAGTAGTACTCCCTCCGGTCCTCTTTTGCATGTGCATAACTTTTTTCCGGTATTTCTCTAATTAGTCTGCGTATATACCCTTTTGCATGCACCCATTTCCCTCCATGCCCCGCATTCACAGCATTAATTAGCATACGCATGAGCAGCTACAGCCAGACTCCAGCCAATAAACTGGAGCATGCAAGTGGGCCATTCTGTGCGTGTGGGAGAGAGAAAAGGCAACCGAAGAGCCCGTCCAATCCATTGCATGCAGCAGTCAAACCACCGCAGCTCTCCTGATGCATGCACATAACTTCTCCCATTTACTTCTCCATCGGGAACCGATTTTCCTTGGCTTCTTCACTACCCTTGATCTTCATTTGCATCCAAACCACACTGCATTCACATTGTTTTAACCTCTTCACATCCTCCTGGAGTAATTCCGAAGCCCCTATAAATAATAATCTTCTTCAGTTAGACTAGCCATCTAATCCTAATTCTCCAAACCATAGCCCTCCGGTCCAGCGGTTCCAAATGGCGAAAGAGATCGAGATGCAGGTTTTTAGCATCCAACATGTCCTCGCCGAAGGCTCGTTGAGCATAGTTGCCATAGTCACCAACCACCCAAGGTTGTTCGGAAGTGGGTCAACAATGAATCCAACTCCCTCCAAAAGGTGGAGATGAATGTCATTGGTCTCAATGCAGAGTACACGGAGCGTGCCACTGGGAAGATCCAACGCGCCGCCGTCCTTCAGCTGTGCCTCGAAGATGATGTTTTGGTGTACCGCATCATACACGCGCCCTCCATACCAGGTGAGCTTCACGATTTCTTGTCTCGGGAGGACATATACTTTAGTGGGGCATCCATCACAGGGGACAAACAGAAGTTGGAGACGTACAACCTTGATTTGAAAAGCATCGCTGACCTACAAACCAAAATAAAAATTCATGTAGAAGATTGTGATAAACCGACACCATCCCTATTCGACGTAGCAAATTTTTTGCTCGGAACAAATCTTCAGAAGGGTGACGAGACGCTGGCATTAAGGTCGTCTAGATGGGAGAATTATCCCTTGATGTACGAGCGGATAAAATATTTTGCCCTCGATGCCTGTGTGAGTTTCGAGATAGCTGCAAGGTCGAGAGAACTTGTTGCGAAGCCGTCTCCCATAGAAAATGAGAACAATAAGATGCTACACCAGCAGCAGGGCATTATGGATGGATGAACTATTTCCTCTCTTGTAAATTTTTTTCCCTCTCAATGTATATTGATATAGATGGACTATTTCAATGGTGTGCATGTCTTTGGAACAAGTGGTACCGTGGGTTCGCTTGACTATAAGGAACTATTTATCCGCCTAGCTTTCTCTACTACTCCTTCCAGTGATCGGTATGCAATGCATGTGTCCGTAGACATGATAGCTTGTCCATGGAAGTTCAACTACGGCGACCATCATGTTTCATCCACTGCCACCCGCGATTCCCACAACGCCGCTCCAACCCACGGCACCACGTCCCCCGACGTGCGCCTCACCCCTCTCGGCCACACCGCCCCTCTGCCTTTGTGTGCATGACATGTGGGCCAACTGAGATGCGGCAAGCATCAAGTTTCTACCACAGCCACACGCGATTCCTACAACGTCGTTCGAACCCATGACACCACACGTCCCCGACCTGCGGTTCACCCCTCTCGGCCCCACTACCCATCTGCCTTCGGGAGCATTACATGTGGACCAACCACCTATCGGGTCCACATGTTTTTGATTCAAAGGCAGGTGCCATAACGCACTGAAGCTCAGACCCGAGGGCCCCGAGAGGTAAATGTAACTCCTACGCTAGGCCTTGTGGTGCTACCGCTGCACGAACTCGTGGAAAACTCGAGATTTGTTTCTTTACTATACATGCACGCAACGATTTAATGGACATTGTAATCTCAACATGTGATGGGGAGCTCTAAATTTGAATTTGAAACTTATAAAACGAAAAAATTCAAAACAAATAAACTGGGGAAGAGGGAGTATACCATTGGATGTGTCCCATACGAAACAACTCCCCTGGTTTGTCACCGCGAAGATGCGGTTAGAAAGGAGCACAGCATCTTCGTACTCGTACGGCAACAAATCGGTTTGTGCTATCTTCTTCAATCTCACCGTGGTTCCATCGTACCAATTCAGGTGGTGGCCCATTGCATGGATGATCGCAATGCTGGACAAAGGTTCTACGGGAACGGTGTCACCGTTGTAAATGTTGTGCAAATTGATGTTGGTACCCTCCTGTACATATGCACGCCAATCTCCACCCGCACCGAGCCTAACATGTGAAACAGTGGGCAGGGGGAGAATTAGGAAATGGACACGGAAGTAGTCTTTAGAATGCATTTACTACGTGATCAAACTCATCTTACCTGCTCATCGGACAAAATCCGAGTGCCCCTCAACGTCGGGCATCTCAAGGGGCGTCAACTTGCAACTATGGCCACGCTGCGCTGGAGAGACCCCCAAGGAAACATCCTTGTGCGTTGCACAGAACATCAAGATGCATTTGTATGAGTAGTTTATCTTGTGACAGAAAAGGATGAGCGAGGGAAGGATTTATTTGCAAAAGTGGAGAGGGGTGTAGGTTTCTTTTTGCAAAATTGCCATAGTTTTCTTCCTACCCATCATATATAAATCGGACGGCCTATAAAAAAATAAGAGTTGGTGATGATGGTGTGCCTGCCATCCCGCAATATGGGTCGTCCGATCTATATCTAACGGATAGGAAGGAAACAATGACAATTTACACGCACTCCTCTCCACATTAGCAGATAAGGCCTTGCTTCATTCATCATTTTCTCCCACAAGATCTTGATGTTCTGTGCAACGCACGGGCATCTTGCTAGTATAAGAGGGGTGTGGGCATCTTTTTGCAAAATTGCCATAGTTTCCTTCCTATCCGTCAGATATAAATCGAACAGCCTATACTGTAGGATGGCAGGCACACCGTCATCAACAACTATGTTTTTTATAAGAATAAGAGTAGAGTAGAGATAGAGATAGAGACTACTACTACCAATGTGCCGGCCCGTGCGTTGCAATGGATCCAAAGTAGTAGAATAATACTTGTTCACGGGCTTGAAATATAAACACTCTAGTTTTGATATACATATATCAGTAAAAGTAAATCATGATTTACTCAAAATATATTCCTTGGGCTGTTTTGATGGTTCGAAGAAAACAGGTTTAAAAAAAATTAGAGCTATTATTTTAACATTTTGTAGTGTGGCACGGCATCCAGTGCATCTAATCGTTTGAAAAGAAAATTGAAGTTTGGGTCAGTGGCACACCCTGCGGCAAGATGGCCATGTGGCCTTCTTCTATAACTAGCAAGATTGCCATGCATTGCAGGGAACACCAAGATGCATTTTTTTACAAAACACATGTTGTGATTGACCCTTGCAGGAGTAATCCCATGTGTAAGAACTAATGATATCTCGAGAATTTTATCGGAAAAATGGTATCTTTGGAACAAGTTTTCTCTACTACTGCTCCTTGCAGTGAGCGGTGTGCAATGCATGTGTCAGCAGACATGACAACTTGTCCATGGAAGTTGAACCACGACGACCATCACAGTTCTTGTTTCTACCACTGCCACACCCACACGCGATTTCCACGATGCCGCTCCAACCCACGACACGATGTCCCCCGATGTGCGCCTCATCCCTCTCGGCCCCACCGCTCCTCTGCCTTTGCGTGCATGACATGCGGGCCAGCTGAACTGCGGTGACCATCAACTTTTTACCACAGCCACACCCGATTGAACGCGGTTTGCCTGCTCCGATCTGTACTCCCGCACCATCGAATTTTCATCCAGCGGCTGCGACACATTTCGTCCCGGGCATCAATCCTCAGCTGGAATACTTCTGTACTATAGGTAGTACCCGCCGGTGTGGCCATCTACGCCTCGTAACGCCTCGATGCCCAGCTGTGGCACCCTCGCCATGGCCACGCCACCATCGGCCGGTTCATCTCGAATGAGTGAGTCGCGAACCACGCCACCACCATGAGAATGACATGTCGGCCAGCCGCATTTAAGGTCCGCATGTCATTGACTCATAGGCCGGTTGACTAAGCCACTGAAGCTCGGTCCCGTGGGCCCCGAGAGGGAAATGTGCCTGTGTGTTGCGACGGATAGGAAGGCCTTGTGGTGCTCCCGCAGTACGAGCTCGTGCCAAACCCGGATGAGATTTGGTAACCAACTAGTAAGCTACACATGCATTGCACGCATGAGATTTGGTAACCAAATCTCTACTCTCTATATCTATATTTATATCTATATCTATATCTATATCTATATCTATATTCTTATAAAAACAGAGTTGATGATGGTGTGCCTGCCGTCCTGCAATATAGGTCGTCCGATTTATATCTGATGGATAGGAAGGAAACTATGGCAATTTTGCAAAAAGATTCCCACACCCCACTCCACATTTGAAAATAAGGCCTTCTATTGTTCATCCTTTTCTCCCACAACATAAACTACTCATACAAATGCATCTTGATTTTCCATGCAACGCACGGGCATCTTGCTAGTTTTTTTGGAGGAAAGGGCATCTTGCTAGTTAAGAATAAATAACACTCTATAAACGAGCCCCATCAGACACCAAATTTCTTGGCTTCCATGCTACAGGTAGATCTTCCCCTCGTTTCTGTTTTCCAACCCGGCGGTGGGCGGGGTGTGGTTTGCCAATGGTCGGTTTGCTCAACGGCGGTCCCACATGAAATTGAAAATGCTAGGCAACACGCCTTCCCTAGCTATGTGGCGTGCCGGACGGGCCATGGAGTACTCCTGATTCCCGGGCATGTGGGGGTGCGACACGAACGCGGCAGGGCTTTTCCTTTTGCTGGCAACGTGCCCGTGTGTTGCGACGGACCCAAAGTAGTAGAATAGTAGTACTTGTTCACAAACTTGAAAGAAATCACTCTTGTTTTGATATACTCCTAATATATTACTTTTTACTCAAAATATATTTCTCAGGCTGTTTTGATGAGGTGAGGGAGGGATGTGGTTGCTTTAAAGATAATAAGGGGTTTTCTGCAAATTGGAGCAAAGAAGTGGGCTATTTTGGCAAAAATGCCACAACTTACCTCACAGTCGTTAGATGCAGATCTAATGGTCAGAAACGACGGAAGGCAGACACACCACCATCACCAACTGAGTCTTTTATAGGAGTAGGAGTAGAGAAAATGTATAAATTGTAACATTTGGTTCTGCTCCTTGGCACGATCGATAGATAGAAATAACGATTGGAAACGCTAGGGCGGGGCTATTTCCGCCAGATAAGCAGGGTACGTAGTAGCTAGGTTGGCACATCGTTGGTTTGGTCACATGCGGTCTGACATGTTCTAGTGTTTCTAGCAAGATGCATGTGCGTTGCACGAAGTTGATGGAAAAGGTAAGCACAACTTATAAATTGACGGATGGAGTACTAGTTACAGTGATGCATATAATTAAGCAAAGGGATTGCACATGTCGGTATTGACTGGAACGAGAATGCAGTAGCACAATAAGAATTAAGGACACGATGATGCGATCACAGTGGTGGTTACAGGAAGCAAGAAGAAAGATGCATCCATCAACGTACGACCTCCTCCTCCTCAACTTAGTGCGCTGGGCCACCGACCGGTGGCTAAGGAGCGACGACTTTTGTGGCGAGGTCAAGGTGCTTCTCAGCAAAGGCATCCAAGGCTTCCAGCCAGTTGAGGAAGGCCAACATCGTAGCGTCCTCAATGGCCTCGTAGATACCTATGTACACGATTTTCTTGTACATGTGGATGTGTAGGTCGACGAATTCTTGCAGGGCGAGGCGCCTCGCGGTGAGCGCGACCTCCAGGTGAACATTCTTCGTGGCATCGGCTGGCAGTCGCAGGGCCACCAGTGCTTGAAAGAGGTTCGGCCATGGAGGCCGATTAGGGTGGCTGGCAATGAGGATCCCGGGCACGCGGGTTGGAGGAGTACGGCGATGTCGTCCCCGAGCTTCTTGAGGACGGTGAACTTGTTGGTGATGGCAACGATCATCTGGTCCAACTGAGAGTCATAGTTGGCGTCGAAGGCGGCCATCCACCAGCCGGTCGCGAACACCGTCTGGAGACGATCCTCGGCGCCATGCCGCAGGCCGGCACCGTGGACCATCTGGCACAGCCGCTTGCTGCTCGCGCGCATCGCCTGCATGGGTCTGTAGTGAGCACTTTTGCGCTTAGTGTAGGTGCTTACGCAAATGCTTAGGTGCGTACGATGTGGTAGATGCATTGGAATGGAGGGGCGCCTTTATATGAGTGCAAACTACATTGCATTCACATCGTCCAGCCTCTTTTCCTGGTCCTCCTCCCATTACTTCCCTCATGCATGCACGATGCTAATTGAAGGAGGATGCATCATTGGCCGTTCAACCTTTCGGGAACCGCTACCGCTCCCTCGTCTGCATTAAAGCCGTATCGGGAACTGTGCCACCCGCTGTCAAATTGAATAGTACTGCGCCGCCCGCTGCACTCCCGACTGAACACGCCTCCTCGCCTCCATCAAACCCCTCCGTTAAACCCACATGCAAACCAAGAAGCCTACTCCGGCCACACGTCCGTTCATGAGCGGGCCGGAATTAAACGCAACACCGACCGAGCTCCTCCCATCCGCCCTCAGTTCAAACTAGGCCAGATGCCGACCAAGCTCCTACCGTCCTCCCTCTATTTAAATGAGGCCAGACAGACAGAGCACAAGAATCGCACCCCTCCGCTCCCCTATCTCCTCCTCCACCATTTTCTCCACTCTTCCGATGGCTTCCCAGGAGCCATTCTCCGGCATACTACCCGGCTGGGTGGCTTGCCGAGTCCTCCGGATACGGGAAGGCCGCTCGGTGCCTCATCAACCTCGCTTGGCCTGACGGAGCCAGTTGCCGCCCAATCCGGCGCGTGGTTAGGCAACTCGCCGCTCCAGTTTAAGTCGGCGAGTTGCTCCATGCCGGCACAGCGGCGAGCACGCCGGCACAGGTGTCGTTGCTGCCACGTCGTACCGCGCCACCACTGTCTGCGGTGGCCCCACCTCCCGTGCCTGTGGGCGCGCCTCCCGTGCCTGCGGCCGCACCTCCTGTGCATGTGGCAATGATACGTCTTCAACGTATCTATAATTTTTGATTGCTCCATGCTATATTATCTACTGTTTTGGACATTATTGGGCTTTATTATCCACTTTTATATTATTTTTGGGACTAACCTATTAACCGGAGGCCCATCCCAGAATTGTTTTTTTCCTGTTTTAGGGTTTCGAAGAAAAGGAATATCAAACGAGTCCAAACGGAATGAAACCTTCGGGAATGTGATTTTCTCAACGAACAAGACCCTGGGAGTCTTGGACCCTACGTCAAGAAAGAAAAGAGCAGGCCACGAGGTAGGGGGCGCGCCTACCCCCCCCCCAGGCGCGCCCTCCACCCTCGTGGGCCCCCTGTTGCTCCACCGACGTACTCCTTCCTCCTATACATACCTACGCACTACAGGAATCCAGTATTCTACCGTCAGCCACGGCGGACGGCAAAGGTACCGACGGCGGACGGCAAAGAGCTTTGCCGTCAGCGGCGGATGGCAAACAGGGACGACAAAGACAGGGTCGGCAAACAAGTCCTTTGCCTACAGCGGCGGACGGCAAAGAGGAGGGGTAGCAAAATACTAGCGTTAGTCCGTTAGGCGGCTAATGGTGGCCCTTTGCCGTCCGCCAGCTGACGGCAAATTTGAGCGCCTCTTTGCTGTCCGCCAGTTGACGTCAGCAATGCGTCAGCGCCCGCTGTGTTTTGCCGTCTGCCACGGCAGATGGCAAAGGCAAAGTCTTTGCCATCAGCTTAGCTTTGCCGTCCGCTAGGGTAGGCAAATTTGCCAAATGGCCCATCTCTTAGGAAGCACAGGTGGGCGCCACGTGCCCCCTTTGCCGTCTGCCACCGACGGCAGAGGGGTCTTTGCCATCTGCCGCGGACGGCAAAGAGCCTGCACTGCCTCTTTTTTATTCTGTTTTTCTTATATCCAACAATTATCATAGCAAATATATCACATGACTCTTTCACAATAAATACCCAGCACATATATATATCCAACATAATAAATATCCAGCACATATATATCCATCCATACATACATAGTAGGTTGCACATAGTTCCGTCGATCCATACATATTACAATATGCAAAGTTTCATCATAGCAATCTAGTTTCATCATAGCAAGTTAATTCCATCATAGCAAGCAAGCAGAATACAAGAAGTGCATCAAAGGAAAAAACAAGCAATCCATCATAGCAAGCTGGCTTCCGTGAAGTGAATGAAACGTGCAAAATGACAAATAAGAAAGTTAGAAAAAGAAGACTAGAAGAAGAATTAGACTAGAAGAAAAAGAATAGAAGAAGAAGAAGAAGTATATGCCATTTATTAGCTAACTTAGGTGAACTGGATCATTTATGAGATAAATTAGTTGAAATGGATCGTTTATGAGCTAACTTAGGTGAAATGGATCGTTTATTAGCTAACCTAGGTGAAATGGATCGTTTATGAGCTATCTTAGGTGAAATGGATCGTTTATGAGCTAAGTTAGGTGAAATGGATCGTTTATGAGCTAACCTAGGTGAAATTGATCGTTTATGAGCTAACCTAGGTGAAATGGGTCATTTATGAGCTAACCTACGTGAAATAGGTCGTTTATGAGCTAACCTAGGTGAAATGGGTCGTTTATGAGCTAACCTAGGTGAAATGGGTTGTTTATGAGCTGACCTAGGTGAAATGGGTCGTTTATGAGCTAACCTAGGTGAAATGGGTTGTTTATGAGCTAATCTAGGTGAAATGGATCGTTTTGGAGCTAACTTAGTTGAAATGGGTCGTTTATGAGCTACCTAAGGTGAAATGCCACGTTTTTGAGCTAACTAAGGTGAAATGGATCGTTTTTTGCTAACTTAGGTGAAATGGGTCATTTTGGAGCTAACCTAGGTGAAATGGGTCATTTTGGAGCTAACCTAGGTGAAATGGGTCATTTTAAAGCTAACGTAGGTAAAATGGATCATTTAGGAGCTAATCTACGTAAAATGGGTCATTTTAGAGCTAACTTGGATAAATTGGATCACTTGTAAGCTAACTAAGGTAAAATGAGTCATTTTAGAGCTAACTTAGGTATAATGGATCGTTTATGAGCTAACTAAGCTAATTATGCAATTTTTGACATAAGTAAGCTAAGTACATATTGTTTTAGAGCTAACTTAGGTAAAATGGATGGTTTATGAGGTCAGTAAGCTTATTAAGTCATTTTGGAGGAAAAGAAGCTAACTCTAGGTCATTATGGTAAGCATATTGGAGGAAATAAAGCTAAGTCTAGGTCTTTATGCATTTGTTAAGCAAAACACTAGAGAAACTTACCGTGATCAGGGAGGTGTAGGAGCGGGCTGGCTCGCGCCGCTAGCTGGAGAAGGATCGTGCGATGCGTTTCTGGAGTTAAGTTGCACCAAAGATCATTTCCAATGTCTCGTTAGCATTATGACACTCAAATGTTAAGACTAGCATGTAATGTCCATTCAAATTAAACTCACCATGCTCCTAGGAGCAATCACTGGCATCGACGGAGCGGTCTGATCGGACTTCTCGCACACAGACTGCATATTTGGTTTTCACAACAGAGTCATACTAGTTAGTAATGAGACTCAAATGTTAAGACTAGCAAGTAATCTGTAGAAGAAACTTACGACAAGGAGCTCGTACATGGCCCTTGCATGCATGTCATTCCGTGCCCTCTCCTCCTCCAACATCTTTGTCGTCCTCTCCTCCAACTCCCGCTGCCTCTCCACCGCCTCTGCTAGAAGTTTCTCCGTTCTATCTCTCTCACTCTGTATAGCAGCCTACAACACCACTCACATGACCATTTGTAATCATTGATGGAAGAGCACACAATGTAATGGAGAAAGATAACTAACCTTGAAGGCGAGTTGGACTGGTCGTTCACGAGGCCTTATCTCAGGAGCGAAGCTCGACTGGCACGCCTTGATCTCCGGGAGAGTGCTAGGACAACGGATAAGTCCATCTCCCATGGCTATGGAGCTATGGGACCTCCCGCCACCAGATATCATCAGCAGCTCTGTATCAATGGGACCCTGGCTCGAGTTAAAGTCCTCCCCTTTCCTCGCCTTCCCCTGATCTCTATATTGCGCGAGCTTGTCGTGGGCGGAGATGTTGGTGAAGTTCTTTGTATCATCGAGGTCAGACGCAGAGAATGCCTTGACTTTCTTGTAAGGGCCAGTGTGGGCCATGGCATACAGGTCATACACCTCTGGCACCTTATCCGCCTTATTGTAGCGTGCCTGAAAGAGAGAAACAAAGTAAATTAGTAATTAAAGGGCTAAAGCTAGCATGATGAATGAATTGCATGAATCATGAAGCAAACCACATACCCAGTTCCGCCCGTATTGAAATAAGTTGGAGCTGCCTTGGTGGTGTGGCACACCTTCCATTTGGGCACGTTTGTCCTTGGCCTCGTTGTGGGTGGCCCGCCATTCTTTTGAGCACCACGCATTGACCAACACCTCCCAACAATCCATCCGATCCGCACACCATCTCGGAGGGGCCTAAGTTAGCAAATAGAAACTTGAGCGCCACGGCTATGAATTACTAAATGAAGGAAGTAAGTACAAGGCCTTAAGAATTACCTTCATGTACTGCTCCTTACTCAAGAACTTATCGCGACACTCCTGCTTGGGCTTCTTGATACCACGCCCGGCGTAGTAGTCTCGAACAGCCTGCACCCGAGCCTCATGCCGTAAGTTTTGAAGTAGGCGCTTGCACTCCTTGTCGATAATATCTGCCGCCTCCTCCTCGTATCCCTCCTCACACCTGTAGAATGTCTGCAATCAAATGAGACAATATTGATTAGTACAATTAATAACTAGCTAGTTGAAGATTTTTAATTGTGTAAAGGAGAAATTACCCAGAACTTTCTGATCACCACGTCTGCCCTCGTCTTGCACAAGCCACCGTCGATAATCCCACCCGGCGGGGCCGGGGCAGCCAAGTAGTGCTCCCAACTCAATCCAACCTCTGGAAGCCGACCCTCACCAGGCAACATGACAAACCCCGGGAAGTTTTGCCGAATCAGAACTCCAAGGACGGAGTTGGGCCGGCGGACAATTTCATGGTGGTCCCAACCCCTGCAGCATGACAAGGCCAACACATTAGTTATTTGAAGAAACGTGAATGCAGAAGGTACAAAAAGATTAAATGCACTTACCTCTCCCCATCAGGGAAAATCAACCACCTCTGCTCGCGGGTCGCCGGCACGGACGGGAGCCATGTAGCACCACGCTAGTAGACGTTGCCCCCCCTCCTCCCCCTCCTCCTCAAAATCAGTCGGCTCCCCGCCATCATCAGCATGGCCACTCGGCTGCCCGCCATCATCAGGATGGCCACTCGGCTCCTCAGGCTGACCCGACCAGGTACCCCATCCAGACATGTGCTCCTCCGGGGTCTCGTGGGCCCAACTCTCGTGGGCCGAAGGCCCGTTGACCCGAGGCTCGTGGGCCGAAGACCCGTGGACCGGAGGCTCGTGGACCGGAGTCCGTGTAGCCTCCTCCTCAGACGAGTCCACCCTAGCAGTCACGTGCTCGGTTGAAACAGCTGGGGGTGGCGGCGAGGAAGGCACCATAAGAGTCACCCTACCTCCTATCCCGCAACCACGTGCTCCACCTCCTCTCTTCTTCTTACCTCGTCCCCTGCTGGGCACCGTAGTCGATGATGTCGCCATACTGTCCAGCAACGCTCAGCGGAGAGGTGCGTGTGGAATGGAAGACCTCGCACCACACGCCGACGAAGAAGGGGCCTCGACGCGCTCCCGACCAGCGCCCACCATCTTTCAACACCTGCCATGACAAAGAATAAACGAAATTAGTACAACATAAAAAAAGTACCGACATGAATAATAATATGTATATCACTTAAGTGTATCATCATCAAGTACAACATAAAAAATTGAATACCTGACACTACTAATAATCTCGATCAGTATCATCAATAAATGCATAATCATCATCATCACTATAATCAATGATGGTCTCATAGGGTTCATTGGCATCAACATGTGCGAGGCCACCTTGACGTAATCGGTCAAGCATTGACAGGTCATCCGCAGCAGTAACCTCTTCTTGTTCCGGCTCTTCTTGTTCCTCCTCTGGGGTGATGTCGGATTCACTGTCGCTGTCTACTTCAATGTTTTGGGGTGAAGTATAGCGGTTCTTGAAACGCTTTTTGGAAAGACGTGTCTCTTGGAAGAATTCTCCTTCATATGTGTCTGGGTTAATTTGAGGTTCATAATCCTCTTCCTTTGGGGGAGAAAGTCTAGCACGTGGCGGCACTTCATCAACGACATCCCAACCTTTCAGATTTGGATTAGTTTGGCAGGCCCACGGTAGATAGAATACTCGGGTCGCCTGTTGAGCCGTAATATAGACATCAGGAACATCTAAATGGAAGCTTTGGTTGATTTCAACTAGCCCTATATGTTCATGAGTCCTTCTAGTCTCCTTCGGCTGAAACCAACAAAATTTGAAGACTACGACATTCGGTGGGTTTTCACCATAGAACAGAAATTCATAAATTGCTTCAACTCTCCCATAATACTCGGTACCTCCTTCGCCGATAGCAGATACACAACAATTTGTAGACTTTCGGTCGGCCATAGATAGCTCTTTGCCATAGGTATGAAAGCGATACCCGTTGATGTCGTACTTGTCAAATGAACGGACCTTATAGTCAAAACCATTAGCGACTTGTCTCAATTCGGCGTCCATAGACTCTAAATTAGCCTACAAGTTTAATATGAAAGGATTGTTGCATTACACACAAATTAGCGAATGAAATGAAATTGTCTAATAGAAATTACCGTTTGTTTGAACCAAGAGATGAAACCGGGATAGCCGCCTCCTTGCTTTGCGAGAAGCTCATACTCTTCGACGGAATCCTTTTGGATCTCCGCTCCATACGAGAATATGGCGGCGTATCGACTGTATGACATATCCAGGAATAAGAGCAGTTCAAAGGAAATAGAAGTTGCGAAACAATGTACCGAGAACTTACTCGATGTACGGCCGCACTTCTATCAGGTTGTTGAAGATATACAATGAAATGGTCCGCCATTCTTTGTTATCCAAAGATACTGGATGTGAAACACTAGCTGGTGCGAGATTCCCTTTGAATAGGCTGAGGTTGGATCCACCCTTTTTAGGGTCGTCAGCATTGTACCGAGGCTTCGGATTATGCAAATGACGATTTTTGGCTTCGTAGTGTGCTGTTACAAAGTTTGCCGCCTCCTCTGTGATGAATGCCTCAGCCATCGATGCTTCAATTCTACGTTTATTTTTACATTTTTCTCTAAGCATCTTCTGCATCCTCTCAGTTGGGTAGCACTAACGATTTTGCACGCCCCCCCAATCTCGCCTCGGTCGGGAGATGCATAATCAAATGCTGCATTGGATTAAAGAAGCCCGGTGGAAAGATCTTCTCTAACTTGCAGATCAACTCCGGCGCCAACTCTTCCATTTCTTCTAGCACGCGAGGTAATAGTTCTTTCGCACAAAGAACACAGAAGAAATAGCTGAGTTCTGCCAGTACTAGCCATTCATCCTCAGGGATGAAGCCACGCAACATCACCGGCATTACCCGCTCAATCCATATGTGCCAATCATGACTCTTGAGACCAAATATCTTCAATTTATCAAGATTCGCTCCCCTCTTTAGATTCGCTGCATACCCATCGGGGAACATCAACTGCTGTTGCACCCACAAGATAATTTCCCTCATAGCTGGCCTTCCAAGATTGAACCATGCCTTTGGCTTCGTCCAGTTCTGCTTTCCTTTCGGTTCTTTCATGTTTTGTAACGGCCTATCACATAGCGCCTCCAGATCGAGTCTAGCCTTAGTATTATCCTTTGACTTCCCATCTATGCCGAATAATGTACCAAAAAGTGCCTCGGCGATATTCTTCTCAGTGTGCATCACGTCGATGTTGTGTGGGCAAAGGAGGTCTTTGAAGTAAGGCAGATCCCATAAGCATGTTTTGTGAGTCCACGTGTGCTTAGTATTATACCCCTTGAAGTACCCTGGACGCTGTGGATCTGGCTCGAGAGCGTTTAACTGATCCAGGATCTGTTGGCCTGTCAATGCAGGTGGTGCAAAGTTTTTGACAACTCTACCTCTGATGAAGTTCTTCTTGTCTTTCCTAAACTTATGGCGAGGATCCAGGAACTGTCTATGCATGTCGAAGCAAGAAAACTTGCGACCGGCCTGAAGCCAACGAAACTCAAGAGCTCCCTTGCATGTGGGGCACGGGAACCTTCCATGCACACACCAGCCAACGAATAGCGCATACGCCAGCAAGTCATGCGTCGAGTACATGTACCAGACACGCATTATGAAGTTCCTTTTGCTATAGGCGTCGTATGTCTTGAACCCATTATCCCAGGCTTCTTGCAATTCTTCCTTAAGCGGCTGGATGTACACATTCATATTTTCCCCGGATAGTTGGGCCCTGGAATTATCAACGTCAGGAAAATGTTCTTTCTTTGCATAATATGTCCGAGGGGGGGGGGGAGATTGAGTGGAAAGACAAATACGGGCCAACAACTATATTGGGCTGCCGTCATACCAAACACACTGAACCCATCCGTGCTGATGCCGACTCGAGGATGCCTCGGATCTGCCGCTTTGTCAGCATGTAATTCATCAAACTTTTTCCATGCAATACCATCCGATGTGTGTACCATCATCAGATTCCCATTTGCATCTAGTTTGGTTGTTTTGCCTGTTTTGTGCCATGTCATCTGTCTGGCCGTCTCTTCGACCATGAAAAGACGTTGAAGTCTTGGTATGATTGGCATATACCGAAGAACACTAACGGGGTTTTTGGTATGTGTCTTCTCACCCATACCGTTGTCTACCACAATATACCTGGAAGACATGCAAATGGGACAATAGTTCAAGTCCGCATAGTCAAGCCTAAATAAGGCACATCCTTTGTCACAGGCATATTCAATGCACGGAGGATTTTGTCCGACTAGTACAGGTTTGCAGGCATTACATGGCCTTTGGGTAGAAAGCGTCCAAATACTGTCATAATTGCGTCATAGCATTCTCTGCCCAAGTTGAACTGAGCCTTCAGAGCCATTACTTGTGAGATGGCATCCAACTGACAAAGCTCAGTGTGCTCGTGGAGCGGACGTTTTGAAGACTCCAACATTTCATTGAAGGCCTTTGCAGATTCCTCCATTTCCTCGTCCGAATCCCGAGCATCATCATAGTCTTGCACCATGTTTTCCATCTCGGTACCATGCTCGTCGGTGCGACGACGATCCACCTCACCTCGGTCACGTTGGGCAGACTCACCATGAAATGTCCACACCATATAATCGGGCATAAAACCACTCTTCTGCAGGTGTTTTCCCATTTCAGCCTCTGTCCTCTTTTCCCAATTGCCGCACCGGAAACAGGGGCACCAGGTTTTCGTCTAGCCATTTGCAAATGCGGCTTGCACAAACCCCTTGGTTTTTGTGAACCATTCAGCGCTCCATTTCTTCTGACCAGTGTGACCGGTATACATCCACGCACGATCACTCATCTTGACTTTCAAAGCTACTGGACACACAACAATTATATATGTAATTCACCATGTATATATTCATCAGTTGATCTACTTTGTCAATTTTATTACGTCCATGCAACCTACACTCTAATAGGTAATGATAGGTCCTAATCCCACCCGTGTATGTGTAGATTGGGTTCATTTTCCCATGCTATGCTCCGGATCTGACGCAAAATTTCGGTAGCACCTCCCCGTTGTTCTCCTGATACACGTCTCTGTAATAAACAGAGAGGATGTGTACCCGGAGAACAACAGGGGAGGCACTGACGAAATTTATGCGTCGGATCCGGAGCAAAGCATATGGGAAAATGAACCCAATCTACACATACTCGGGTTGTCCATGGATAGAGTTGGACAATTCGAAAGAATCAAGGTTATAAATATGCAAATGCATGCATATTTATAACTATGACGCTTTCGAACGGGAGACACATATTGGTTACGCATACTGATGATTCAAGACACATATATAGCTAGCTATCAAGTTTCATTGGAATTGATCAAATAATTAATGGGGGAGGAGGACATGTCATTTGTGCTCACCCACAAACGAAGGGGCAGAGCTCGTCAAACGCACAGCGAGGTCGTGGAACACCAAACCTCGCAGCGATGAAACAACTGCACATTTAAAACTACCCGATCAACACAATTATATATGATGTTTTTCATAACAAAATCGAAAAATACATGACCTAAGTAATAATTCACAAATATATGACCCCATCGGCCTCTGGAAGGCCAAAGAACACCTTTTCGGGAGGTCTCGGGGGTCGGGGTGTCGTGTCGGTGTCGGGGTGCCGTGTCGGGGTCGGGGTGCTGTTTCGGGGTCGGGGGGTCGTGCCGGTGTCGGGGTGCCGTGTCGGGGTCGGGGTGCTGTTTCGGGGTCGGGGTGTCGTGTCGGGGTGTCGGGTCAGGCTCGGGGTCGGGGTGTCGGGTCAGGCTCGGGGTCGGGGTGTCGGGGTCGGGGTCGGGGTCTCGGGGTCAGGGTGTCGGGTCAGGGTGCCGGGTCGGGGTCGGGGCGTTGTGTTGGTGTCGGGGTCGGGGTGTCGGGTCAGGCTCGGGGTCAGGGTGTCGAGGTCGGGGTCGGGGTGTCGGGGTCGGTGTCTCGGGGTCGGGGTGTCGTGTCGGGGTGCCGGGTCGGGGTCGGGGTGCCGGTTCGGGTCGGGGTTTTTTCCTCTTTTTTCCTTTTCTTCTTCTTCCTCTTCTTCCTTTTCTTCCTCTTTTTTTCCATTTCTTCTTCTTCCTCTTCTTCCTCTTCTTCCTCTTCTTCCTTTTCTTCCTTTTCTTCCTTTTTTCCTCTTTTTTCCTTTTCTTCTTCTTCCTCTTCTTCCTCTTCTTCTTTTTTCTTCTTCTTCCTCTTCTTCTTCTTCCTTTCCTTTTTTCTCTTCTTCTTCTTCTCCTCCTCTCTAATTTTTTCTTCTTCTTTACTAAAACTAAACCTAAACCTAAAACTAAAATTAAACCTAAATCTAAAACTAAATCTAAACTAAACATAAACCTAAAACTAAAAAACAGAAAAAAGGAAAAAACTAAATCTAAACCTAAAACTAAACTAAACCTAAACCTAAAACTAAAACTAAACCTATAAAACTAAAACTAAAACTAAACTAAACATAAACCTAAAACTAAAAAAAACAGAAAAAGGAAAAATAAGAGCAGGTAGCGCTCACCTGGGGCAGGGCCGGTGGAGGAGGTGGCCGACAGAGGAGGCGGCGGGGCGGCCTGGGGCGGCGGCGTCGGGCGGCAGTGGCGACGGGGCCGGGCCCGGGGCGGTGGGGCGCGGGGGGGCCGGGGCACGGCGGCGCCGAGACGGCAGGGCGGTGGGGGCGATAGGGTGGGGGCGGTGGGGCGCCGGGTGGTGGGGCGATGGCGCCGGGCGGCAGTGGCGACGGGGCCAGGGCCGGAACGGTGGGGCGCGGGGGGGGGGGGGCGGGGCGCCGGGGCGCGGTGGCGCCGAGACGGCAGGGCGGCGGGGGCGACGGGGCCGCGGTGGCACAGGGGCGGGGGGCCGGTGGGGCGGCGGGGTGGTGGGGCGATGGGGCGATGGCGAGTGGTGGGGGTGGCGGCGCGCGTGTGAAGAGGGAGACAAACAGAGAGAGAGAGAGAGAGAGAGAGAGAGAGAGAGGGGGGGGCAGGGTGGGGCGCGGCCGTTATATATGTTAAATCTTTGTCGTCTGCCCCATTTTGCCGTCCGCTTTTTGGCTCTTTGCCGTCCGCTAGCAGACGGCAAAGAGGGGGGCCGTTAAGTTTTTTAAGCAGTTCGTCAGTGGGGCCCCCTCCCACTTTGCCATCTGCTAGCCGACGGCAAAGAATCTTTGCCGTCTGCTAGCTGCCGTCTGCTTTTGGGTAGCTGATGGCAAAGAGCTTCTTTGCCGTCTGCTAGCTGATGGCAAAGAGCTGGCAGATGGCAAAGTAGCTGATTCCAGTAGTGACATACCCCCAAGCGACCAGATACGGAGCCAAAACCCTAATTCCACCGCCGCAACTTTCTGTATCCACGAGATCCCATCTTGGGGCCTGTTCCGGAGCTCCGCCGGAGGGGGCATCCATCACGGAGGGCTTCTACATCAACACCATAGCCTCTCCGATGAAGTGTGAGTAGTTTACCTCAGACCTACGGGTCCATAGTTAGTATCTAGATGGCTTCTTCTCTCTTTTTGTATCTCAATACAATGTTCTCCCCCTCTCTTGTGGAGAACTATTTGATGTAATCTTCTTTTTGCGGTGTGTTTGTTGAGACCAATGAATTGTGGGTTTATGATCAAGTCTATCTATGAATAATATTTGAATCTTCTCTGAATTCTTTTATGTATGATTGGTTATCTTTGCAAGTCTCTTCAAATTATCAGTTTGGTTTGGCCTACTAGATTGATCTTTCTTGCAATGGGAGAAGTGCTTAGCTTTGGGTTCAATCTTGCGGTGTCCTTTCCTAGCGACAGTAGGGGCAGCAAGGCATGTATTGTATTGTTGCCATCGAGGATAACAAGATGGGGTTTTCTTCATATTGCATGAGTCTATCACTCTACATCATGTCATCTTGCCTAAGGCGTTACTCTGTTTTTAACTTAATACTCTAGATGTATGCTGGATAGCGGTTGATGAGTGGAGTAATAGTAGTAGATGCAGGCAGGATTCGGTCTACTTGTCTCGGACGTGATGCCTATATACATGATCATACCTAGATATTCTCATAACTATGCTCAATTCTGTCAATTGCTCAACAGTAATTTGTTCACCCACCGTAGAATACTTATGCTCTCGAGAGAAGCCACTAGTGAAACCTATGGCCCCCGGGTCTATCTCCATCATATTAATCTCCTTCTACTTAGTTATTTCCTTTGCTATTTACTTTGCCTTTATTTTACTTTGCATCTTTATCACAAAAATACCAAAAATATTATCTTACCATATCTATCAGATCTCACTCTCGTCAGTGGCCTTATAGGTATTGACAACCTCTATTTGTGTTGGTTGTGAGGATTTATTTGTTTTGTGCAGGTACGAGGGACTCGCGCGTGGCCTCCTACTGGATTGATACCTTGGTTCTCAAAAACTGAGGGAAATACTTATGCTACTTTGCTGCATCATCCCTTCCTCTTCTGGGAAAACCAATGCAGTGCTCAAGAGGTAGCAAGAAGGATTTCTGGCGCCGTTGCCGGGGATGTCTACGCAAAAGTCAACATACCAAGTACCCATCACATACCCTTATCTCCCGCATTACATTATTTGCCATTTGCCTATCGTTTTCCTCTCCCCCACTTCACCCTTCCCGTTTTATTTGCCCTCTCTCTCTCTATCCTGCCTCTCTTTCTCTATTTGCCTCCTTTTGCCCGCTTGCTTTTTGTTTGCTTGTGAGTTAGTTTGCTTGCTTGTCACGATGGCTCAAGATAATACTAAATTGTGTGACTTCACCAATACCAACAACAATGATTTTATTAGCACTCTGATTACTCCTCTTACCGATGCTAAATCTTGTGAAATTAATGCTGCTTTGCTGAATCTTGTCATGAAAGATCCGTTTTCCGGCCTTCCTAGTGAAGATGCCGCCACCCATCTAAATAGCTTCGTTGATTTGTGTGACATGCAAAAGAAGAAAGATGTGGATAATGATATTGTTAAATTGAAGCTATTTCCTTTTTCGCTTAAAGATCATGCTAAAGCTTGGTTTTCGTCTTTGCCTAAAATAAGTATTGATTCATGGAATAAGTGCAAAGATGCTTTTATCTCTAAGTGTTTTCCTCCCACTAAGATCATCTCTCTTAGAAACGATATTATGAATTTTAAACAACTTGATCATGAACATGTTGCACAAGCTTGGGAGAGAATGAAATTAATGATACATAATTGCCCTACTCATGGTTTAAATTTGTGGATGATTGTTCAGAATTTTTATGCCGGATTGAATTTTGCTTCCAGAAATCTTTTAGATTCGGCCGCGGGAGGCACTTTTATGGAATTCACTTTAGGAGAATCTACTAAACTCCTAGATAATATTATGGTTAATTATTCTCAATGGCATACTGAAAGATCTACTAATAAAAAGGTGCATGCGATAGAAGAAATTAATGTTTTGAGTGGAAAGATGGCTGAACTTATGAAATTATTTGCTAATAAGAGTGTTTATTCTGATCCTAATGATATGCCCTTGTCTACTTTGATTGAGAATAATAATGAATCTATGGATGTGAATTTTGTTGGTAGGAACGATTTTGGTAACAACGCGTATAGAGGAAATTTCAACCCTAGGCCTTATCCTAGTAATCCCTCTAATAATTATGGTAATTCCTACAACAATTCTTATGGAAATTATAATAAGATGCCCTCTGATTTTTAATCTAATATTAAAGAATTTATTACTTCGCAAAAGAATTTTAATACTATGACTGAAGAAAAATTGCTTAAGATTGATGATTTGGCTAGGAACGTTGATAGAATTTCTCTTGATGTTGATTCTTTAAAACTTAGATCTATTCCACCTAAGCATGATATCAATGAGTCTCTCAAATCCATGGGAATTTCCATTGATGAGTGCAAAGAAAGAACCGCTAGGATGCGTGCTAAGAAAGATGCCTTTATAAGAGCGTGTTCTTCTAGTTCCTATGAAAATAAAGGTTAAGATCTAAAAGTTATTGATGTGTCCCCTATTAAATCTTTGTTTTGCAATATGAATCTTGATAATGATGGGACTGAATATGATCCACCTTTACCTAGAAGGCGTTCCAAGAATTCAGAATTTGTTGATCTTGATGCTAAATTTGATAAAAGTGGGATTGAAGAAATTAAAACCCTAGATTTTGCTAAACCCACTATTATGGATTTCAAGAAATTTAACTTTGAAAATTGCTCTTTTATTGATTGTATTTCCTTGTTGCAATCCGTGCTAAATTCTCCTCACACTTATAGTCAAAATAAAGCGTTTACTAAACATATCGTTAATGCCTTGATGCAATCTTATGAAGAAAAACTTGAATTGGAAGTTTCTATCCCTAGAACACTTTATGATGAGTGCCAACCAACTATTAAAATTAAAATTAAAGATCATGAATGCTATGCTTTATGTGATTTGGGTGCTAGTGTTTCCATGATTCCAAAGGCTTTGTGTGATTTGTTAGGTTTCCGTGATTTTGATGATTGCTATCTAAACTTGCACCTTGCGGATTCCACTATTAAGAAAACTATGGTAAGAATTAATGATGTTCTTATTGTTGCAATTAGGAATTATATGCTTGTAGATTTTATTGTTCTTGACATAGATTGCAATCCTTCATGTCATATTATTCTTGGTAGACCTTTCCTTAGAACGATTGGTGCAATTATTGATATGAAGGAAGGAAATATTAGATTCCAATTTCCATTAAGGAAAGGCATGGAACACTTTCCTAGAAAGAAAATTAAATTACCTTATGAATCTATTATGAGAGCCACTTATGGATTGCCTACCAAAGATGACAATACCTAGATCTATTCTTGCTTGTTATGCCTAGCTAGGGGCGTTAAACGATAGCGCTTGATGGGAGGCAACCCAATTTTATTTTTATTCCTTGCTTTTTGCTCCTGTTTATTAATAAATAATTTATCTAGCCTATGTTTTGGTTGTGTTTTTTGTGTTTAATTAGTGTTTGTGCCAAGTAGAACCATTGGGAAGACTTGGGGAAAGTCTTGTTGAACTTGCTGTAAAAAACAGAAACTTTAGAGCTCACAAGAACAGCTGTCATTTTTATTTGGGAAAATGATATTTAGTTAATTCTTTTTTCAGATGATTAATAGATAAATTCCTCACGTCCAGCAATTTATTTTAGAATTTTTGGGGTTCCATATCTTGCGCTAGCTACAGATTACTACAGACTATTCTGTTTTTGACAGATTCTGTTTTTCGTGTGTTGTTTGCTTATTTTGATGAATCTATGGCTAGTAAAATAGTTTATAAACCATAGAGAAGTTTGAATACAGTAGGTATAACACCAATATAAATAAATAATGAGTTCATTACAGTACCTTGAATTGGTCTTTTATTTTCTTTCGCTAGCGGAGCTCACGAGATTTTCTACTTTAAGTTTTGTGTTGTGAAGTTTTCAACTTTTGGGTAAAGATTTGATGGATTATGGAACAAGGAGTGGCAAGAACCTAAGATTGGGGATGCCCTTGGCACCCCCAAGATAATCTAAGGACATCTAAAAGCCAAAGCTTGGGGATGCCCCAGAAGGCATCCCCTCTTTCGTCTACTTCAATCGGTAACTTTACTTGGAGCTATATTTTTATTCGCCACATGATATGTGTTTTACTTGGAGCGTCTTATATGATTTGAGTCTTTGCTTGTTAGTTTACCACAATCATCCTTTCTGTACACACCTTTTGAGAGAGCCATACATGATTTGGAATTTGTTAGAATACTCTATGTGCTTCGCTTATCTCTTTTAGAGCACGATGGTGGATTTGTTTTATAGAAACTATTGATCTCTCATGCTTCACTTAGATTATTTTGAGAGTCTTAATAGCATGGTAATTTGCTTAAAATCCTAATATGATAGGTGTTCAAGATTAGTAAAATTTTCTTATGAGTGTTTTGAATACTAAGAGAAGTTTGATGCTTGATGATTTCCTTGAGATATGGAGGTAATAATATCAAAGTCATGCTAGTTGAGTAGTTGTGAAATTGAGAAATACTTGTGTTAAAGTTTGCAAGTCCTGTAGCATGCACATATGGTAAACGTTATGCAACAAATTTGAAACATGAGGTGTTATTTGATTATCTTCCTTATGAGTGGCGGTCGGGGACGAGCGATGGTCTTTTCCTACCAATCTATCCCCCTAGGAGCATGCGCGTAGTATCGAGGTTTTTGATGACTTGTAGATTTTTACAATAAGTATGTGAGTTCTTTATGACTAATGTTGAGTCCATGGATTATACGCACTCTCACCCTTCCATCCTTGCTAGCCTCTTTGGTACCGTGCATTGCCCTTTCTCACATTGAGAGTTGGCGCAAACTTCGCCGGTGCATCCAAATCCCGTGATATGATACGCTCTTTCACACATAAACCTCCTTATATCTTCCTCAAAACAGCCACCATACCTACCTATTATGGCATTTCCATAGCCATTCTGAGATATATTGCCATGCAACTTTCCATCATTCCGTTCATAAAGACACATTCATTATTGTCATATTGCTTAGCATGATCATGTAGTTGACATAGTATTTGTGGCAAATCCACCGTTCATAATTCTTTCATACATGTCACTCTTGGTCCATTGCATATCCCGGTACACCGCCGGAGGCATTCATATAGAGTCATCTTTTGTTCTAGTATCAAGTTGTAATCATTGAGTTGTAAATAAATAGAAGTGTGATGATCATCATTTTCTGGAGCATTGTCCCAAGTGAGGAATAAAAAAAGAGAAAGGCCATAAAAAATAGAAGGGACAATGTTACTATCCTTTGCCACACTTGTGCTTCAAAGTAGCACCTTAATCTTCATGTTAGAGAGTCGCTTGTTTTGTCACTTTCATATACTAGTGGGAATTTTTCATTATAGAACTTAGCTTGTATATTCCAACAATGGGCCTCCTCAAGTGCCCTAGGTCTTCGTGAGCAAGCTAGTTGGATGCACACCCACTAGTTTCTTTTGTTGAGCTTTCATACATTTATAGCTCTAGTGCATCGGTTGCATGGCAATCCCTACTCCTTGCATTAACATCAATCGATGGGCATCTCCATAGCCCATTGATTAGCTTCGTTGATGTGAGACTTTCTCCTTTTTGTCTTCTCCACATAACCCCCCTCAATATATTCTATTCCACCCATAGTGCTATGTCCATGGCTCGCGCTCATATATTGTGTGAAAGTTTATAGGTTTGAGATTACTAAAGTATGAAACAATTGCTTGGCTTGTCATCGGGGTTGTGCATGATGAGAGCATTCTTGTGTGACGAAAATGAAACATGACTAAACCATATGATTTTGTAGGGATGAACTTTCTTTGGCCATGTTATTTTGAGAAGACATAATTGCTTAGTTAGTATGCTTGAAGTATTATTATTTTTATGTCAATATGAACTTTTGTCTTGAATCTTTCAGATCTGAATATTCATTCCACAATTGAGAAGAATTACACTAAAATTATGCCAAGTAGCACTCCGCATCAAAAAAATTGTTTTTATCATTTACCTACTCGAGGACGAGCAGGAATTAAGCTTGGGGATGCTTGATACGACTTCAACGTATCTATAATTTTTGATTGCTCCATGCTATATTATCTACTATTTTGGACATTATTGTGCTTTATTATCCACTTTTATATTATTTTTGGGACTAACCTATTAACCGGAGGCCCAGCCTAGAATTCCTGTTTTTTCCTGTTTTAGGGTTTCGAAGAAAAGGAATATCAAACGCAGTCCAAACGGAATGAAACCTTTGGGAACGTGATTTTCTCAACGAACAAGACCCGGGAGACTTAGACCCTACGCCTACCCCCCCCCCCCCAGGCGCGCCCTCCACCCTCGTGGCCCCCCTTTTGGTCCACCGACGTACTCCTTCCTCCTATATATACCTATGTACCCCCAAACGATCAGATACGGAGCCAAAACCCTAATTCCACCGCCGCAACTTTCTGTATCCACGAGATCCCATCTTGGGGCCTGTTTCGGAGCTCCGCTGGAGGGGGCATCGATCACGGAGGGCTTCTACATCAACACCACAGCCCCTCCGATGAAGTGTGAGTAGTTTACATCAGACCTACGGGTCCATAGTTAGTAGCTAGATGGCTTCTTCTCTCTTTTTGTATCTCAATACAATGTTCTCCCCCTCTCTTGTGGAGAACTATTCGATGTAATCTTCTTTTTGCGGTGTGTTTGTTGAGATCGATGAACTGTGGGTTTATGATCAAGTCTATCTATGAATAATATTTGAATCTTCTCTGAATTCTTTTATGTATGATTGATTGTCTTTGCAAGTCTCTTCGAATTATCAGTTTGGTTTGGCCTACTAGATTGATCTTTCTTGCAATGGGAGAAGTGCTTAGCTTTTGGTTCAATCTTGCAGTGTCCTTTCCCAGTGACAGTAGGGGCAGCAAGGCACGTATTGTATTGTTGCCATCGAGGATGACAAGATGGGGTTTTCTTCATATTGCATGAGTCTATCCCTCTACATCATGTCATCTTGCTTAAGGCGTTACTTTGTTTTTAACTTAATACTCTAGATGCATGCTGGATAGCGGTCGATGAGTGGAGTAATAGTAGTAGATGCAGGCAGGAGTCGGTCTACTTGTCTCGGACGTGATGCCTATATACATGATCATACCTAGTTATTCTCATAACTATGCTCAATTCTGTCAATTGCTCAACAGTAATTTGTTCACCCACAGTAGAATACTTATGCTCTCGAGAGAAGTCACTAGTGAAACCTATGGCCCCCGGGTCTATCTCCATCATATTAATCTCCTACTACTTAGTTATTTCCTTTGCTATTTACTTTGCCTTTATTTTACTTTGCATCTTTATCACAAAAATACCAAAAATATTATCTTATCATATCTATCAGATCTCACACTCGTAAGTGGCCTTATAGGGATTGACAACCCCTATTTGCGTTGGTTGCGAGGATTTATTTGTTTTGTGCAGGTACGAGGGACTCGCGCGTAGCCTCCTACTGGATTGATACCTTGGTTCTCAAAAACGGAGGGAAATACTTATGCTACTTTGCTGCATCATCCCTTCCTCTTCGGGGAAAACCAACGCAGTGCTCAAGAGGTAGCAGGCAACGCCATGCAGGCAGAGACAGAAGCCAGGTGTGTGGAGAGCGACGAGTCGGTGGCCAGCTTCTCCGTGTCCGCCGCCATCATCGAGGAGAAGTAGACCACGGGAGCCCGCCGCCACTTGGGTCCCATGAAGGCCACCACCGAGGCGATGACTGCGCATTCAGGTGGTTTCTTTGCTGCTTCGTCTCTTCCGAGGACCTTCGTCGACCCCGCAAGTGTCTGCCAGACATGAGGAAGACAATGGGATCCGCGGGTGGCCATTTAGATTAGGTACTCCCTCTCCTGCTGGCGGTAAATATTTGTTCTAAGAATGGATAAATTGGATGTGTCTATAACTAAAATAAGTCTAGATACATCCATTTCTAGGACAAGAATTTCCGGACGGAGTGAGTATTAATTATACCAAGAGAGCTGGATTAGCACCGCTTAGTTCATGTAATTGTAATGAAATCCATCATGTTTATATGAAGATCCGGCTTTTTTATACGAAATCCTGCATGCTTATATGAAAACAGTCCGTGTTTGCACGAATTTCATCTGGTTTGTTAGAGTTGTGAAAATGTGTGCCGCTGGCATTTGATGTCGTCCTCCGCGGAAGGAAGCGGGAGGAAATTTGTCGGCTGCCCTTGGAGATGCTCTTATGCTGGAAATAATAGTCACATCCAATCCATTTGAGTTAATTGTGTGTATGATTCTCCCTCTATAAAAAGTTGATTGCATGTACAGTGTACACGTGACTTGCAGGGTGGCTAGAGCTTCGTACAGAAAGTTAAAAAGAAACAAGTCCATCCTTAATCTTGTATTGTAAGTACTCTATGGGTTCCACTAACAGTACAGTAGCAAAAGAAGTATATATTAAATAAGTAATATATAATATAAAAATTTAAAGTTAAAGACAGAATTCGAACTCAGGTCATCGTGTTGCGAGCATCCGACGCTAACCAGTCCAACACATTTTTGTTGTAGACCATGCTGGAGATGTATCTCCATGTCTACTCTTATACTCCATTTGTTCCTAAATATTTGTCTTTTTCAGATTTCAAATGGAGTACCACATACAAATGTGTATGTAGACATATTTAGAGTGTAGATTCACTCATTTTGCACCATAGTAGTCACTTGTTGAAATCTCTAAAAAGACAAAAATTTAGGAACGGAGGGAGTACAAAACAGAGTTGGTGATGATGGTGTGCGTGCCATCCTGCAATATAGACCGTCGGATTTATATCTAATGGATAGGAAGGAAACTGTCACAATTTTGCAAAAAGATACCCACACCCCTCTCCACGTTTGCAAATAAGGCCTTCCCTCGTTGATCCTTTTCTCTACTCTTACTAGCAATGTGCCCGTGCGTTGCAACGGATCCAAAATAGAATAATACATGTTCACAAACTTGAAAGAAAAACACTCTAGTTTGGTGTATATATCACTAAAAATATACTCGTATTAGGTTTCACTCAAAATATATTCCTTGTGGCTGTTTTGATGAGGTGGGGGATGTGGTTAGTTTCAAGATACTAAGGGGCTTTTGCAAATTGGAGCAGAGAAGTGGGGTCTTGTTGCAGAAATGCCACGACTTACATCATAGTCGTTAGATGCAGATCTGATGGTCAGAAATGACGGATGGCAGACACACCATCATCACCAACTAAGTCTTTTATAGGAGTTAGAGATAAAAAATAGAGTTGGTGATGATGGTGTGCCTACCATCCTGCAATATAGGCCGTTGATTTATATCTGATGGATAGGAAGGAAACTATGGCAATTTTGCAAAAAGATACCCACCCCCTCTCCACATTTGCAAATGAGGCCTTCCCTCGTTCATCCTTTTCTCTCACAAGATAAACTACTCATATAAATGCATCTTGATGTTCCGTGCAACGCATGGGCATCTTGCTAGTCTCTCACAAGATAAACTACTCATACAAATACATCTTGATGTTTCATGAAACGCACGGGAATCTAGCTAGTTTCTTTTAAAATAGTTACTTCGATAATTGGGTTGAGGTGATATATTATATGTCTGCCCCGAATGATTTCAGATTCACTAGTAGTAACAAAGAAAAGGTTGTCTTGTTAATTAACAGAAACTAGGGTGAAAACTATCACATGAGGCCGGTGAAAACAAGGCACATTGGGTTCAGCGTCATCGTCACTATAGCTGTGCACGCACGAGAAGTCTACATATCGAGGGGGCTATAAAGAAAAAGACGTATCTCGTGTGTTTGAGCAAGGCACAGAGACACAATGTTTGAGAGAGAAACCGATTGATAGATTAAGATCAGATCGAGTTGTCACCCTTCTGCTATCATTGTTGTGGTTGGGGGTGGGGGAAGGGGAGGGAGAGAAAGACGCATCAAGAGTGTGCGCGGTACGCACAGAGGCACAACTAGCGAGTGTGTGTGTGTGTCTGTGTGTGTTTGAAAGAGGAGTAGATAGATTACTATCAAGATCGAGGTGCCACCCTACTCCTTCGGTGTCTGGTAGTGTGTGTGTGTGTGTGTTTGAGAGAGAAGCCAGTCGATAGATTATTATCAAGATTGAGGTGTCACCCTACTCCTTCGGTGTCGGGAAGTGTGTGTGTGGGTGGGTGGGAGGGGGCAGTGACACTTACATATCTCTACTCTTATAAAAAACAGAGTTGGTGATGATGGTGTTCCTGCCATCCTGCAATATAGGCCATCCGATTTATATCTGACGGATAGGAAGGAAACTATGGCAATTTTGCAAAAGGATACCCATACCCCTCTCCAAATTTGCAAATAAGGCATTCCCTCGTTCATCCTATTCTCCCACAAGATAAACTAATCATACAAATGCATCTTGATGTTCCGTGCAACGCATGGGTATCTTGCTAGTAGGGAGAAGGAGTTTGCGTGACCCATGTCTATATTAAGGGATAGGTACATAGGATGTGTGTGAGGCATACTTAAAGCATCACGGAGATAAACAAACGGTGTGCATGCAAGTGCCGGAAAAAATGAAGCGATAAACAATGTCTACGCGCGTGCGCCTGTGTGTGTGTGTGTGTGTGTGTGTGTGTGTGTGTGTGAGAGAGAGAGAGAGAGAGAGAGAGAGAGCAAGATCTCAAAACAAAAGGTGCTCTGCTGGAATCCCATTGTATGTATTCTTATGGTTTTGAAACTCGAGTTAACCTTAGGCATATGTGTGAGAGACATAATTATCCTTTGAGACATTAGTGGTTGTGGGTGGGCGGAATTAAAGGTGTGGGCATGTTCGACAGAGAGAGCATGTGTGTTTCTGTGTGAGATACTGGTAGGACAGGGTAGAAATACGAATTCTAACCTTGACATAGGGAGGGAAATACACGAAGTGCGCGTGTGTGATTCCGATGC
This sequence comes from Triticum aestivum, assembly GCF_018294505.1. Taxonomy (NCBI): domain Eukaryota; kingdom Viridiplantae; phylum Streptophyta; class Magnoliopsida; order Poales; family Poaceae; genus Triticum; species Triticum aestivum. The sequence goes on along the minus strand of NC_057809.1, from coordinate 451,267,834 downwards.
CCACGGGGAAATGAGATATGTATGCGTGTGAGAGAGATTGCACAATTCATTCATGTATCACTATCTAGCGATCGTGGACATGCATCGCTTGAACATAAATCAATATCTACTTCGTATCGTGGCTAAAGGTACAATATTGATTCAACGCTATAAAGATTGGACACTCACATATCACATTTTTTTCTATCTAAATAAACCTTTTCAATTGTGCATGCCAAAGTGACAGTGATGTTTCTTCAAACAACCAATGTAGCTATCATGTACATGCACCATTGTTACTCTTGCATTCAAATTCATTAGTCTTGGATGATTTAAGGTTCTATTATGAAGTTATATATGTAATATTCATATATGAATTTGACGGGTACGCAATTTATGAAATGGAGCCTATGTAATCATATGACGTTACACTTTTAAGTAGCGGACTACAATATCCATTTCTTTTGTGGGACTACAATGTCAATTTCTTTTTGTGTGCCTCTACACTAGCACGTCAATGCATTATGTTTAAAGTAAATAACCAATGGCGCTAAATTATCTATTTACACGAGAAATACATAGGCTGAGCGTTTGATCCCTTTTTTGTGAACGCGTCTCTACACCCGTACGATTGGCCGCGCCCGTGTGAACGTCCAAGTTATCGGCGCATCATCCTGAGTTATTGTTTTTTTCTAGGGTGGACTTCACACCAGTTATTAACTGCTGATGCATGCCCCGTGTACACAGTCTCGCATGACCTTCCCACTAGCATGGTCCAAAATTAGTTGAAACTGGATATGAACGATCCCGCGGGCGGCAAAATCTCCTGCCTCCTTCTAAAATTTCAGCCACCTAGTCTTTAGAATGCGAAATTCCCCTTTTTTTCCTTGGTGCATGGAGAACAATAGTAACAATACCGCCCTCATCTACATAATAGGTCGGGGCTGCTTTGGTAACTTCAGGTTTCCCCCACCACACGGCACCCTATTTCCTCTCCCCCTCCCGCAAAAAATGACTAACTCCACAGCACCAGAGCATCTTACATCACGCCGTCCATACTTCATTGGCCTTTCTACCCCTCCCCTCTCAAAACCCTAGACTGCTCATCCACTAGCGTACCAGAGCCCATTCACTGCTAGCGGTGGCCACCTCATCGGATCTGCTTCTGCGGCCGCATCTAACCCTCCCACCTCCACTAGAAACAAGTAGACTACTCATCCACCACTATACCACAGCCCATTCAGTGCCGGCCTTGTCCACATCGCTGGATCTTCTTCGCCGGTACTCTCGTCAACCGTAGCGCATCTGCAATGGAACTCCCCACCGGAGACGCTTCGTCCACCCCCCCGGGAGCCGCCCCACCGACGGCCTCTAATCCTCTTTGCCGACACCTTCCTCAACCCTACCGGCGCCGCTTGGCCGACACCATCGTCAACCCTACTGGAGTACCTTCACCTATACCATTCTCAACCCTACCGGGGCCGCTTTGCCAACTCACAAGTCCACGACCACAGATCCGCTTCGTCGCACCCTCGTCCAACCTACCGGAGCAGCTTCTGACGCTCCGTCCACGGCCGCAGATCCGCATCGTCGACACCATCCTTAACCCAACCACCGGAGCAGCTTCACTGACGCCCTCGTCCACGGCCATAGATCCACTTTGCCCACACCATAGTCCACCATACCGGAGCCGCTCCACAAACACCTACTCGACGGTTCTAGATCTCCTTACTGGACCCTGACAGCCAGCGCAACGTCATCACCCTTGACGTTTCTAACCTGATTCCCACCGTGTGGAAAGATGCCAACCATGCGCCACGGCCTAGGTACTTTTCACCTTTAAACCCGTCCAGCATCACATGCCCGATGTACTTCAAATATACTAACAGGTCAATGTTACCTTTATGTAGTTGGCAAAAACTACAAGGACGATGTTTCTTCTGGATCTAACAACTTGGCCAACCAAGATCCTGGACTGAGGCATTGCTATGATCTTGTAAGTGTGTCTCTCTCTCTCCTGTATTGTTGTGTGCCTGCCAGCGTGCTTTGCTAGGATTTTCGACCAATAATCCCTTTGTGCAGACAATGATTTCTACTACTGGCTGCTAAATTAGATATGTAGATGTCATACATGATACTACCTCGTACCTCCGTTCCAAATATAAGTCTTTCTAGAGATCCCACTATAGGCTACATACGGAGCAAAATGAGTGAATCTACACTCAAAAATGCATCTATATACATTTATATGTGGTCCATACTAGAATCTCTACAAATATATATATTTAGGAATAGAGGCAGTACATTACACAAAATCATAGGTGGCATGTAGGAATTCCAGTGCACTACATTAGGCTCCCTTAGAGTGCATGCTAGTCCAGCACACAGTCATGGCTAGTTTATGCTACGCACACAATCATTAATAGGTGGTTTAAATATGCGCAAGGGATATGCAATGTATTATCATGTAGAGATGTCTGAAATTAGCCGTGTCAACTAGAAGATAGGGTTACACAATGAAAAAGTACAAGATGTATGTGGAAATTTCATGGAACATCGCAAAAAAAGGAGAGGCAGCGGTGAGCCTATACAGTGTGCTATGTAGGTCACTCCTCCATTGCAATCATCGTGACATGTTATTTGTATGTCAGTTCTATTGGCCAAGTTTCTTAGGGACAGTTATTATGAGTTATCCTAAGAAAATAAGCACATGTGAATATAAGCTCCAGGTAATAAGCCAACCAGTTCTTTTCATTGCCTTCCTTTTCAGCTTATCTTTGGTATGATCAGTGTAAAGTCTAGATTGCATTATATTTTTTCATTTTGCTGCCCATATGAAAAATAATTTGACTTGTAAACATCACAAATTGAACCCAGTGCGGTAATTAATATCTTAGGAAAACAAACCATCACTATTTGTTCAAAATGCAAATACAAAGATACTATCTACATGGCACAATCTACTTTGGTCAATGTCTTCCATAGAGATCCCATTTCCTAATTTAAACGAAGAACGCATGACCCACATTTAAATGAAGAACAATTATTTATTGAAACTCGATGGTCCAAGTGGCTGGTTATTATCATATAGCAGCAGCACCTGAAAGCATCATATAGCAGCAGCAGCTCATAGCAACTCATCATACAGCAGCAGTGTGCAATTCATCATATACCAGCAGCAGCTCATAGCAATTCATCATATAGCAGCAGTAGGAGCAGCTCATAGCAATTCATCAATAGCAGTAGCAGGAGCAGCTCATGGCAATTCATCATACAACAGCAGTAGGAGCAGCTTATCGCAACTCATCATATAGTAGCAGCAGCCGCTCATAGCAATTTATCATATAGCAGCAGTAGCTCATAGCAATTCATCATATAGCAGCAGTAGGAGCATCTCATAGCAATGCATCATATAGCAGCAGCAGGAGCAACTCATAGCAATTCATCGTATAGTGGATCAGAATGGAAATTTGGCAAAAAATCAGAGGAGATCCTCACCTTGTTGGATGAGCTCATCCTTCAATAGCACCTCAAGGCCACGGCCTGGGAGGAGGGGAGGGGGAATAAGGTGCCTTCTGCTGCAGTGTGGCATCAGACGTAGTTGTTCGGCGCCCACCGGAGTAGTGCGTTGGACGGACCACAATGGAGCACCTGCTGGAGACCATGAGAATGAGGGGCGGCGCCAGAGGGAGGAGCAGCCAGGGAGATTTTCCCCTACCTTTCGGCCATGTAGCCTAGCTGGACAGAGCATCGTCGAGGACCAGGCCAGATGGGACCAGAGGCGATGGCTCGCTGGAGGAACCCTAGGGCTACAGGTAGGGGATCGAGGTAGAGGGAAAGGGGAGAGGAGATGCAAGCGGGCAGGGCAATGAATGCTTGCGTGTTTGTTTTTACTTGAGGGTCAGGTGTGATGCGGGCGTGAGCAGTTGCATTTTGAGTGTAATATAGGCAGACAACAAAGTCATTTCACTATTCCCCTTCCCTTCAATTTTTAGTGAGCTTCTACCCGAAACACCCCCTCCAAAGCGAAATAAGTTAAGCCCAAGCCCATAGCTCAAAAATAACTTCTTTACATCTTTTATGGCTTATTTTGACAATAAGCCCTGAAAAGGCAGAATCAAACTGGCCCTTAACCTGCAATTCAATTGTGCGTGGAATGATGAATCACTCCTGCCTGCTATAGTGTACATTTAGGCATCATCATACATGGCATAACCTAATACATGTGCATTCCATTGTAGAATCTAGAATATGCAATGTCTATGTTAGTTCATACGTTGCACATGATGTTTAAATGCCTCTTAAATCTGGTCAGTTAAGTGATGGTCTTTAAGCCTCCTTATTTGCTTCTTTTCTTGATATGTAAGATTTGCTCACACATCTATTCAATTGTTGTTTGCATCAGCCAAACATACTAGGACTATTTGCTTTGATTACTTGTTGTTCTTGACCTAACACTCTAACAGAGCTTGTCAATGATTTAAACACTAAGGGTTGCTGTAGTGGGGCCTTGTCTAACTCATAGGTGACATAAAGGTTTGGTTGTACACTAAAGTAGGCTCTCCAAGAGTACCTGGAGATCCAGTTCGAAGGTATCCCAAGTTTTTACATAGTGCAGACATAGTAAATTCTCATTTCATTGTGTGCAAGTGCAAGAGATGTGGCATGTTTCATTATGTGGTATTGTTTTGTTATAATCTCATCCTTTTGTGTTGTTCACAGACTGGAAAGTATGCATATTTATCTTCCAAGGAGATGAGTAACTAGTTTGTGTGACCTTGCAGAGGGGGTGCAATGAAGATTAGATTGAGGATTTCCAGGTACAAGATGTTAGGAAGGAGCCTTGCAAGAGAAGTAGGAGCTGCGCTGAGCCTGTTCAACCAGTTAAGGTAAGTCATTGTATCCAACTCAACGGTTCAATTCCTTGTTTGTTTTAGGCATAGTTAATTTGCTCTTTTCAATTGCTTTATTTGTCCTCAGTTAATGAGATGCCCAAACAATGATGCCTGATTTTGGGTACTTGTATAACTATTAGTTGACATAATTAAAGGCCTTACCATTTATTTACTCTGGCGAAGTGTGCCTGAAGCTTTGAAGTCTATTAACCAACTATTATTGTATGAGGCTCACAATCTAGTTTATACTAGGCTAATGATTGCATAGTTTTCCTTGATGTAGTAGGTTTGTATGAATCCCTGTGATGTTCATTATGCTCCCTAAGACTTTAATTGAGCTACAGAATTGACAACTGCTTGCTTACTTATACGCAACATGCTGTCCAAATTTGTAACTTGTCTGCGTTTTGGATTGGGCCCCAACATTATGCTCCTCTAGTGAGCTAAGAGAGATTTCTGTATGCAGGCTGCATAGACTACCTTTCTATAATTTTTAAAATATCACCTCCTTATGCCTCATCGCATGTAACATTATTGTTAGTCATGTTTTGCCATGTACAAAATAGTCTGTCTTGATCGCTTCACTGTTGTAGCTATATTTTTTCCCTAGTCATGTGTACTTATAGAAACATTTCGGGATGAAGTGACATCAACACAAAGATCTGCGAGCAGTGCGGCATGGCCGTTTCCGAATGATTATGGATTGGAATTGGAATGTGCTGATGTTCTTGAGCATCAACTAGAGGTGGCAAGACAATGTGTACATGATTCTCAGCGTACAATCAACAAGTTGAGACTGGACATGCAGGTATTAGATGCAGGAGTCAAAAAATGAAACAAGACACTTAGGTAACCATGAAGGAATTGGAGATTTTGCAGACTGGAATTTGTGCTATCTGAATCCGGCCAATCCTTTTTTCTGAAGAGATTATAGTTCAAATGGTAAGTTTTGTGGATGCATGTCCATGATGTATGATCTTTATTTGTCCAGTGTATGTAATTTGTTGTTTGTATACGCTTTATAATCACTGGTGCCAGACTATAATGCCCAGTGGGTATATTCGGCTGTAATTTCTTTATTGTATAGTGTAGGATTATTCTACGTTTCTATGCTTTTTATTGTATAGTGTATGTTTTTTAGAGGCGATAGTATAGACTAGGATATTTGTTGAATATGCTATATCGTTGAAACGGGGGCTGAGGGAGTCCTAGATTAGCGGGTCTCTGGACAGCCGAACTATATCCTTTGGCCGGACTGTTGGACTATCAAGATACAAGATTGAAGACTTCGTCCCGTGTCCGGATGCGACTCTCCTTGGCGTGGAAGGCAAGCTTGGCAATATGAATATGTAGATATCCTCCCTTGTAACTGACTTTGTGTAACCCTAGCCCCCTCCGATGTCTATATAAACCGGAGGGTTTAGTCCGTAGGACAACAACAATCATACCATAGGCTAGCTTCTAGGGTTTAGCCTCTACGATCTCGTGGTAGATCAACTCTTGTAATACTCATATCATCAAGATCAATAGCGCAGGACGTAGGGTATTACCTCCATCGAGAGGGCCCGAACCTGGGTAAACATCGTGTCCCCTGCCTCCTGTTACCATCCGCCTTAGACACATAGTTCGGGACCCCCTACCCGAGATCCACCGGCTTTGACACCGACATTGGTGCTTTCATTGAGAGTTCCACTATGTCGTCATCATAAGGAGGGATGGCTCGTCTCGTTGTCAAGGACAACATCACCTCTCGGGGAGCCCTGGCTGTAGGCCAAACTCTCCGACTAGGGAGCTTCGTCATGACCGCCCACTCGGCCGCTGCGCCAACGATGACTTCTCGGGTCATCGAAAATAGCCTCCACATTGGCTCGAAATTCACTGAGCAGATGGATCCAATGGAGCTCTCTTCTTTGAACGAGCTCTTGGATCGCATCGCCACTCTGGGAGTCGCTATGGACTACGATCAGATTGGGCTTAAACCCGGCCAAAGGGAGATTAACTCTCCGCCGGTCACCCATCAGATAGCGGTGGTGGAGGAGCAATGCGGTGATTCTCCCTCTATCCTAAGGATGAACTATGTCCGGATTCCCGAGCTCTCTGAGCCGGATACCCGCCCACGGGAGGACATCGCCCTAACCCTGAACCTAGAATCAGGCTGCATGTCGAACTTGCGGGGCAACATCCCGGAGCCCGAACTTCCAAGATCGGAAACTCCCCCGCCCCGGGGTCTCAGATTGGGTCAAGGTCTGGACTTAAATCCACCCACCCACCCAGATACAAACGATCTTTCCCATATTAGGCAAGAGCCCCAAGAGACAGTACATCACTATTGGGCCAGATTCCTCCTTGTAATGAACAAGCTCAAGGACTATCGCGAGGAAGACGCAATTTCGTTCTTTTGCAACAATTGCACGGACAAGGGAATCCTCAACGCCATAAGTCGCTGTGACATCGCACACATCGCTGACTTGGCGGCCATAGTACGGAAGTACTATGCGATGGAAAGCGCCTGGAAACCCAAACAAAATTTTGGGATAATCCGGCTCTGAAAAAAACCCCAGTCCACTAAAAGGGTGCACTCTCATAAGTCGCCTGACTCAATTACAAAGAAGCAAAAGCCCACTACAGGGCGTGGAACCGTATTGGAGGGATGGCTTAACAGGCCCTGCAAAATTCATAGTACAGCGGATACCATACCAACACACAACCTTAGAGCATGTTGGGTACTCCGGCAGGTGGCCAAGAGTGGTGAGGATCTCCTCATCCAAACCACCTCAGAGCACCTTCCCGTGGATAACAATACAGTATTGACAGTCTTCGAGACCTTCGCCTCAAATAATAGGCGTAAGCGAGCACTCCGCAGCCTTGCCGAAGTCTCCCATGTGGCAGCAATAAATCCATGGAGCGACACGGCTATCACCTTCAATGCCAGTGATGAACCTAAATTCCAAACATACCGAGCACCAGCCGCCTTGTTCCTCAGTCCAATTGTGGACGGCTTTCGGCTCACTAAAGTGCTCATGGACGGCGGCGGCGGATTAAACCTCATTTATGAGGAGACTCTTCAAAAAATAGAAATAGACAGAAACCGTATTGAGCAAAGCAGCATGACCTTCCGAGGAATCATCCCTAGTCGGGAGGCACGTTGTACTGGGAAAATCACTCTAGATGTGGTATTCGGTACTCCGGAGAATTATAGGTCCGAAGAAATTACATTCCAAGTGGCCCCGTTCAGTAGCGGATACCACGCCCTTCTAGGGCGGGAGGCATTCATGATCTTCCAAGCCGTACCCCATTACGGGTACATGAAGCTCAAAATGCCCGGGCCCAATGGAATCATCACTCTAGCTAGTGATCCAGACATAGCACTCCGCGCAGAGAACAAAACAGCCGCACTGGCCCTCGAGGCATTATCCGAAGCCCTTGTGGCGGAGGAATTAACCGCGCTGCGCTCCACAGTGGACAGGGACCACGTGATACTAGACAAAAGATCCAAGTCCACCTCTTTTAAACCAGCGGATGAAATAGTCAAATTCCAAGTCCATCCAACGGACCCCACAAAAACAGCATCCATCGGGGCACAGTTAAACTTACGGGAGTTCCTGCGCGAGAATTGGGACATATTTGCCTGGCATCCTTCAGACATGCCACGAATCCCACACAGGCTGGCCGAGCATAGCCTTAACATTCTAAAGGGATTCAAGTCGGTCAAATAGACTCTTTGGCGTTTCTCCGAACCTAAGCGACAAGCCATGGGAGAGGAGCTAGCCAAGTTACTGGAGGCCAGATTCATTAGAGAAATAAAGCATCTGGACTGGCTAGCAAACCTGGTGATGGTACCAAAGAAGAACAAATTCTGGCGCCTATGCATCGACTTCAAGGACCTTAATAAGGCTTGCCCAAAGCATCCCTTCCCCCTCCCTTACATCGATCAAATTATCGACGCTACCGCAGGACACGACTCATTGTGCTTCCTCGACGCATACTCCGGTTACCACCAAATTAAGATGGTGGAGTCCGATCAAGCCGCAACGGCATTTATCACTCCATACGGCCCTTTCTGTTTTAACACAATGCCCTTCGGGCTCAAAACCGTCGGCGCAACGTATCAGCGCATGATTCAGACATGTCTGGTAAAGCAGATCGGCAAAACAGTAGAGGCATACATCGACAATGTGGTTGTTAAAACCAGACCCATCGACTCCTTAATAGATGACTTGAGGCTCACATTCGACAATCTCCGAACATACGACATTAAGCTCAATCCGGAAAAATGCGTTTTCGGCGTACCCGCCAGAAAGCTCCAGGGTTTTATCGTCTCCAGTAGAGGAATTGAAGCAAATCCGGCTAAGATCTGGGCTCTGTCGCAGTTGGCTATCCCAACTGACCTCAAGCAAATCCAGAAGTTAACTGGATGTGTGGCGGCCTTAAGCCGCTTTATCTCCCGATTAGGAGAAAAGGCACTCCCCCTCTATCACCTTCTTCGGCGCACCGAACACTTTGAGTGGACGGATGCAGCCATGGCCGGATTGGAAGAAATAAAAGCCATATTGGCCACCAACCCAATCTTGGCCGTGCCAAATGTCGGCGAACCAATGCTGTTATATATAGTGGCAACTCACCAAGTTGTAAGCGCAGTGCTCGTCGCCGAACGAGAGACGGACGGACATAAATTCCCACTTCAAAAGCTGGTATATTATGTATCCACTATCTTCACTCCATGCAAATCATGATACCCACATTATCAAAAGATAGCATACGCGGTATTTATGTCATCCTAGAAATTACGACACTACTTTCAAGAGTGTTCAATTACGGTGGCCTCAGAAGTACCACTCAACGACATATTAAACAACCGCGATGCCACGGGCCGGATTGCCAAATGGTCTATCAAGCTCCTCCCGTTCGACATAACATATAGACCACGGTGAGCCATTAAGTTGAAAGTACTGGTCGATTTCGTCGCCGAATGGACAGAAGCCAAACTCCCTAAAGAGTATGGCGCATACTCCAATTAGATCATGCACTTTGACGACTCTAAAATGCTGGCTGGTCTGGGGCCTGGCATCATCCTGACGCCCCCACCGGAGATACAGTGCAATACGTACTCCAAATACTATACACAGACTCCAATAACACAGCCGAATACGAGGCCCTATTACACGGTCTCCAGATGGTAGTTTCCATGGGCATTCAACGCCTGGAGGTGTGTGGGGACTCGAACCTCGCAATATCTCAAATAAATGGAGATTTCGATGCCAAGGATCCAAAAATGGCGGCATATCGCAACGCCGTCCTCAAAATGCCAGCTTGGTTCGAGGGGCTTGAATTCCACCATGTGGCGCGGGAAAACAATCAAGCGGCGGATAGCCTCGCTCGTATCGGTGCTAAGCGCGACCCTGTCCCACCCAACATCTTCCTGGAAAAAATGTTTAAGCCATCCGTGGTATGGGAGGGGGACACCGGTAACAATAGTCCGGACCCGTCCACAACATCAGATACCGAACACTCTGACACAATCGGAGGCTCTGCCGTCGAAATAACACCTTCAGCCCACGTGATAATGGCCGTCATCGCCTCGTGGATAGAACCATTCCTGGCCTACCTAACCAGGCAGGAACTACCCGAGGACCAAAATGAGGCACGCTGCATAGTGCGGCGATCTAAAACCTACAAGGTCCGCGAGGGAGAGCTATGTAAGAAAAGCACTACCGTAGTCCTTCAAAGGTGCATCTCCGAAGAGGAAGGGCGGAAGCTTTTGGCAGAAATCCATCCTGGAATCGACGGCCAACACGCCACGGCCCGGGCCCTTGTAAGCAAGGCCTTCCGTACAGGTTTCTATTGGCCGACGGCCCGAGCAGATGCACAACATCTGGTCCAACATTGTGTCGGTTGCCAGCTTTTTGCAAACCAAAGCCATATGTCGCCTACCGCTCTCCAAACAATCCCCATTACTTGGCCCTTTGTGGTTTGGGGCTTGATATGGTCGGACCCCTTAAAGGGGGAACCCATAAGAAAAAATACTTAGTGGTCATGGTGGTAAATTCACCAAATGGATAGAAGCCAAACCTGTCAAAACGGTTGAATCCGGACCGGTGATAGACTTCATATCTGGGGTTGTACACCGTTATGGCATCCCCCACATCATCATCACTGACAACGGCATGAACTTTACAACCGACGAGGTAAAACTTTGGTGCAGCAACATGGGCATCAAGCTCGATTATGCTTCTGTCTATCACCCGCAAACTAACGGTCAAGTCAAGCGAGCGAATGGTCTTATCATGAGCGGCATCAAACCCAGATTAGTGCGGTCCTTAAAGGAATCAAACACGCACTGGTTAGAGGAGCTCGACTCTGTACTATGGGGGCTGCGGACCACGCCGAATCGCACTATCGGATACACACCGTTTTTATGGTGTACGACGCAGAGGCGGTTCTGCCTTGCGACATAATTCATGACTCACCTCGAGTGCGCATGTAAGAAGAAAAAGAGGCCGAGCTCGATCGGCAGGACAGTTTGGACGCCCTGGAGGAGGAGCGCGATGTGGCAAAAGCCCGTTCTGCATTCTATCAGCAACAGGCTCGAAGGTATCAAAGTAGAGAAGTACGGGCCAAAACCTATAACATTGGCGAACTAGTTCTACGCCTGCCGGAGAAGAAAAAGAACAAGCTCAAGCCCAAATGGTAAGGTCCCTTCATTATTGACCGGGTTCTAACCGGTGGAGCGTACCGTCTGCGGGATGCATCGGACAATCGACTCGAGCCAAACCCATGGAACGCAGCCAAACTCCGAAGATTCTACGCCTAGTGTCGGACTCTATGTTCGTCTCCTTACCTCCGTCAATTTTTTGCATATCAATTATCTGTCTTTTCTCTCTTTCTCTCTTTTTATTCTCCTCAAGGCCTTAAAAGGCTAAACTTGTGTCTTGGTTACACAATCTTGACGCGCTAGCCGCGCTCATTATACCTGGGGGCTTCTTATACATAAGCTTAATATAACTATTTTTCTAGGCTTTATGCCCTGCAAATGTGTTATTCTTACACATGTGCCTTTTTTCGCCATTATATGCATCGATATGACTTCAGTTTTGGCCAAGCTGGGTTGCCTGGCTCTTGTATTTATGCCCTACGTTCCCGTTAATTCGGCTAGCGCATAAGGGGAGCACCTCTGCGATTGTTACTGCCGGGTCAGCCGGATGTGTACCTCAGATTGGGTGAAGCCGAAAGCTAGCGTTCTTAAGGGAATATTCGGTCGGTGAACAAAAGATGACTTTTATTTAATTTGACACATGCCCCCAGATGTTTATAGCCTGCGTCTCTTTTCGCAGTTCGGACATGCACATTAGGGCATGTGTACCCAGGGAAAGGAACCCTTAACGGAACTATTCTCCCTGGAAGATGTTTCTTACTATCCATGTAATATAACATAGCTAGTTGGGTACTTGTCTGTTCAAGCACTTATGACCCTTACGCCTGGTTTCCATGCATACCCCGGTTTTTACATAACCGAGCGGGTATTCAGATACACTCCGGACTATCGGGTCCAGAGGTCGAAGCGAAAAGGTCTGCCGTGACAAATGATTTACAATCCGGCTAGGGACATTATATATGTCACTTGAAGTACACAGTCACTAAGACTGATTAAATTCTTCTTCTATACCATCCAACAGGCTGTCTAGCTTACAATCCTGTTGGGAATACTTTGCGGCTAATTCTACTTGGTCATACACCAAACTGACGGGGATCTCTTTCCCATCGGGCCCATAGGTCCGACCTCGGCCGTGTGGTTTGCGTCAGCTTTGGTATATCGCGTCTTCACCATAGCCCAGGCTTCCCTTGCACCATCTCGGCAGGCCGATATCTTCCATAATCGGAAGCGCCGCCGCGCTCCCTTGAGCTTCTCTATAAGCTCCCCCATGCCTCCTGGCAGGGACGCGGATGGCCACAAGGCTTGGGCAATACCCTGCATCACCTGCCGAACTTGTTCGTGCAGTTGTGGGAGCTCTAGTAGAAGATCACCTGCAGACCCGGGCATCTCCTCCGCGGGACGACCCGTCAGCATACCTGCAGACATAACTCTGTTAGCCGGCTTCTTCCCCGAACTCCTTCCAAAGTTCGTTCAAGCACTTACTGAAAATGTCGCGTCGAAGCCGCTTATTCTCCTTCATGGAGTCCGCAAGCTGGGCTCGGACATCTTTCAGTTCCACGCCCAACTAGATATTGGTGTCCTGGAGATTATTTTTCTCCTGCCTGACTCGCGTAAGCACACACTCGCCAGCATTTAGCTGTCGATCAGCATGTTCCACATTCACCGGCACGGCCTCCGGATTCACTCCGGGGTCATCTGCAACATCTATTGTTAGATTTGCATGCATGCCGCATACTATCTGGTACCTGTCATTCTTTGTAATGGAATCAAGTGTTACCAAAGGGGCCCTTCTCAGACTCATTCAACACGACAACAGCGGCCCGTAGCTGGGCTTTGCACTCTTCCAGCTCTTGAGACAATTGGGAATTCTTCTCTGTGAGAACCTGCACAAATAATGATCCTTAAATCAGTTGTGTCAACTGTTTCAAGTCTCAGGGGCTACTGATACATATATCGTCAGATTTTCTTACCCGTATATCCCTTACATACTAGTATGTGGCTCTGGCTAGACCATTTTGAGCAGCACGAATGTACGCGTCTTCTGAGTTGAAGGCATCGAACGCCTCTTGGGAGAAACAAGCATCACGGAGTACGGCCTGGCGATTCCTGTGATTCATGGCACTCTCCACTTTGGAATTTGTAGCGGATAGTCTGTCTGCATCCTCTGTAGGAGGAGCATCCGGCATTCGCCCCGTGTTAGCCTCCACCTCTATGTCCGGCCCTAGAGCCCGACTGGTGGAGGCATGACCGGCAAACTCTCCGGATATAGTCCGGCGAGCGTTTTTTCTACTAGGAAACATGGGCGTCATTATATTTTAAGAAAGACGACAACCATGGAGCGAGGTTTTGTATCATACCTCTGCGCCGGCATCTCAGTCCTGACCGCCTTCCTTTTTGGCCTACCCGGCTTGGGTGCCCCTTGTTGGCGAGTCACTGCGGGTTCGGCGTGGCGTCCTGAAGGCCTTCCCTGTAAAACACCATATGTGCACGGTAGGTGAAGGGCATAAAAGGGGATCCTTCTCGGAAGTTGGGACTCCAGTTTGTTCTTACATGCGATGCGGGGGGTAGCTTAGGATAGTCGGCCATGATGGCCACCATGGCATCATCGCAGCTCAATTGATAGAATGTCCTGTCTATCAGCTCCACAAATATGTCCGGATCCTCTTCGAGTCCGGGATCGAGGGCCCGGTCAGGGTCCTCCGGTTGTGGAGGTGGGCTGTTGACCTCCCTTAAAGCTTTTCGCAGTTCCTGCCGTGAAATGGCAAGGTGAGTATTTACAACGAAGAATGCGGGAAGGTTGGGAGTAAAGAGTGACAGCTCACCCAGCTTGGAGGGTTGTACATGGAGAATCCATCTCGTGGCTTAATACGGATGAACTCATCTTCCTCTCCCTTGAACAACTCGGACAGAATTTTTGCTAGAGCAGCTGCGGAGTCCGGTCCCTTGCGCCCGCAGCGGGTAGCATCATCTTCCCCGTTAAAGCACCACAGGGGGTGCCCTTGATATTGAAGTGGTTGCAACCCCCGCATTATGCATATTGACATAACCTCGATTATTTTCAATCCTGATTGAGCCAGCACTTTAATCCGGTCCATCAGGTAAAGGACTTCTCCGTTGTCTTCCTCCTGGGGGCTCCGTGGGCGCCAGCTTCAGCGTTTCTTCAGAGGAGCATTGTTGAACTGGGGAAGACCCCTCTGAATAGGATCTGGAAGGGGGACGTCCTCCATGTAAAACCACTCCGAAGGCCAGTCTTCGGACGTCTTCTTCGGGGTACCGGACAGGTATCCGGTCCCGGCGATGCGCCATATTTCGGCTCCGCCCACTTGATATAGCGACCCCTCATGTGTGCGGGGCACAAGGTAGAATAGCCTCTTCCACAGCTCGAAATGAGCCTCGCAGCCCAGAAACAGCTCACAAAGGGCAACATAACTAGCGATGTGTAATATGGAAGCGGGGGTGAAATTATGCAACTGGAGGCCGTAAAACTCCAGGAGCCCGCGGAGGAACGGATGGATTGGAAATCCAAGTCCCCTTAGTAAATAAGGAACAAGGCATACCCTCTCCCCCTTGGAGGGATTGAGGAAGCTCTCCGCTTGCTCCCCGCCATTTTAGGTGGCGAGCCCGGCTCGAACGGGGACCATATATGCTGGAGGGAGAAATCCCTGGATCTGCAACTCTACTAATTGGTTGTGCGGGACGGAACACTTCTCCCAATCAACGGGCTTAGGGCTACGGGAGCGATAGGAGGAGCTGCGATGGCCGGCCATGTTGGAATGGATTTTTCCGAGCGCGCTCTGATGGATACTCGCCGTGGGAGGATGGTGTGGTTTGGATCTAAGAATCCCCGTCCCTTTAATAGACAATTTATTTACATGGATAGGGGGGCGAATGTAAAAATGCCCTGGCTCCTTGCATTCGCTCGACACGTGGAAGATAGCCCTTATTGGGCGCAGAAGCCAAGAAGTGCAACATTTATGGGCAGCCGAACACTACTCAGCGGATATTCAGAATTTGGAGAAGAACCCACCTTGCAATGTCGAAGACAATTTGCATGCCGGACTCATCGTCATTGAAGTCTGGTTCGGGGGCTACTGAGGGAGTCCTAGATTAGGGGGTCTCCGGAAAGCCGGACTATATCCTTTGGCCGGACTGTTGGACTATGAAGATACAAGATTGAAGACTTCGTCCCGTGTCCGGATGGGACTCTCCTTGGCGTGGAAGGCAAGCTTGGCAATACGGATATGTAGATCTCCTCCCTTGTAACCGACTTTGTGTAACCCTAGCCCCTCTGGTGTCTATATAAACCGGAGGGTTTAGTCCGTAGGACAACAGCAATCATACCATAGGCTAGCTTCTAGGGTTTAGCCTCTACGATCTCGTGGTAGATCAACTCTTGTAATACTCATATCATCAAGATCAATCAAGCAGGACTTAGGGTATTACCTCCATTGAGAGGGCCCGAACCTGGGTAAACATCGTGTCCCCTGCCTCTGGTTACCATCCGCCTTAGACGCATAGTTCGGGACCCCCTACCCGAGATCTGTCGGTTTTGATACCGACAGGGGCCAACACGCCCAAACATTTCCTGGACGCCATACAAACGAACAAACATGTGCAGTCAAAGCGGGCCTTAATTGGACTGGTCAAAATAATATTAAGTGGATCCCAAATGGGCCCACCGTAACAACGACTCTTAGTAGGCCGTCAATAGGCGTAAAGCTCGATAGGGCCGTATAAATGGAAATGGCCTTGCGGGCCTTTAGCGGGCCGAAATAAATGTCAATTTTGTATCGGCCCTTTTACTTTACGGGCCAGTAAGAGGCCGAAAGGGTTATGGGCCAGAGGAGGCCCAATCTGCAAACTAGGCTTTTAACAGGCCGAAAGTCGCGTTGGGCTAAAATGATGCACTGTGGAACGTGGGCCCCTAATGGACGTAAAGTCAAAGGCCCAACTGTTGTGCGGGCCCTTAACATGCTGAGAGGAAAAAATGGGCTAAGAGTTGGCCCCTTTACCGAATGGGTCGAGGACAGGCCTAAAGTCACAGCGGGCTAGAATTGGCCCAACTGCAGAATGGGCCGAGAAAAGGCCGAAAGACGTTCCGGGCCGTTAACAGGCTGGAACTGATGATGGGCTGCTAATAGGTCGAAAGAAGCTCGGGCCGTAATTGGGCCCAAAAACATAGCGGGCCATTAACGGGCTTAAACTGACGATGGGCTAGAAATTGTCGAATCTAGAATGGGCCTTTGATGGGCCGATTCTGTGTAACTTGTATGGGCCGTACTTATAAATGGGCCTGACTCAAGTAGGACGCTAATGGGCCGGCCCGCTTATTTTGACAGGCCCGGCCTTTTCACCGGAATGGGCCTTTGTTGGGTCATGCGACGTGTCGACGTATCATAGGCGCCTCCTGTCCAATGAGTGGATGACATCTGTCCGAACGTTGAGTCGACACGTGTTTCCTCCTGCCAATGAGAATTTTACATGTGGAAAATTCCCATTGGCCTGGGCTGTTAACGGGATATCGGATCCAAAACCGGACACGATAGCTTAACGACGTCCCATTACGGTGGATGCCACGTGTCGGTCACCCTTGACGAAAGCACTTCTATGACGCGCGATTTATCGTCATGGAAGTGTACACTTCCGTGATGATAATTTTGGTAATGTCATGGAACACTTCTACGACAGCACATGTATGACTATTTTGATTCTGTCATAAATTTGTCATGGATGTACATGCATGATAGAAAACGTGACCTACTGTGACAAACACGTATCATCACGGAAGTGTATTCTTTTTGTAGTGGTTTGCAGAGTGTAGAGGTCTATACGGTCGGTTGTGATGGACACTTTGAACTCTTCGGGCCTCTCTGATTCGTAGGATTTTGTAAACATAGGAATAGGAATTGTAGTGGCCTACCCACTTGAATCCTATAAGATTAGAAAGGAAATGCGAGGAGTTGTGTCGCCTTTGAGAGTTACACTGAAATTAACAGTACCAAACCTTCAGTTGAAGAGAGTCGGTATTCGAAGCCTTTCTAGCCATACCGACAATACTAGCACATATATTCCAGCAAGTTCCACTTTGCTGATTTTACTCCTGATGCTTAGGGTTTTCCCATTATATCTACACTACGATCTGCATAGGCGTTTTGTGTCCTACTAGCAGTAGTTCACCCTTTAAAGCTAAATATCACACCAATCATTCGTCCTAAGGTTGTTCAAATATGAATGTGATATGATACTGACATTAGCTAATAGACACACATTTAGTTGGTTAGCTAATGCTCCCAATTGACTTTCCAAATGCATGTGGCCACATATAGAGAGACATCATGGAATTGCATTTCTTTGGGCGCTCTGGTTCATCATGGGTGAGCAACCAACATTGTATAGAAAGAAGGGGAATCTCAATAATATGCTTCCTCTTCTGTTCTTCAACATGTTCCTCTTTTGTTCTTCTTTAGTAAGCACAGTATGTTCCTTGTCAAGAAGGGGAGCAGGGACATCTGCAGTCAACAGCCGATAGAACTGGCATGTACGTGATCGATAGGCTTTCAATTATTAGCGGCAATACAACACCGTAATTTCCAACCAGTTCCACTTTTTCAATTTATATATCCTGGTTATGGTGTACTCCTTTTATGTACACTACAATCTGCCTAGTTGTTGTGTGCTCTTGTTATCATGGTTTGGCAATAAACTCTCTATACAGTATATTATGAACCTATCATCTGCCAACTATCCTTACTTCTGGAGCCTATTTTTTGTGCATACTTGTTCCAGATTATATTAATCCACGCACCATATTACAACACACATGGGCTCTATCATCAGAATCCAGTGATAGCACACAAGGGTTTACAGGGGCGCCCCTGTATTAGAGTATCTTCTATGTTACAGATATTATACGTAATCACAGTCAATATCAGAATCCGTGTATCAGAAGAATATTGTGGAACACTGCAGCGACTTACAAAATTGGCACCAAGGCATTGAGTGCCATTCTGGATGCAATGAAACTCATACGCTCCCCACTTGTAGATTCTTGTTCAGAATATGATCCTAATGACTATTCTGACCTCGAGGAGTCAAAGGCAGATGGCCTGTCCTGTTCACCCTTCAAGGTGCATGTACTAATTTGGCAAGGTTTTATTGATTGCGTATATCTTGCATAAGTTGTCTTGCATTTCTTATACTTTGTTGCACCGCCATCTGCTTAGTTTACTCATCATATATGTCAAGATGCCATGCACATCCATTGTCAATACATATTCCATCTGTCATCATACCATGTTTTTTACTCAAATGTTGTTCTTGTGCATCAGACATCAAAAAGGAAGAGGGTGATTGCCGAACCTGAAGGAGCACCAGCAAAGTCCTTAAAAAATGTGGTGGTGCCGGAGAAATCAGACATCACCCCACTTATATTGGCTCTACAACCAGTGACACAAAACGTATGACTGACTCCAGCAGACTGTACCCATACTTCACTGGCCACACCACTAGCCCCACCACACAGGACCTGCACTCCAGCAAAAGGTATGCCAATTTCAGTAGCCATAGAACCAGCCGTACCATAGAAAAATCCCACTCCAGTAAAAAGTACAGCAAGTCCATCGGCCGAAGACCTATCCCAACTACAGAGACGGCCAATTCCTACAGATTGGAACCCCATTCCAGTTATTCCCAATTTAATAGACAATGCTTTCAATGTTGTTAGGGAATACGTGCATATATTCCCATCATGGGAAGATTATAGTGAAGACAAACACCATTTTCACATCTTCCTATCCCACTTACGTGTAAGTGCTATTATTCATGGTGATTATTTTCCTGTTTTCTGCTGATTGAACACATCAATGATTTACATTACATTGTTGTAAGTAGGCGAGGGTCAATCTGGATAGTCATGACGAGCAAAGCTTGCTTGCACTTTACAAGGAAGCATTGCAGCAGTATCGGTGTTACCTGAGGAAATCACACTTTGATGGCAAGTCTATAAACGAATTTCCAGTGAAGTCTCATGTGCTAAATTTAGAAGACATTGAATGGAAAAACCTTGCTATGCACTGGTCTTGTTCCCAGGATGAGGTACTATCTATGATATCACATGACAATTTGAACTTCCACTTTTGCGCATGTGCCTTACGGATCTCTTTTGCAGGAAATCTGCTCGAAGAAGAATTCCGGTTTGAAAAGGACGACAGGATATCGCAAATATTCTACCCACTGCTTTGCTCTTGTTAGTACATGTTGTCATGTATCACTATACTTGCATTCATACCTGGTTCATTATGTGGCAGCAGTATGCAGGATAGCTTGCTTATCAATTGTTTGCTCCAAATTATCTGATCTGTATAAATGGTTACATTAGTGTAGAATATATCCAATGCCAATGAAATTTTTTAGCTCTGCATTGTTCTTGTAAGTACATGCTATACTTTATTAGTGTACTTATATTGACAGCTAGTTATTCATGTACCATCACTCTGCAGCTTATTTTCGTTTACCCTCCATTTTCTACACATCGGATCTATATTTACTCTTACCATAAGGTTGGATAACGCCGATGGTACTGAAGAAGTTTAGCTCTGCATTGCTCTTGTCTGTACCTTTTGCCTGTATCGATGTACTTACATTTATAGCTACTTGGTTATGTAGCATCACTCTTCATCTTATCTTAAATATTCTCCATTTTGCTTATATTCTCAAATCTATATTTACTCTTAACACAATGTAGAATAAAGGCAATGCTTATGAAGAAGATTGTGTGGTAAACTTCTTGAATTGCCCCCCCCCCATCAACATGGACAAGGGCTTTATAGAGCCTGTCTTCACCAATAATGTAAGTTTGTCCTTCTCAAGCCTTCAAACTTTGTTGTGTATATTTGGTTAGGCATGACTGCAACATGTGTTTATTTTTGGTGTTTGCATCAAATTGCATGTTTAAAGTTTATTATGTACTTCATAAACCAAAGTTTGTCCTTCTCAATTTAAGTTTTCAGTTGTACAACCAAGTTCCTTCTTCATACCATGTAAATTAAACTATACAGAGCAAGTGATCTTCTTTTGCACTGCATGTATGCTTCTGTTCTTGATCCATAATCCAATGGTGTGGTGAACCTACCCACTCAGCACAATGCCATATTCTGCAATGTCTTAACTATGAACAATGCCATATCATTCTACTATTATTGAAACCATCTCTTTATTTGCCAATCTGAAATGGGATAAATTGAGAGCACACTAACCATTGATACTTATGAGTTCTTGATTAATCCAGTGGTGTCGTGAAGCTGCCAACTCCTTCACAATGTCATTTCCTTCCATGTCTTAACCTGAACAGTACCATATTGTGTTAATGCTAATTTAAACCGTGTCACTTTATTCGTCAGTAAGGAATGTGATGAATTGTCAGCACTGATAGTTATATGTGCAAAACCTGTTATCTGTCCGCTTGTTTACCTTTCAGAGTGAGGAGGATATAAGTGTCAAACAAGCACAGTCTCATCAGCTTGCTCAGCTACTTGCGCTGCATCTCCCGAGCAGGGCTAACCTTACTTGAACTATATTGAAGTACTGTCGGTTTTGTATATTATTTTGTCGGCGTGTTTATTTGCACTGGTGGCGATCTTTGATGTCCAGTGTATGTAATATGTTGTCTGCTTGTGCTTTATTATCATAGTGGTGAACTTTGATGCCCAGTGGATGTAATATGTCATAATTTCTTTATTGTATAGTCTAGGTTTTTTCTTATTCACGATGCTGCAGTTACTTTACTGTATATATATCCTGTCTTCGCAGTAAACTGGCCAAACCGTAAAATTACAGTACATAATCGGGCCATCATGCCAATCACTATGTATGATCCGCACCATGGGCCCAGTCATCTTGGTCCATTAACATGCCTAAATGTAAACTGGCCCACTAGTAGATTCGGGCCTTTAATAGGCCAAGTAAACCGCCGGCCCTATTTTCGCAAGAAAACTCAATGGGCTTTTGGTAGGCTGAAAAGTAGGTTGGGCCTAAAACGTGTCGCCCAGCTCACGGGCCGACAGCAGGCCGAAATAGAGCCCGGCCCATGATTGTGCCAATCACATCACGGGCCGTTAACACGCCAAAATTGTCTCGGTCCTTGTTTGGCCCAATCATATTATCGGTTGTGAGCAGGCAGGATGCAAACCGGGCCATAGTTAGGCTGAACTATATGGCGGCCTTTTAACAGTCCGATATAAATATAGGGCTGAAATGTTAAACGGGCCTTTAACAGGCCGAAACTAATATCAGGTCGAATTACTAAATGGGCCTTTAGCAAGTGGGCCGAAAAGCATAGCATCTAGTTGACGGGCCGAATCTGATATGGGCCATAATTTAGCCCAAAGCCTCTTAACGGGCCAAATCTGATCTGGGCCGTAATTTGGCCCAAAACATGGTGGGATTTTAACGGGTCGGCTCTCATATGGGCCTTTATTACGCCCGGAATGTGGCAGGGTGTTAATGGACCGGATCAAATATGGGCCGATATTTGGCCCAAAACATGGCAGCCTATTAATGGGCCGGCCCACTAGTGTCCTCAAAATCTTGTGGGCCTTTAGCTGGGCCGGCCCATTATTGTCGGCAAAATCTCATGGCCTTTAGCTAGGTAGGCCCATTATGGTCCGCAGAATCTTGTGGGCCTTTAGTTGGGCCGGCCCATTTAATATTTATGGGCCACTTTTGGGCCAGTCCATGTGTCAACATATCATAGGCGCATCTCGCCCATTGGATGAGTGACACATGTGCCAACACATAGCTGAATACTCGCAACCTGATGTATTAAAGGGGTTATCAATCCCTTTTGAGTAACGACACCAGAAATTGGCAAGTAGACGGGATAAAAATTGCAGTAGATTGATAAATGCAAATAAAATTCAGCTAGGTATTTTTGGGTTTTTGGATTAATAGATCTGAAAATAAAAGCAAATAAAATTATATCATAGAGGCAAATATAATAAAGAAGAGACCCGCGGGCCATAGGTTTCACTAGTGGCTTCTCTCGAGAAAAATAGCAAACAGTGGGTAAACAAATTACTGTTGGGTAATTGATAGAACTTCAAATAATCATGACGATATCCAGGAAATGATCATTATATAGGCATCACGTCCAATATTAGTAGATCAACTCCTGCCTTCATCTAGTACTATTACTCCACACATCGACCACAATCCAGCATGCATTTAGTATATTAAGTTCATGGAGAAACGGAGTAATGCAATAAGAATGATGACATGATGTAGACAAGATCTATTTATCTAGAAATAGACCCCATCTTGTTATCCTTAATAGCAACGATACATACGTGTCGATTCCCCGTCTGTCATTGGGATCAAGCACCGTAAGATCGAACCCATCACAAAGCACCTCTTCCCATGGCAAGATAAATAGATCAAGTTGGCCAAACAAAACCCAAATATCAGAGAAGAAATACGAGGCTATAAACAATCATGCATATAAGAGATCAAAAGACTCAAATAACTTTCATGGATAAAAACATAGATCTAATCATAAACTCAAAGTTCATCGGATCCCATCAAACACACCGCAAAAAGAGTTACATCATATGGATCTCCAAGAGACCATTGTATTGAGAATCAAAAGAGAGAGAGAGGAAGCCATCTAGCTACTAACTACGGACCCGAAGGTCTACAAAAGACTACTCATGCATCATCAGAGAGGCGTCAATGAGGATCATGAACACCTCCGTGATGGTGTCTAGATTGGATTTGGTGTTTCTGGAACTTGCGGTGGCTGGAATTGATTTTCGTTGACTCCCCTAGGGTTTCTCGAATATTGTGGTATTTATAGAGCAAAGAGGCGATGCGGGAGGCCACTAAGGTGGGAACAATGGTGACGCCCTCGATTTAATCATACACTAATCATACACGCAAATGTGTACGATCAAGATCAAGGACTCACGGGAAGATATCACAACACAACTCTAGACACAAATAAAATAATACAAGCTTTATATTACAAGCCAGGGGCCTCACAGGCTCGAATACAAATGCTCGAAGACACAAGAGTCAGCAGAAGCAATAATATCTGAGTACACACATAAGTTAAACAAGTTTTCCTTAAGAAGACTAGCACAAAAGAAGCAACGATCGAAAAGGCAAGGCCTCCTGCTTGGGACCACCTAACTACTACTCGAAGTCGAACTCCACGTAGAATCATCCTCGGGGTCCTCGGGTACCTAGAGTCCAGCATCTGCTTGCGACAACCGAGAGGAAAGGAAAGGGGGAGCAAAGCAACCATGAGTACTCACCGAAGTACTCGCAAGCAAGGATCTACACTACATATGCATTGGTATCAATGAAATGAGTAGTATCTGTGGACTGAACTGCAGAATGCCAGAATAAGAGTGGGAAAGCTAGTCCCATCGAAGACTACACCTCTGGCAGCCTCCATCTTGAGAATAGAGTACATGGTAAGTTCACCAAGTATCATTGCATAGCATAATCCTACCCGGCGATCCTCCCCTCGTTGCCCTGTGGGAAAGCGATCACCGGGTTGTGTGTGGAACTTTTCTGGGTGTGTTTTATCAACTATCTGGTTCTAGTTGTCATAAGGTCGAAGTACAACTTCGGGTCGTCCTTTTACCAAGGGACACGGCTATTCAAATAGATGAACTTCCCTGCATGGGTGCACCACATTACCCAACACACTCGATCCCTCTGGCCAGACACGCTTTCCTGGGTCATGCTTGTCCTCGAAAGATCAACACATCGCAGCCCCACCTAGGCACAACAGAGAGGTCGGCACGCTGGTCTAAATCCTAAGCGCGCAGGGGTCTGGGCCCATCACCCGTTGCACACCTGCATGTTGCGTACGCGGCCGGTGAGCAGACCTAGCAACCTCCATTACCGAAGCATTCTGTTTTATTCCTAGCAACCTCCATTACCGAAGCGTACGTGAAGCCGTCCAGCGTGACTCCACCATCGGTGACGGCGTTACTGGGGAGTGATCCCTTCGCGACTTCCATCCTGTTTTATGCCTGCACATGCACCATGCCTCGCGGAGGCGTTTAAACTTGTGTTTGGCGTTGTGGAACAATCTTATGGCTTGTAATATTTGCTTTGAATTTCCTAGAATTTGCATTTTCCTCTCCTACTTGCTTATGCTCTGTGTCGGCAGGGCCCGGCCCCGCGCGTACCTCACCCAGCATTAGCCCCGACCGGAAACCAAGGATGGGACTAAGGAGTGAGGGGCTACATGGAAAGTTAGGCTCCTGAGTCGCGATGCTCAGGAGTCCCCCTTGACGCGCGAGCAACAAGTAGGGAAGGGGGGAGCGAGAAGTGGATTGACCGTTCTACATCGGCCGGGCCCGGCCCCGCATGTACCTCACCCAGCGTTAGCCCTGACCGGAAACCAAGGACGGGACTAAGGAGTGAGGGGCTACGTGGCAAGTTAGGCTCCTGAGTCGCGATGCTCAGGAGTCCCCCTTGACGCTCAAACGGGTTTCGTACCTTGGCTCCGCTCGGGGAGTGGCACGCGACGACCAGGTCCAAGGGACCTGGCTAGGTGGCGTGCGCTCGGGCGAGGCCCGGGCGTAGCCCCCGTGTCCAGCCCCCTCGCGCGGCACTCCCGAGGGGAGGTGTTGTGATGGTGCCGGACACTGAGCTCTAGGCTCCCTGAGGTTGGTACGGCCGTGGGCCGCCCTCAGTTGTTTATCACCAGCGCGGAGCATAGCTCTTCCGTATGTGTACGGGCATAGCCGCTCCTCGGCAGTGTCGTCAGCCAGCGCAAAGCATGGTGCTTCCACTGGTGCGTGGGAGGGGGCTCCCCTCCGGGAGGAGCCCCCGGGGCGTGTACAGCCCTGCCCTGACACGTGGCCGGCATGGTAGGGCTAGGAGAGGTGTATCTGGGCACCCGTGAGCCAGCGCGGGACTCACGAGGCCCTACCTCGAGGCGGGTTGCGCCTGGCTCTGGGCCTTTATTAATTGGTGTGTTCCTGCAGGGTTGTTAGAATGCAAATGCTCTACGTCCTCAGGTCCCAGCCCTCGAGCGAGCTCAGCCGTCGCTGGTATGACAGGTCGCGATGCCGTGGGTCAAGGCCAGGGGGTGAGGGCTAGAGAGCCAGTAGGAGCCCATGAGTCGCGATGCTCAGGTACCCCCCTTTTAACATGCAAGCGCTTTGCATGACGACAAGCAGTAGGTGATAATTATGGGAATCAGATTAAGCGTGAAAGAACAACTTCACCCTAAGGTAAATGCTGGAAAAGCAACTGCCGCTCGGTCGGGCCCGAGCGGCGTGGGGATGATGCAGCCCGAGGGGCGCCCCCAACAAGGTAGGTAAACAGCATAACCAAAATGGATACATGCCGCGGGGATGGACCCACGCGGCCTGGGAATGGCGCAGCCTTGTGGGCGCTCCCAGCTGAAAGTAGAACTCTGAAAGATGTCACCTGGTGCCGTCGAAGATGAAGTGATGCTGAGGATGTGAGCGATGCGCGGTGAAGACATTGGCCCTCATGATCCCCCAGGCCCAGTGGCCTCGGGAGGCTCCAGTGGCGCGTGCAGGTCTTCGGGGACCATCGCCACCTCCGCCAGGACCGCGCGATGCCTGACCTCCTGAGCCTCCAGAATGCTCCTCAACAGGCGTCGATGTGCGGCGACTGAGCTCGGTAGGCCGAAGGGCATGCGAACGTAGCTGTGAGGTGGTCCCTCATAGCACCCTACGGCCGAAGGCCATAGGCGCTCCTGGGACGCATCTCGGTTGAGCCCTGGTACGTCGACGCAGACGTGCAGTCCTCCATCTTCGCCTGGATGTGGGGCCACGGCAGGTGAGCGGCGGCTGCCGCGCGTGACTCTGGACTCTTGTAGCTCATGGGCGTTCCTTGCAATGAACTCCTGAGGGTTTGATCTCCTTTGACTTGTACCTTCCTGAGGGAAGCGTGCTTGAAAGCACACCTCCAAGTGGTGCCCGAGCGCCTTCCCCGCGACCTTGGCAAGGTCGGCGGCTCTCCAAGAGAGAGCCCTGAGCCCTGCCTGAGGAGGGCGCCGGACGCACCTTCCTATGCGTGAGAGGGCGGCGCTCCCTGATCGGGCGCGAACCCTGACGCGATACCTCCGGAGGTGCCTGCCTCCTTGTGGCTCGGGCTTGTGGCTCCCGCTCCTGTGGTCTGAGTCTTCGATTGCTGCGGCTTGGAACGCACGCTCGAGCGAGCACACCGCGTCCCTTTCTTCACAGGGTACGGTGATGACTCCACCGCTTCCTGGCATCTTGAGGACAATGTAACCATGGTGGGTCATTGCCATGAACTTGGCTAGGGCTGGGTACCGAGGATGGCGTTGTACGGCAAGCGGATGTGAGCGACGTCGAAGTTGATGAGCTCGGTGCGGTAGTTGTTGCGTTGCCCGAAGGTGACCGGAAGGCGAACCTGCCCAATTGGAACAGTGGAACCATCGGTGACTCCTGAGAAAGGCTTGGTCGGCTGAAGCTGGTCGTACGACACTTGGAGATTGTCGAACGTCTCGACGGACAGGACGTTGAGTCCTGCCCCACCATCGATGAGGGTCCTGGTGACCTACATGTTGCTGATGACTGGGGAGCAAAGCACTGGGAGGACTCCGGCCGTTGCCGTACACTTGAGCTGATCTGCGGAACTGAGCGTGATCGTGCACGAAGACCACCTGAGAGGGCGCGTGGCCTCAAGCTTGGGAAGGACTACATTCACCTCGCGAGCAAACTGCTTGAAGATGCGCTGTGAGGCTGGGGCCTGGGCGCCACCCAAGATGCAAGCGATTGCACATGGCTCTTGGAAGCCCCCAGCCCCATCGTCTTGGTGTTGGTCTTCGTTCCTCCTTGGTGGAGGCGGCAGAGGAGGGAGGCCCGTGTTGCCGTGCGAGTGGCCCTCACGAGGCTGGTCCCTCCAGCCTCCCTCGCGAGGATGATCCTGCCAGAAATCCTCAGGAGGGCGGTCATGCCATCCCTGGCGAAGGCCGCAGTCTTCCCATCGTCCGCCACCTCTTCCTCCTCCTCGGCCATAGCCCCTGTCGTTGCGCTCTGGGCGTCGGCCGATTCGCCCATCTCGCACGGCTCTGAGCTCTTGACATTCGTTGGTGTTGTGGGTGTGGAGGTCGTTGTACATGCAGTACCGTCCACCCTTGGATGACTCGGGCTGATCCCTGCCTCGCTTAGTGTCCGGTTCCGCTGCTAGCACGGCAGCCCCCTTGCGCTTCACGTCTTTGGCCTTGGGCTTCTTTTCTTCCGGGTCAGCTGTCGGGAGCTCGAGGAGGGAGAGGCGCCCTTCCTCGGCCCTGGCACACTTGGTCGCCAAGTTGAACAGCTCCAGGGATGTGCACAGGTCTTCATGGATTGCTAGCTCTTCCTTCATCTTGACGTCGCGCACGCCGTCGGAGAAGGCTGAGATGATAGCTTCTTCAGTCACCTTGGGGATCTTGAGGCGAGCGTAGTTGAAGCACTGGATGTACTTCTGCAGGGTTTCTCTTGGCTGTTGCTTGATACGGCGCAGGTCGCTCACGGCCGGGGGCCGGTCACATGTGCCCTGGAAGTTGGCGATGAAGCGGGTGCGCATCTTGCTCCGGGAGGAGATCGTGCCGGGAGCCAGGTTCAGGAGCCAGGTGCGGGCGTCGTCCTTGAGCGCCATGGGGAACCAATTCGCCATGACCTTTTCGTCTCCGTTGGCGGCTACAATGCCCAGCTCGTAGAGCTGCAGGAACTCCACGGGGTCCGCTGTGCCATCATAGCAGGGAGGGAGGTCAGGCTTGAACTTGCCTGGCCATGTGACGCCGCACAGCTCGGGGGTGAAGGTGAGGCAGCCCACCATGGCCACCGGTGCCCTTTGCTGGTGTTGGACTTGTTCTTGCGGGTCATCACGTGCCGCCACTGGGAGCAGCGCGGGGTTTTGTCGTGGAGGCGCTGGGAGCGCGCGAGCACCTTCCCTGGGACGTGGGATCTCTTGGCAGCTCCCTTCTTGCTGCGCAGGCGCCGGACGTGGAGGGTCCCGCCCTGGGGCTGCGCGCCTTGGAGCCAAGGCACCTTCTTGGGGAGGAGGCGGCCGAGGCGCCTCCTGATCCTCGCCCCCTGCACGGGATAGAGGGCCAAGCAGCGAGAGGGACCGCAAGGGGGAGCCCCCTGCGGCACTGACGAGCTCGGTGATGCAGGCGAGCCAGTCCTCATAGAGGTTGTCGACGGGGCGATAGTGGAGGAGCTCCCGCGCCAAGAGCAGTGAGGCATGCGCATCCATGGGTGCGCGACGGGCGTGGGACGACGAGCCAGCTGGAATCAGTGACGGGGTGGCGGTGCGGCCATCCCGCTGCACTGAGGGATGCTGGGACGAGGCATGCTGCTCGTTCCCCGCCGGGCCGGTAGCGGCGTTGGCGGCGGGCGACGGGGAACGATGTGGGTGGCCGCCGACGGGCGCCGTCTGGGCGACGCGAGCCCGGCGAGCGTCAGCCATGGACACGACGTAAGATCACACACGAACAGCGGAAGAAAGATTCCGGCGCACCCCTACCTGGCGCGCCAAATGTCGGATTTCGGGTTCCGGCTGACCCTTGAGGTTCAAACACTGGGGTGCGCGCGAAGATCTCTCCCCTACCGATCTACGTCCGATCCTCTCGTGCGAACTAAGATGAAAATGATGAACAACACAAGAGACACGAGGTTTATACTGGTTCGGGCCACCGTTGTGGTGTAATACCCTACTCCAGTGTGTGGTGTGGTGGATTGCCTCTGGGGCTGATGATGAATAGTACAAGGGAAGAACAGCCTCGCGAGAGGTGTTCTTGAGCTACTGCGATGAACTGCTAGGGTGAGTTCCGTCGCCTCTCTTTCTCTCTACTAGGGTTCTACCCGATCTCTCTCTCTTCTCTTTCTTCCCAGGTGTCCTCTTCCTTGGTGGAGGGTAGCTCTATTTATAGAGGCCCTGGGCCTCTCTTGGAATAATTAAGCGGGAAGGGCGCCAACAATTGGCCATTTTGAAGGGGAACATCTAGTACAAGTTATCCTGACCAAAGGTGGTCTTCGGCTGCTAAAAGCACTGGTGATGACTCCGTCTTGGGCTCCACGGTGACCTCCGTCCTGCCGCTCTGCTGGTCTTGGTCTTGTTGCACCGGAATGGCAACCTTTGCCCGATGCCTTGGCCTGTGCTTGCCCCCTTTGCACCAAAGGGGAAACAAGGACACTACGCAGGCCGGCGCCCGCCTGGCGCCCGCCTGGCCTTGATCGTCATGGCTTGCGTCACGGGATCCTCGTGAGGTACCCCTGCCTTGATCTCTCCACCTCCTCGCGAGCCTGCCTGATGAGGCTGCCTTTGAGGAAGCTTCCTGTCGTCCGCCCCGCGAGGCTTGGCCCCTCGCGAGGGTCTTGAGCTTGCGCAGATGAAGATGGGTCACGCTGGGCCCCCACCTGAGCCACGCCGCAGGCCGCAGGCAGGAAAATCTGGGGACCCCCGTTCCCAAAACACCGACATACTCATCCAAAGTACTCACAAGAAAGGATCTACACTACATATGCATTGGTATCAATGAAATGAGTAGTATATGTGGACTGAACTGCAGAATGCCAGAATAAGAGGGGGAAAGCTAGTCCTATGAAAGACTACGCTTCTGGCAGCCTCCATCTTGAATCATATAGAAGAGAGTACATGGTAAGTTCACCAAGTATCATCGCATAGCATAATCCTACCCGGCGATCCTCCCCTCGTCGCCCTGTGGGAAAGCAATCACCGGGTTGTTTCTGGAACTTTTCTAGGTGTGTTCTATTAAGTATCCGGTTCTAGTTGTCATAAGGTCAAACAACTCCGGGTCATCCCTTTACCGAGGGACATGGCTATTCGAATAGATCGACTTCCCTGCATGGGTGCACCATGTTACCCAACACGCTCGATCCCTCTGGCCGGAGACACTTTCCTGGGTCATGCCCGGCCTCGGAAGATCAACACGTTGTAGCCCCACCTTGGCACAACAGAGAGGTCAACACGTCGGTCTAAATCCTAACCGCACAAGGGTCTGGGCCCATTACCGGTTGCACACCTGCACGTTGCGTACGCATCCGATGAGCAGACCTAGCAACCTCCATTACAAAGGAAGTTGGGTTACACCGTCCAACCCGGTGTGCGCTACTCAGTCGCTGACGTCAAGAAGGTTTTGGCTGATACCACGACGTCGAGTGCCCATAACTGTTCATGCGTAGTTGGTTAGTGCATATAGGCCAGTGTCCAGACTCAGATCAAATACCAAGATCTCGTTCCGCATGTTAATTGAAGTATCCACAGACGCCGACCAGGGCCAGCCCACCTCTCTCCTAGGTGGTCTCAACCTGCCCTGTCGCTCCGCCACAAAGATCCACCCAAAGGGCCGTCCGGACAAACGTCCTTTTAGCCCCTAATCCGTAAATCACTCGCGGGTACTCTACGAGCCGACCCGTCTTTAGTAACCACATGTATCATGTATAAGATATATAGTATATACCCGTGATCACCTCCTAGTGATCACGGCCCGATAGTATAGCATGGCAGACGGACAAGAATGTAGTGCCACTAATGGAATACTAGCATCCTATACTAAGCATTTAGGATTGCAGGTAAAGGTAACAACAGTAGTAGCAAAGACATGCTATGCAGCAAAATAGGATTAACCGAAAGCAGTAACAAACTACACTACCCTAATGTAAGCAGTAGAGAGAAGGAATGGGCGATATCAGGTTGATCAAGGGGGGGCTTTCCTAGTTGCTCTGGCAAGTCATCAACACCGTAGTCGTACTGGGTAGCAGCAACGTCGGTCTCGGTGTCTAACAAGAGAAGAGGGGGAAGAAACAATAAATATAATGCAAACATATGCATGACAATGCATGACATGACAATGAGCAGTGCTAGGTGTGCCCTAACACGGTATTAGGTGCTACTAGCGAAGGGGGGAAACATCCGGGAAAGTATTCCCAGTGTTTCTCGTTTTTGGACAGACGAACCGGAGGGGGAAAGTTGCATATTCTCTATGCTAGGGACGTGTGGCAGACGAATGGACCGCGTATTCGGATTCGTCTCGTTGTTCTAAGCAACTTTAATGTACAAATTATTTTCATCTGACTGATAGATTATCTTATATGATTTTTCAAAGTTTAACTCGTTTCTTTTAATTCCTATAATTATCATTATTTTGAAAATAATAGGACAATTATTAGGTACACCCAGAAGTGTACCGAACCAGTGGCTGACTGGTGGGACCAAGTAAACCACCTAGTCAGCCTTGACCGGTCAAAGTGAACAGTGCATGTGGGTCCGCGTGTCATTGACTTAGATATTTTAATCTAATTTTAGCATATTAATCTAATAGTTGGTCCCACATGTCATTGACTAGCCTTTTCACTAATGGGTTATTTAGTGTGAGGGACCACCTGTCACAAACCCATAGGCTATTTAATTAACATATAAAGTAGCAGCCCTAAACTAATCTAATTAGTTGTACTAACTAATCAAGATAGGGCCGGCCTCACTCATACCCAGAACACACACACACGCACGCAGACCACAGAACACACTCGACCATGGTAGTCGCCATGGCCTATAGCAGTAGCAACCGGCGGTAGCAGTAGCTAGCAGCAGCGCATAGCAGCAGTAGCTAGTGGAGCAGGGCAGCACTGCAGCAAGTAGTAGCGGCAGCTAATACAGAGCAGCGGCAGCGGGAGCGAAGCGGGAGGCGGTGGCGCGGGATGCGGCGGCGCCCGACCGGACGGAGCAGGACGGGGGCGGCCTCAGCCCGGAGCGGCGATGCAGGGGCGTGACGGGCGCCAGCGGGGGCGAGGCTAGGCATGTGGGCTGCGGGCAGGGGCTTACGCTGGAGCAGCACACGTGTGCGGGCGCGACCATGGGCACGAACGGGCCGAGCAGTCTACGGCGTCAGATCGAAGGGGAAAACAGGGGGATATGGAGGAGAAGCTCACTGCGAGCTCGATGGCGAGGTCGGGGAGGCCGGAGGTGGACAGGAGTGGCGGGAATCCACGGCGGACGACGACGATGTACATGATGAAGATGGTGGCGATGGCGAGTGTACGGGCCGTCCCCGCTTGATTTGGTCCTCGGGATGGACTAAGTGGACCGTGGCAGTTCTCCTGGATGTCTTCTCACAGCGCGGGGAGCACGATGGTCGCGGCCATGGCGACGGCAGCGGCGGTTTCACGCGGAGAAAGGAGAGCGAGCGGAGGAAAGGGTGAAGTGGGGTGCTAGGGTTCGCCTGGCGTCGAGGTGGGGGCATCTTGTAGGCGGACAGGGGGGCGGATCACCGACACGTGGCCACGGCCAGCCATGGTGCCGTGGATGCGGTGCCATGATCCCCTGTGAATAGGAGGAAGAAAACAGGGGGGTTTGGGCTGGGCTTCCATTGTAGACTTACGACCCAAATAGCATAGTAGGTTTCAGCTATTTTCCCTTCTGTCTTCGGATGCGCGGAACAGCAAGCAAGTCCAGGTAGTCATACTGCTTATGATGCCTTTTTAGCTAAATTGTTGCGAGAGTAATGCTTCCTCAACAAATTTCATGAGTGCTCCCTTGCTTCCTTCACATGTAGAAGAATTTGGCGAGTGTGATATGAACCAAATTCAGCTTAGTGATTAGCTCCACCTTTTCTTTTCTATCCAGTTTAATGTGGCTTTCCAGTGTCTGCTGCGTGCGAATACAAATCTCATAAAGAGATGAATTTTCTTCATGAGGGATTACAACCATGGCTTTCTTGACCTTCGGTGCATTTTCAGACGCAGAAGCATTTGCAGCAGTATCAACATGTTCCTTCCCTTTTCCACTATCCTTCACAATGC
The DNA here is from genome assembly GCF_018294505.1 of Triticum aestivum. Taxonomy (NCBI): domain Eukaryota; kingdom Viridiplantae; phylum Streptophyta; class Magnoliopsida; order Poales; family Poaceae; genus Triticum; species Triticum aestivum. Next base: position 451,234,490 of record NC_057809.1, on the reverse strand, counting down.
GCACAGTGTCACGAACTGGTGGCATGCATGAATACTTTCGAAATGTAAGCCCAGAAGAATTTCTCATCGATAAGTTGCTTGATTGCAAACATGACCCATGGAGCATAGGGCTTCAATGACCGTGGACTGTCAGCTGCACATGCAAGGTTTCGAATGAAAAGGTCAGGAATGTCGAACTTAATTCCTTGAGACATGGCCAAAAGTGTATTTCCCACAAAGCCTTTGATGGAATTCGGTCTGTTTGTTGGTGTGATAGGACTGCACAGAATGTGAAATAGTACTTTGTTGTCATAGGCCAACTTCTTTGGATCAATATCGATGCATTCGTCGCCAACCATGGTGGGATCCATCAGTATGTGGAGTTGTGTGCTTTAGACACATCCCAGAAATGCATCATGTGCTCTCTATCCCTCTCAAACTCACATCGAGGAATATTTATCAGCACAAGAAAATGATCTGCCGAACATTTGATCCTTTCTTTGTCAGTCATCCATTCAAGAGTCCAGGATGAGGTGTTGCCAAGATCTCCTGAGATGTATAGCATGGCATAGAATTGAAGGATAATCTCTTTGTTTCAGCCATGATTGAAGCGCATGAACCCCTTCAGGAGAGCATGTTCAATATGCTCAATTGCATGATGGAAGTAGGGTATTCCTTCGAGTTCAACAAAGTTCAATATCTTATGATTGAAAATTCTATCCTTGCCGGACAGAATTTGAGCATAATAAATGGCTTGTTCCTCAGTCCAAAACCTCGGTGACAATGAAGTCCTTTCCCCATCGTAAGGGATGATCTGAAAGAATGCAAGCTTTGAGAAATGAAGATTTTCATTAAATGCAAGGCCATTGGGGACGTACTCAACTGGAAATAGCGGAATTGATTAATGTGGATTTCTTCGATTTTCTTCATCGCTAACTTCCATCGGCTGAACATCATCAGAGGCTGGCACATTCTCATTGATAGTCTTTAATGGTGCAAGTGGCCTTTTAGCTTTGTCTGGAGCTGATGGCATGGGAGCACTGGTTTGTCCTTCAATTTCCTTTGCTGGAAGTCCTTCAACGGCTTTCCCATTCTTAGGCACTAGGGCCTTTTCTTTTGGTGAACTCTCAATAGTAGGTGGCACAACAACTTCTTCGGTCAATTGAGTCACAACTTGTTCTTATTCAGTCTGCTATGGCAACACTGGTGGTACAACTACTTGAGCTTATCCTTCGTGAGCCATGGTCTCTTCCAATTTTCTTTCTTCCTATTCTAGCTGTGAAGCCAAGGAACCAGGAGCAGGGTCAACCTCCATCTGGGTAGGGGAACCATATGAGGAGATCGGGTGGTATTTCCTCGAGAAGCAACTTGCTCCCCTCAACTTTATCACCCACATTGATGGATCCGGAGTGCCCAACATAACTTTCCTTCAAAGGCGATGAAGTTGCCTTTTCCATCTCAATCTCTTCGTCAACTTTTTCTTCAGGAGCGTGTTGCTCGGGCATGACATTCTCTTCGACAAGATTGTCCACAATGATATCCATCACATCTGATTCTTGCGTAAATGAGGTAGGAATGAAACTACCACATGCACAACTTGTTGCTCGGTTTCTTCCTCGAAACAAGGGGATGGTGGTATCTATTGCAGTGGGACACTTGAGTGAATAGGTGCATCAGTTGTTATAGATTGGATTCGACGATCCTTGATAGCCTTCGACTGGCTGGCTCTAGCTTGTGTTTTCTGACGCTTCTCTTCTCTTTCTCTTCGTCGAGCAAGATCTGCTTGACGCTTAATCTCACCATTTCTACAATCACAAAGCTGAGAAACATCCATTTTCATCTTGGAGTGCCACTCAATCTTGTTGTTCCTCATCACAGTGAGGGCTTTGGTGATCTCAAGAATCCCCTTGTTCACATCTTTTCTCTTTGACTCAGATTTGGCATCCTTATCATTTGCTCAAGGAGTTTCTTGTCCTCGACAGCTTGGTTTAGTTCCTTGGTAATTTCTTTCAGCTCAGTGAAGTGTTCTGCTACCATCTTGGTAACATCTTCAGGCAGGCCCAAGCTGCTTAAATCAGATGGATTTGCATCATAGGAGGCACCTTCATTGATGCCAAAAATAAGATCAAAGTCATATTCCTCTGTGGAAGCAGGAACAATTGTCTTGGCCGTCTTAGCAGCAGCAACAACTTTTTCATCAGGCAACAACTTTCTCTTTGTTGTAGGGGCAACAGAACCCGAAGGTTTATCTGATGGCACAGTGACGAGGCTTGGTGAAGATCTCAGTGGAGGCCAAACTTTTGCTGGAGAGGTGATACGTCTCCAACGTATCTATATTTTTTTATTGTTCCATGTTGTTATATTATCAATCTTGGATGTTTTATAATCATTTTATTGTCATTTTATATCATTTTTGGGTACTAACCTATTGACATAGTGCCAAGTGCGAGTTGTTGTTTTTTGCATGTTTTTTACATCACAGATAATCAATACCAAATGGAGTCCAAGCGCAGCGAAACTTTTTGTGGAATTTTTATGGACCAGAAGACATCCAATGGGCCGGAGAAGCACTTGGGGGTGCCCCGAGGGGCCCACAACCCACCAGGGCGCGCCTGGGCCCCAGGCGTGCCCAGGTGGGTTGTGCCCACCTTGGTGGCCTCCCGCACCGCCTGTTTTCTTATAAATGCCCCAATGTTCCAAAAACCCTAGGGGAGTCGATGAAAATCAATTCCAGCCGTCGTAGAGTCCAGACCCACCAGATCCAATCTAGACAGCATCACGGAGGGGTTCACCACTTCCATTGGTGCCTCTCTGATGATGCGTGAGTAGTTCTTCGTAGACCTTCGGGTCCGTAGTTAGTAGCTAGATGGCTTCCTCTCTCTCGTTTGATTCTCAATACAATGGTCTCTTGGAGATCTATATGTTGTAACTCTTTTGTGGTGTGTTTGTTGGGATCCCATGAATTTTGAGTTTATGATCAGATCTATATCTTTTTATCCATGAAAGTTATTTGAGTTTCTTTGATCTCTTATATGCATGATTGCTTATAGCCTCGTATTTCTTCTCCGATATTTGGGTTTTGTTTGGCCAACTTGATCTATTTATCTTGCAATGGGAAGAGGTGCTTTGTAGTGGGTTCGATCTTATGGTGTTTGATCCTAGTGATAAAAGGGGAACCAACACGTATGTATCGTTGCTACTAAGGATAAAACGATGGGGTCTATTTCTACATAAATAGATCTTGTCTACATCATGTCATCGTTCTTATTGCATTACTCCATTTCTCCATGAACTTAATACACTAGATGCATGCTGGATAGCGGTCGATGTGTGGAGTAATAGTAGTAGATGCAGGCAAGAGTCGGTCTACTAATCTTGGACGTGTTGCCTATATAATGATCATTTCTTGGATAGCTTCATGATTATTCGAAGTTCTATCAATTGCCCAACAGTAATTCGTTTACTCACCGTTTGCTATTTTTCTCGAGAGAAGCCACTTGTCGTGGGGTTGTCACGGCAGATGTCCTAGTGTGAGGACTTAGTCATGGAGCCATCGCAACTAGGTTAGCTTAAAGGGGTTAAGCGGGACAAAGTACACAGGGAGTTTATACTGGTTCGGCCTCTTGCGGTGAAGGTAAAAGCCTAATCCAGTTTGAGGTGGTATTTCTTATGTTTCGATTACTAGGGAGCGAATACGCTTGACCTAGCTTTCGATCTCTTCTTTCTCTCCCTAAGTCATCATCGGGTTGTCCCTTTATATACACAGGTTGACGCCCAGTGGCTTACAGAGTCCCTGGCGGCTCATAAACAACGTGTCGGCTCGGTGACTAACTATATATGCCTTACAACACAAGTTACGCTCGTATGGTGGTTTACACCTACGGGCCTTAAGCCGCCCTTGGTCCTTGGGCTCTCCATAAGTCATCCTCATGAACCGCCATCTTTGACTCCTTCACGGGATTTGTCTTGTGAGTCGCCATGAGTTAACCCGGCCCCTCCTGGGCGGTTTAACTCAATAGCTATATCCCCAACATTAGGCCCCAGGTTGATTTGAACTTGTTCACATCAATCTTCAATCACTTAGAAAAATTCCTTCTTCATTACCTTCACAAGAACTTGTAATTCGCCGTGACGTCACCCTCTGGAATCTTGATAACCCGCCGTGATGTCACCTGTTATTAATTTTACACGAAGCCAAAATCTTTAATGTATCTCCTCCTTTTTAAAGAATCTCCAAAAATTGAGGCATCTATACTGCCACATATCCGTTTTTGGTCTCCTCGATTCCTGCACCTGCCACTTATCCATTTGCCTTATATATAGAGCCGGGGTCCTTTCACTATCCCCCCTGTGCCTCTTCGTCTGTCTTCTTCCTCGCGAAGCCCGAGCGCGCAAACTCCGCCGCCGCCGTCGACCTTCACCTCTGCTCCAACATTGGCCGCTGCATCAACCTCTTCGAATAAGATCTCCTCCACGCACCTCCACTGCTCAACAACCCTGGTTAGTCCTTCTTCTTCCTCTCCACATAGACCCATTAGGGTTTCAGCGGAGTTCATCAAGATCGTCCTCGTTCTTTGCTGTAGCACTCCCTTTTGAGATGAACTTGGTATCTTTCCTGCGCGGTAATGTTTATAGTACTTATTTTCACTATCAAGGCATCTCCTGTTAAACAGAAGACTCGATATGGATCTTATGAACTGCTCAAGCACCATAGTTTAGGTCTAGATATTTTCCATTTATCTGACATGCCGTAGATCCAAAATTATAACATCAATCTATGAAACTTGTTTTCCATCACTTAGCAATTTGTCCTTTCTTAGATTTGTAAACCAATGACTATATGGACGGCTTAATTTATTAAACCGTAATCCACCGGGTACCATTAGTCCCCTCTTAAGTCGTCAATCTCTGGCTTAACACCTATGTTTGCTTCATTATTATTTGTCCTTTAACCATAAGCCGACTCAACCATGTGAACTTAAACTGGCATAACCTTTTTCAGAATATGGCTAAGACATATACTTCTTGCAATTGGGTCAAATCCCGGGTTACCGAGTAAGATCTGAACAATCATGTCGCCACTGGCGCCTTAGCCAAAAAGGAGGATATCCACTGGAGAGCTCCTGGTGATGAAGTCCTTACTCAACCAAAAAGTGGAGAAGTAATTGTTTTTACTGGTCACTTGGATCGAGGGTTCAGCCCTGCCGGCTCAAAAAAATTGTGATGTGCTTCATTTCCTCCAACTGCACCCTCAAGACATCAGACCCAACTCCGTGTCTAACCTTTGCAAGTTTCAAGTATTCTGTGAAGCCTATCTTCAGGAGGAACCCACGGTTGATCTATTCAGGGAATTCTATTATTTAAATCGCCAGACTGAATTTTTTGATGGACCATGCCAAGAACTTGGTGGAGTCATTATTCAGAAGAGGAAAGATGTTAGTTTTCCTCATGCCAAGCTTCATAGCCACCCCAAAGATTGGAACCAGACATGGTTCTATGTTAGAGACACATCTCCAGTTGGTGAGAATCGTCTGCCGGGTTACCGCGAGCACCGGCTTAACAACAACCATCCACTGCCCCAACGTCGTGATGCCAAGGAATGGGCTAAGTATGCACCTGCTTTCTCAAAACTCAGAGCCTTTATGGCCAACGGCTTAACAGGCGTCGATTTTTTCCGGTGTTGGCTCTCTTGGAGTATCTTGCCATAAAGTCGTCGCTCCGGCTTAATGTGCGAATATACCGGTGATGTCAAAGATCCTCAGTGCCATTGTGATATTCAGCTATCCGAGGCAGAAGTTACTGAAGCCACCAAAAATTTATTGAATGAGCATGTAAAAGAGTGCAGCAAAACCGGACTTAGTCCCTTCTGCACGGTCAACCAGCCACTAGCCATAAGAATTGCCCAAACTCTTACTTAATCCATAGTCTTTAATATCCTTTTATAATATTTCCTATTTTGAACAGGTTGATGATCCATTTTGGAAGAGGAAACCGCAAGATAAGCCGGCCAAAGCACCTCGTGTCAAGCACAAGGTCAACAAGAAGTCCACCAAAAAGAAAACTACCGAATCTGCCGAGTTAAACATTGATGATGATGATGATGGTGATGATGATGACGACAATCATGAGTCAGAGTAAGAACTTGATTCACTTGGCTCCTTTTTCATGCATCTTATTGACAGTAATTGTTATCAGGACGACACAGAGGCTAGCCGGGCAGGTGACGCAGAGGTAATTATTCTTTCCTCCGGCTCAGAATCTCTGCCCACACAGAAAACCCGTCAAGTAAGCCGGAAAGTAAGATTTTCTCACCCACTAGCTTACTTGGATCCAAACTTTCTTTTGGAGAAACAACAACATGAAGCTCGCTGCACGACCCGGCATAGTGGCAATGTGATTACTTCTTCCGGCTTACCAAACCCTCGCCTCACAAACGCTGTCCAGAGGTCTCATATATTTCTGACATACTTTACCCCAAGGCGGGTTATTTTCGACAACCTCTTAACCCGTCTGATTCAAACTATCAGGGGACTTCCCATTCCTTTTCTGGCGAGTCAACAGGAACACAGATTCCTGCTTTCAAGACTGCACCTGGGTAAGTTTATTTACAACTATTCCAACTTGCATACTTGATCATCCTCTTAACTTTCATTTATTATTTACTTTTCAGGGCCCAAGCTAAACCCAGCAAGAGGGCCAGGTTAAATAAGCCGGTTAATGATTCCAATCCACCTGAGCTGGAAAAAAACTAGAGCTTTCTCAACCGATTACTGACAACATTGTTGATGATTTGACACCACGGGATCATAATGCTGATATTGACCCAATGAACGATAACCCGTATGATGCTAATCCGCCAAGTCCTATCAGGACAACCAGTCCTATTAAGCCGGCGGAGGAAAAACATGCTGATGCCACCATTACTGGCCATGGTTTCACAACTCCGGGTCGTCCTACTACCTTATCCAGGCACGACGCTAAAGAAGAACTTTCTGCTGAAGATAAGGGCAAGTGGAAAGTAGACCTGGAGAGCTATACTCGTTTTAGTGCTCAGGACCTCCATTCTGGCTATTTGAATGGCCTATATACCAGCCGTGACTTCAAAGCCGGCTTAGTGAACTTTTTGAAGGAACGCTATGAGGTAAATATTGCAATCCCTTTCATATAAGTATATTTCCCTTAGCCGCCAAGTTTATTAGACATGACAGAACAGAATGTGCGGTAAACTTCAATAGTTGTATAGATAAAACTCAGTAGCCAGACTGATGATAATAATACCTCAACTCTGAGTATGTCGCCCCCAAGGGTCGTCTTAACAATAATGTTAAGCCGGGACTTCTGAATAGTAGAGATAAACATTGCATCAGTAGCCTCCAAGGGTCGTCTTAACAATTATGTTAAGTCGATACTTATCGCTTGTTGAAAAGCAACAACTCAATCCGTAGGCTTTATAAGCTAGCTGACATTACTTCTCCGGGTCATAAATATGGCTGAGAACAAAGCAATATGCATTAGCCCCCAAGTGCCAAGGATAATACTTGCATTGTGCTTGGGACTTTCAAAATTTTGTCTTAAAAAAGAGCAAAATGCATTAGCCCCCAAGTGCCAAGAGTAATACTTGTATTGTGCTTGGGACGTTAAAGAGTAATCATGATCATAACTTTGTCTGTGTGTGCTGATGTCACATGCTGAATTGGCTGAAAAAGACTCACAGCTTAATGATCTTAAAGCCAACATCAAAACTCAGCAATCAGAAACATCCAAGGCCAAGTCAGAACTGAAATCTGCTTTGGAGACTATTGAGCAGCTAAAATAGAACATCAACTCGGAGAGAAGTGGCTGGGAAACTGATAAGGCAGCTCTATTGAAGAGAGCACAAGAAGCTGAAACCGTGCTTAAACCGGTGACTGATGAGTTATCCGATTTAAACAGTAGATCAATATTATGTCATCAGCCATCTTTGGTAAGAACATATCCCTCTTGTGTTGTATGAATCATATTAGAAACGTCTTCCGGCTTACCCATAACTTTATTGATACAGGTTCTTGGAGCGCTAAGTTGGGCTCAGATATGCGCATCCGGCTTAAGGCTATCTACACTCTTGTAGAACAGCTATATACTGGTGCCCAACGAACCATTGCTACGACAAAGCATAAGAAGACTCCTTCAACACTTATCCAAGACACTCTGAATCAATTGTCAGTGCTGCCCAGAAGAATTGAGGACTTAAAATGGGGAGCTGCTAGAGCTGGTGCGTTAACTGCTTTAAGTCGGGCCAAAGCATGGCAGGCCGATCTTGACCCGGAGGATTTGGCCAATGGCTGCCCCAGTGTGAAAGAGGATGGATCGGACTTCAATGCTGATGACTTCACAAAAATCGCAAGAGCTATGCGTCCATTAGCAAGCAAACTAGCTGATGATACCAGCTTATCCACGTATCAGGCGGCTTATGATGCCGACAACAAGATGATTGGCATGCCGGTTCATGAGCCAACAGATCTTATTCCTCTGATTCGTAAGCACACCTTTGCCCCTGACATTGATCCATCCAATCTTATTGATGATGAGGCTGTGTTTAGAGCATTGACCGATATCAACTAGGCTACGCCTGAGTTCCAGCCAATGGATAAGCAAGGAGTTGACGACGAAGAAGGGGTGCAAGAAGATCCTGAAGCTTCAACCCGCCAACAATCATAAGCCAGTGTACTTATCAGAATATCTTACTATACTGATAACTTTGATGAATGCTTTGGGCCATCAGATGTCTTGTAATAGGCTAGCTTAAACTCTTGATGTACTATGCCATCATGCATATTTTGCTTTGCATGATACTATGGATCTGCCAATTTAAAATCCGCCACTTTGTGCTTATGATATTAGCAATTTGAATATGTTCCTGCATACAAACAGATTGCAAGTATCCTGGCGGTTTACCGCTGGACGAGTCATAACGCCCAATATAAAACCACTGGTGACCAAAACAGTTCATAACCAGGGCCAATTTAACCATAACCATATGTAATCATAACAAATATATCATACCTTTGATATTTGATTATACTGTCGGCTTATAATACCAATGCAGTAAGGGTGATAACCCAAAAAATTGAACACACAATGGTCTTTCTCAATTGTCATATACTGCCGGCTTATCATGTCATAAGCCGAAAGGGGTAATATCCCAAACCTTAGAGCATAAAGCTTCCAAGTTATTCAATATCATCGTATACTGGCGACTTATAGTCCAAAGACACGCTGGCTTAATAAACACCGGATATTTTCTTATCATATACTGGCGACTTATAGTACAAAGCCAGACCGGGTTAATAACCACCGGACATTTTCTTATCATATATTGGTGACTTATAGTACAAAGCCAGGCCGGGTTAATAAACACCGGAAATTTGTAACAGTAGAAACCTCATTGTTTTGTAACACGTCTTAAAAGATAATCCTCAAAAACAAAACTTCCAATAGAAGACAAAAAAACAAGGCATTTCATAGGCTGCCAGGCCTAAAGATCAAGTGCTTTCAAGGGCCGCACAGCCACTGAGTTATACCTTCATACAAACCTTATAAGTCGGACCTCACATAACCAATCGTCATTTTAACTCTGACAAGTTCAGCGTCTATATAAGATTGACTTGTCAAAAGTACGGCGGGTCATTCCAGGATTACCTGGGCGGAGTGGTGGACTTAAAAAGTCAAGTTAACCTAGATTTTTAGGTGAATACACCTGACTTCCAAGCCTGGCTTTTAAGCCTATTACAAGGGTCACAAAAACTCTTGTCCGTTGAACAAAAAAAAACCAAGTAATATTTTTGAGTTGTGCTCAATGGGCACCTATGTTTGAGTTGTGCTTTGCAACAGACTCTCTTTGGGCCTTTTAACCTGGGTGGCAAGCCCCCAAGTGTTTTACAAACATGCCATATAAGCCGGATCAAAGGGTAATCATAGCTTCGCTCAATAAGCTAGAAGCCCCCATGTGACCATATGAAATTTCCATAGACTCATTATTATTAGATACAAAACGACAGAGGCCCTGCTTTATCAGGAATGCCGGCTTTATTATTTTTATCATAATATATACATTTTCAAAATATGTACATCAGAAGAGCATGTGGCTCAGGTATAGTAAGGCCGAAGAGGAGCAATATTCCACGGCCGGCGGGTCTCCTCCTCCGACGTGCGTGAGTCTTTGTTGTCTCGAACATCGATAAGGTAGTATGACCCATTGTTCAGATTCTTGATGACCACAAAAGGTCCTTCCCAAGGCAGGGATAGCTTGTGCATATTAGCTTGATCCTGGATCCTCTCACGACTGTGAGAATAAGCTGCCTGTTGGGTCAAAGCTGTCTGAAGCAATTCTCTGGCCCACCGTATCTCCATTGCCTCCGGCGACTCACCCTCAACTGGTAGAGCGGCCAGTCGTGTCACCAAAGCAATCATATTATCCAAAGGGTTAGACTAATGACCCGGCGGTGTTGGCACATGCTGAGGCGGAGTTGTATTCAAATGTGGTGGCACTGTTGTACGCGGCTGAACCGGTGCCCCTGCCCCAGGTGCTTCACCCCGGTTTACCTCTGGCGGGTTGCTGGTTCCTGCTCCAGGCGTGTTAAAAAGATGTCTCGCCTCATAAACCGAAGGTGAACAAGTCTGATGCCTCCTCCTCATGACTTCATTTGAAGCGTTCTGATCCATCATGAGCCGAAAAGACTCCGACTGAATCCGCTGCGCGTGAGCATCTAAAGCGGCCCACTCCGTAGCCATCCTAGCATTCTCTGCGTTCAGCTCCTCCTTGGCCTATGCTATCTCATCACGTAATTATGCAATTTCCGCATTATGCTGATCCTGATCTGCCGGGTTAATCACCGATGTTAACAATGTTGTTAGTTTATCCAGCGGGTTGGTTACGATTTGAGCCGGCAGGCGCTCAGGGCCTCCTGCCCCGGGAGCCATTGCCGTTACTGACCCGGAGATTATTGTTTCCGCAGTCGAGGAGTTAGACACTGGTTGTGCATCATCCATAAAGATAGCAACTCTATTCAGCGGCTCGTAGGGGTCTGGAATATTGTCGCCATCGGAATAGCCCCCAAGCCAGCCATCTTGCAGTCGGTACAGTGATTCAGTTTCCCCAGATGACTCACCATCCGAGTAAACAACTGTCTCACCGCCAGACACGTATCTATCCTCAGGTTCCGCTCCATGGATAAATCCCACGAAGGCACGCTTCACAGCAGGCTGAACTCGGGCGGGTCTCGCACGCTGAGCCGTCTTGATGATGTCGGTGCAGATGTCCGGCTCAGGGCCCGGCTCGCCGATCTTGCCGATGAAGACGTGGATTCCACCGAAGGGGGGCGATACCCATACTCGATTGAGCTGGCCTTGGGGCCCCATCCTGTGTCGTCGATGTAGAGCTTGCCGCGACGACTCTTCGTCATCCGGCCCACAGCGTATCCCTTGGTCCCTTCGAAGTTGCCCTTTAAGAACTCGAAACCATCGTGCGTTGGCCCCATGGTGGGCGCCAACTGTCGTGGGGTTGTCACGGCAGATGTCCTAGTGTGAGGACTTAGTCGTGGAGCTATCACAAATAGGTTAGCTTAAAGGGGTTAAGCGGGACAACGGACATGGGGAGTTTATACTGGTTCGGCCCCTTGCGGTGAAGGTAAAAGCCTAATCCAGTTTGAGGTGGTATTGCTTATGTTTCGATTACTAGGGAGCGAATACGCTTGACCTAGCTTTCGATCTCTTCTTTCCCTCCCTAAGTCGCCGCCGGGTCGTCCCTTTTATATACACAAGTTGACGCCCGGTGGCTTACGGAGTCCCTGGCGGCTCATAAACAACGTGTCCGGCTCGGTGACTAACTATATATGCCTTACAACACAAGTTATGCTCATATGGCGGTTAACACCTACGGGCCTTAAGCCGCCCTTGGGCCTTGGGCTCTCCATAAGTCATCCTCATGAACCGCCATCTTTGACTCCTTCACGGGCTTTGTCTTGTGAGTCGCCATGAGTTAACCCAGCCCCTCCTGGGTGGGTTAACTCAATAGCTATATCCCCAACACCACTAGTGAAACGTACGGCCCCTGGGTCTCTTTTTGATATTATTTGCCATTGCGATCTATTTTATTTGCCCTTTATTGTCAGATCTATTAAACCCAAAAATACAAAAATACCTTGCTATAATTTATTCTTATTTACTTTATTTGGCGTTCGATCTATCAATCTACTACAATTTTTCACGTCCGTTTGCAAATTTCTGGCGCCGTCACCCGAAAGGGATTGACAACCCCTTTAATACATCGGGTTGTGAGTATTTGTTATTTGTGTGCAGGTGCCGTTTACGTGTTGTTGCTTGGTTCTCCTACTGGTTCGATAATCTTGGTTTCATCACTAAGGGAAATACCTACCGCTGATGTGCTGCATCATCCCTTCCTCTTTGGGGAAATACCGACGTAGCTTCAAGCCGCTATCAAAAGGAATTTCTGGCGCCGTTGCCAGGGAGGATCTTCAACATATAATAGGTTCCTAATCACAAATCTCATCTCCTCGCAATTTACATTATTTGCCTCTCATTTTCCTCTACCCCACTTCACAAAAAATTGTCGTTTTATTCGCCCTCTTTTTCGTTTGTCGTTTTCTCGTTGGATCTATTCTTTGCTTGCAACCATGAGTGATTTTGGAATGGCACCAACAGATGATGGCCTAACTCCTAAGATTGGACGTATGAACAATCTGGATGAAAACTTTTATCTTGGGGCAAGGGAATGTTATGGGAAAGGAACGTATCCAAGAATTTTTCAATTGTGTGGGAAATCAAAGTATGTATGATGCTCCAATACTTAGAACTACTAGATCTTATGCAGATGATATTTCAGCACTAGTTCTGAAACTTGAAAGTAAATTTATCCGTACCCATCCTATTTGCAAAAATTGTTTTTTGAGCTCCCCATTATAAAGAATCCTAAGGCCAAAAAGTTAGCCACTCTCGTTCTTATGAATGAGTTTGACTATATCATACGGGAAGCTAGGGAAATCTTTGATTTTTACGGTATGAATCGTGAAAAGCCCGTGATAGAAGAAATTATTTACAATAGTGATTATGCATTAAGGCATTTTCTTGGCGATAATAAAATCTTTGATGAGAATCTTAAAAAGGAAGTCCCCATTCTACATGTTATTCAATAAGTTTTTAATAATGTTAATCAACACTACTCCTGGATTGTTGCTGGAAATCAACGTGGTTATGATAATGGGAAACTTAATAATGATAAGGTTTCTATGGATAATATGGTTTATGTTGTTTTTTACAAAACCCCATGATGAAAACACCTCCAAGGGAATTAAGAAGAAGGATGACAAAACTTAGATCCTTGTCTTATGCCTAGCTAAGGGCATAAAACTATAGCGCTCGTTGGGAGGCAACCCAATGAATAAAATTTATTTTTGCTTTTTGATTTCTGTTCTTTAGTGTTAGGACAATTATGCTACTGTTATAATTGTGTTTTTTGTGTTTTAATTAGTGTTTGTGCCAAGTAAAGCCTTTAGGATCTTCTTGGGTGATAGTTTTTGATCTTGCTAAAAAAACAGAAACTTTTGCACTCGCGAAAATAATTTTCATTTTTAACCAGAGAGAGATAAAATACCAATTTCTTTTGAAGTAGATTAATATACAAATATTATAGGTTGCCCTAATTTTTCAGAGTTTTTGGAGTTACAGAAGTACTCGAAATATCCAGATTTCTACAGATTGTTCTGTTTTTGACAGATTCTGTTTTCTTTGCGTTGTGGGCTTGTTTTGATGATTCTATGGTTTTCTTTGATGATTTTTTGCCATAGAAAAGTTGGAATACAGTAGATATAATGCAAGAACAAAATATGAATTGGTTTACTACATCACTTATAGTAGTGATTTGTTTTCTTATACTAACGAATCTCACGAAGGCTTTTTTGAGTTTTGTGTAATTGAAGTTTTCAAGTTTTGGGTTATCTTACGATGGATGAAGGAATAAGGAGTAAGAAGAACCTAAGTTTGGTGATACCCCGGCATCCCAAGTTATTATCCAAATAGAGCAAGCAACTAATCTTGGGGATGCCCCGAGTGGCATCCCCTCTTTCTTCTAATGACCATCGGTATTTTACTCGAAGCTATATTTTTATTCGTCACATACTATGTGTTTTTCTTGGAGCGTCTTGTATGATATGAGTCTTTACTTGTTTTATTTTGTGTTTTTAGTCTTGATCCCTTGCTGGAAACGCCTATTTGAGAGAGCCAAAAATATGCCATGACTTGTTAAAATTGCTCTCTATGCTTCACTGAAATTTTTATGAGCTATGGATTTGCTCTAGTGCTTCACTTATATCTTTTTGAGCATGGTGTGCTTTAGTATTTTTGAAGAAATGCTCTCTTGCTTCACTTAGATTTATTCGAGAGTTAGTAAAATTTTCAAAGAAATCCTCTCTTGCTTCACTTAAATTAACTTGAGAGAAAGAAATATTATGCTCATGATCTTCACTTATATTTGTTTGAGCTTATCAAAAGCAACACATGAAAATTAGTCCCAAAGTGATAGATATCCAAGAAGGATATACTAAAAACTTTCATGCATATCATTGGACAAAAAATTTCATTACCTTGTAATATTTTTGAGATATGATGATGTGATATGCGAGTCATCTTGATGAGTAATTATGCTTTAGTAAGAATATTGGTGTTAAGGTTTGTGATTCCCTATGCAAGCACGAAAGTCAATAGTTATGCAATGAAATTATACCCTACTTGTGGTGCATTATTGGGTGTTAACTATGCTTAATGCTCGCTTATGAGATTATTCGTTTCTTGGTTGGTCGCTTCCCAATCTTTTGCTAGCCTTCATTTTGCACGAAGTATGATCACTACTTGTGCATCCAAAATACTTTAAACTAGTTTTGCCACATGAGTCCACTATATCTACCTATATGTGGTATTATTTTGTCGTTCTAAGCAAATTTGTATGGCCATCTCTAATATTCAAAATAAATTTCTCTTTTGTGTGCTCGTACCGCTCACGAGGCGGTGAGGGGTGGCTAATATTTTCCATGCTAGATGTGTTATTCTCATGATGAGTGTTTATTCACTTGTCATTGCACAAGAGTAAGGCAAAGGTATTAGGGATGCCCAGTCCCGAAATGAAAAATGAATTTACTTTATGTTGTCAAATAACAAATTCCTTAGAAATTATTGGTATGGAAGGCACCCGTGGATACGGTTAGCCATGGAAAGTGAAAGTATGGTGGAAAAAGGAATAAACTTTAATTTCTGTTTGGGGACCGCCTATGATATATCTAGCATGGAAAGTGTTGGGAACTGTAAGTCGTTTTTATTGGTGGGGAAAGTATGCCTCTCAAAATGTTTTTATCTCTTAATTTTCACTTTGAGCTCTAGCACCTCTACAAATCCCTACTTCCCTCCGCGAAGGGCCTTTATTTTACTTTATGGAGTTTTTATTTTTGAATTTGAGTCTCCATCCTCTCTTATAAAAGCACCAATTAGGAGGCACTATGATCGTACTTGAGTATTGGGTGTAGTTAGTATGCGAGTGTGTTTCATGAATGGATCAATGACTGAGCATGATGGGCTAGGGATAACTTATTTTAGCGTTGATATTTTGGAAGACATGGTTGCTTGTTGATATGCTTGAGTATTTAAGTTATCATGTCAAAACTAGACTATTGCTTTAAACAATATAAAAGTCCAAATGTCCATGCTATAAACAAAAGAATATGATATGACATGTTAGGCAGCATTCCACATCAAAAATTATGTTTTTATCATTAACCTACTCGAGGACGAGCAGGAATTAAGCTTGGGGATGCTGATACGTATCCAATGTATCTATAAGTTTTGATTGTTCCATGTTGTTATATTATCAACCTTGGATGTTTTACAATCATTTTATAGTCATTTTATATCCTTTTTTGGTACTAACCTATTGCCATAGTGCCAAGTGCCAGTTGCTGTTTTTTGCATGTTTTTACATTGTAGATAATCAGTACCAAACGGAGTCCAAACGCAGCAAAACTTTTGTGGAATTTTTATGGACTAGAAGACATCCAATGGGCTGGAGAAGCACCTTGGGGGGTTCCCGGAGGGGGGCACAATCCACCAGGGTGCGCTTGGGCCCCCAGGCAAGCCCAGGTGGGTTGTGCCCTCCTCGCTGGCCTCCCGCACCGCTTCTTTGCTCTATAAATACCCCAATATTATAGAAACCTTAGGGGAGTCAACGAAAATCAATTCCAGACGCTGCAGAGTCCAAAACCACCAAATCCAATATAGACACCATCACGGAGGGGTTCACCACTTCCATTGCTGCCTCTCTGATGATGCGTGAGTACTTCTTTGTAGATCTTCGAGTCCGTAGTTAGTAGCTAGATGGCTTCCTCTCTCTCATTTGATTCTCAATACAATGGTCTATTGGAGATCCATATGATGAACTCTTTTGCGGTGTGTTTGTTGGGATCCGATGAACTTTGAGTTTATGATCAGATCTATCTCTTTTATCCATGAAAGATGTTATTTGAGTTTCTTTGATCTCTTATATGCATGATTGCTTATAGCCTCGTATTTATTCTCCTATATTTGGGTTTTGTTTGGCCAACTTGATTTATTTATCTTGCAATGGGAAGAGGTGCTTTGTAGTGGGTTCGATCTTATGATGCTTGATCCCAGTGACAGAAGGGGAACCGACACGTATGTATCGTTGCTACTAAGGATAAAATGATGGGGTCTATTTCTACATAAATAGATCGTGTCTACATCATGTCATCGTTCTTATTGCATTACTCCATTTCTCCATGAACTTAATACACTAGATGCATGCTGGATAGCGGTCGATGTGTGGAGTAATAGTAGTAGATGCAGGCAGGAGTCTCTCTACTAATCTTGGACGTGATGCCTATATAATGATCATTGCCTGGATATCGTCATGATTACTTGAAGTTCTATGAATTTCCCAACAGTAATTCATTTACCCACCGTTTGCTATTTTTCTCGAGAGAAGCCACTAGTGAAACCTACGGCCTCCGGGTCTCTTTCTCATATTATTTGCCTTTGAGATCTATTTTATTTGCCCTTTATTTTCAGATATATTAAACCCAAAAATACAAAAATACCTTGCTGCAATTTATTCTTATTTATTTTATTTGGCGTTCGATCTATCAATCTTCTACAATTTATTCACGTCCGTTTGCCAATTTCTGGCGCCGTTACCCGAAAGGGATTGGCAACCCCTTTAATACACCGGGTTGCGAGTATTTGTTATTTGTGTGCAGGTGCCATTTACGTGTTGTTTCTTGATTCTCCTACTGGTTCGATAACATTGGTTTCATTACTGAGGGAAATACCTACTGTTGTTGTGCTGCATCATCCCTTTCTCTTTGGGGAAATACCAACGTAGCTTCAAGCCGCTATCAAGAGGGTGTTTGGAATGGCTTGTCAAGAAGAGCTCTTTGATCATACATGGGAATTTCATTGCCCATTTCTTCATTGGAGGACTCAGATGAGGCAGATGCTACCTTCTTTGTCTTCCTGGCAACAGATTTCTTCGAAGCACGAGGGGAAATAGATTTCCTCTTCTTTCTTTCTTTTTGGGCAAAAGCCCTTTCATTCTTCTCTTGCACATCGTGTTGTGTCAGCTTGACATTCTTTTATTCTACTTGATTCTTTTTCACGTCCCTGGCTTCACACTTGGCCATGGCTTTCTCCCTCTTAAAAAATTCTTCGGGTAAATCAACAATTGTCTTCAAACAATCAACATGGGCATTTGGAGGAGGAGCTGGTCTTACTTTTTCATCGTCCTGACCTAGGCAAACCTCTTTAATGCAGTCATTCCATGCTGGAGTGAATGCGAACAGGATCTGATATTTTCTTCAGACATTTTCATAGGTGAACCACTTCTTCGCACAATGACGGTGAATCTTCTATAGCCTGTTATTCCTTTTAGTGGCAGTCTGAAGTCCAGGTGGAGCTCTATAAGTTTGTGGATCAGACATTTCAGTCGCGGTGTTCACTACTGCAGGATGCTGCTAACACGACACTACAATCAGAGACCCTTCGATGAAACTGTGTGCGATGCCATAATCGCAAACAGTGGTGTAAAATCGTCAAAAAAGGTGCAAAACATTTGCGATGGAGGATGCATCAAACACGGTTCAGATTTAAGTTGCATGTGCGTTGCAGGGCATATGGTTCAGTCCACTTAACTATTTGCGATGAGGAGGAACAAAATAAACGGGCAGCCAGATGATGGTGTGTGCGATATATAGCATATGGTTCACTCGGATGAACTATTTGTGATTAGGCATAACAAAAGAAGCGGTCAACCAGATTCAAGGTGTGTGCGATATACGGCATGCGGTTCACACTGATGAACTGTTTGTGTTGAGACAAGAGAACAGAAAGGGTTCAATATAACAAGATGTGTGTGATACGCGGCAAACAGGTCTATAATTAGAAATGTGTGCGAAGACCAATAATAACACAGACGGTTGCTGCTAATAAGACGTGTGTGTTGTGCGATGGGATTCCATACAGAACAACAACATTATATACACATTTATAAGGACATGGTTGCATAACCAAATTAAACATCCACTTACATAGGTGGCTACTACAACCATGGCATTTGCACACACCAAAGTAAACTATTACATGCATAATTACATAGGTGGCTACTACACATGACATTTCCACACACCAATAAAGTAAACTATATATTACATGCATGATTAACTAGCATAAATGATCATCTGATCATCATCTACTTCTTGTGACGCTTGCTCTGCTTGTGGCTTGATCCGAGCTCGTCGATTTTGGTAACGAGGCACTTCCTCATGTCAACAATCCGCCTGTGCATCTTGTAGCACGTCTACACGCTCTTGGCCGCGAACCTGAGGTGAGGTTCATCCAGTTGCCGCATCCATGCCTTGTGCCATGATACGAGACTTGTTCTCTGGGCATCCTTCTTCATCTTTTCGTAGTAGGGGTCGATGATGGCCGAGGCGAGTTCGACCAGGGAGTCCTGCTTCGTGCTGCCCCAGACCCTGTAGTGGTCACGGATTTTGACAAGGTTCTTGCAGGCCAAGCCCGTAACACTGAGTGCTTTTACATCGTCTTTGGTATCCACCATGGCGAACTTGTAGTCGGTGCTGTTGACAAACCTGTTGAAACGGTCGCAAGGCTCTATGGCCATGCAGTAGTGGTAGATGAGGACATGATGGCGCACGCACAACTGGGCGATGGCAACCTTCCGATCTATGCCGGGATGACCGGCGGTGTACTGGAGGTCGATGCCGACCACCTTGTACTTGTCTCTAGCAAGCAACTGCTCAACGCTGTTGATGTAGTCATCCACCACGGTCGGGTCGATGGTGTACACCACCGAGAGATCTGTCTCCCTCGCGTGGGTCTCCACTCTATGCTCGCCGGACTCCATTGGAGCGCCGCTAGACATCCCCTCTCTATGTGTCGTCGTGGGTGTGCTTGTTGTGTTATGGGTGCGATTGAAAGGTTGAAGAGACTAAGGTTATAATGGCTGTGGGAATTAAAGGGGAAGCCGGACGGCCAGGAATATCGGCAGGCCCTAATGGCAGTTCTAATTTGCAGCGCGTAACTCCATCGTGCCGCACGTAACTGCATCACATGGCATATGGGGCCCCTGACGTGATCGTGCGCACGCCCAACCGCTGGCAGAGCGCGCGCGGAGGGACGCGAGCAGAGCGCTCCGCGGTCGCCTCAACAGCGAGCGCTCCGCGGAGGGACGCGAGCAGAGCGCGCCGCGGCGCCTAAGGGCGAGCACAACATGCTCCAGCGCCTAACGGCGGGATAGACCTTCATTCAAGCCAATCAACATGTGTTCAAAAAACAAAAATTATCAAAAAGTAACGAGATAGACACTGGCAGCACAACTTATAAATTGACGGATGGAGTACTAGTTACGGTTATGCATATAATTAGGCAATAAAAAGGATGCATCCATCAACATATGACCTCCTCCTCCTCAACTCAGTGCGCTGGGCCACCGACCGGCGGCTAAGGAGCGGCGGCTTTTGTGGCGAGGTCAAGGTGCTTCTCAACAATGGCATCCAAGGATCCAGCCGGTTGAAGAAGGCCAACGTCGTAGCATCCTCACTGGCCTTGTAGATACCTATGTAAATGATTCTCTCATACACATGGATGTGTAGGTCAACGGTTTCTTGCAGGGCGAGGCGCCTCGCGGCGAGCGCGATCTCCAGGTGGACATTCTTCATGGTGTCGACGGGTAGTCACAGGGCCACCAGTGCTTGAAAGAGGTTCCGACCATGGAGGCCGATTAGGGCGGCAGGCAATGAGGAGCCCGGGCGCGCGAGCTGGAGGAGTACGGCGATGTCGTCCGCGAGCTTCTTGACGATGGTGAACCTGTTGGTCGTGCAAACAGTCATCTGGTCGTACTGAGAGTCGTAGCTCGCATCGATGGCGGCCATCCACCAGCCAGTTGCCAACACCGTGTGGAGACGATCCATGGTGCCATGCTGCAGGCCGGCGTCGTGGACCATCTGGCACAGCCGCTGGCCGCTCGCGCGCATCACCGCCATGAGTCTGGAGTGAGCACTTTTGCGCTAATTATTGTAGGTGCTTAGGCAAATGCTTAGGTGCGTATGATGTGGTAGATGCATTGGAATGGAGGGGCGCCTTTATATGAGTGAAAACTGCGTTGCATTCA
Organism: Triticum aestivum; assembly: GCF_018294505.1. Classification (NCBI taxonomy): domain Eukaryota; kingdom Viridiplantae; phylum Streptophyta; class Magnoliopsida; order Poales; family Poaceae; genus Triticum; species Triticum aestivum. The sequence continues at coordinate 451,213,771 of NC_057809.1, read as the reverse complement.
CATCGTGCTGCCTCTTTTCCCGGTTGTCCTCCCATTACTTCCCTCATGCATTCACACGATGCTAATTGAAGGAGGATGCATCATTGGCCGTTCAACATTTTAGGAACCGCTATCCTCTCCCTCGTCAGCATTAAAGCCGTATTGGGAACTGCGCCACCCGCTGCACGCCCGGCTGAACACACCTCCTCGCCTCCATCTATGCTTAATTACTGAATTTTAGTTGCAAAAATTAGATACTGCTAGTGATTTTTAGTTTCATATTTTGACAAATCACAATGTTACAAGGTTGGCAAATGGCAATGTTACTAGATCAACAAATGTCAATCTTTCTAGTTTGACAAATGGCAACATAGCCAATAAGACAGATGCAAATCGCACCAAATTGTTTGTAAGTGGTTCACACGGGTCATCCAAAAGAACCGTTTGTGTTCAAGAGATTCACAAATCTTGCTCTCACTTTGCATACAGGTGTTCTATCTAAAATGTTTGCGATCAAGAGCCATTAAAACCTATAGCCATTAAAAACCAAGACACGTGGCGTCACGTGAATGGTTAACCGAACGCACACGGTTTGAATTATACAAACGTTTGAGATATTAAAGTGGCATCTATTTTTTTTCAAAATGCCTTTGTTGGTTGTCATTATTCGAGTGCGCCTTCTCTCAAAATGGACATGAAAAATACCACAGCATTGCGGGTGCCCTTCCATGATAGCATGCCAAGTTTCATGAATTTCATATGAGTTTTAGATTTATTAGAATTAAAACACCATGCATGTCAATGTTTTGCCGGCAATCAACGGTGCCCTGGTGTTTGAAATTCATTCCCATTTCTTGCATGCGACCTAAGAATGCACCCAAGGAGACAGATTTGTTTTTTCAACCAATTTATATGCACTGGAGCATGCACATGTAATTCAAATTTGAATTATGCACATAAATGCATTGAAAACTCAGTTAATGCATAAAAATGTCCAAGCGAACCCTGAAAAATCACAAAAAATCACACAACACTCTTGTTGTTCTATGTTGACACGAGAAAAAAATTGAAACAAATAAGAGGCAATGGATATCGTCTTGTCCCCAAAGGTGGGATGTTCCCTACCGAAAACCATCATGCTTGTTGTGAGAAGCTCCGGTTTGTGAGAAGCATATACCCAAAGCTGCCCCAAATGGGACAAAAATTTTACCAAGGCATGTTGATGCCACTCCATGATAGCATGCCAAGTTTCATGAATTTCAGACGGGTTTGGGATTTACTAGAATTTAAAAAGCAGGCATCTCGATGTTTTGCCGGCAATCAACGGCGCCCTGGTGTTTGAAATTCATTCCAATTTGTTGCATGGGACCTAAGCATGCACCCTAGGAGACAGATTTGATTTTTCAACCAATTTATATGCACTGGGGCATGCGCATGTAGTTCAAATTTGAATTATGCACATAAATGCATTGAAAACTCAGTTAATGCATAAAAATGTCCAAACGAACCCCGAAAAATCACAAAAAATCACACAACACTCCTGTTGTTCTATGTTGACACGAGAAAAAAAATTGAAAGCAATAAGAGGCAATGGATATCGTTTCGTCCCCAAAGGTGGGACGTTCCCTACCGAAAACCATCATGCTTGTTGTGAGAAGCTCTGGTTTGTGAGAAGCATATACCCAAACCTGCCCCAAATGGGACAAAAATTTTACCACGGCATGTTGATTCCGCTCCATGATAGCATGCCAAGTTTCATGAAATTCAGACGGGTTTTGGATTTACTAGAATTTAAAAACCAGACATCTCAATGTTTTGCCGGCAATCAACAGTGCCATGGTGTTTGAAATTCATTCCCATTTCTTGCATGGGACCTCAGCATGCACCCAAGGACACATATTTGCTTTTTCAACCAGTTTATATGCAATGGAGCATGCACATGTAGTTCAAATTTGAATTATGCACATAAATGCATTGAAAACTCACTTAATGCATAAAAATGTCCAAACAAACCCCAAAAAACACAAAAATTCACACAACACTCCTGTTGTTCTATGTTGCACGAGAAAAAAAAATTGAAACCAATAAGAGGCAATGGATACCGTTTCGTCCCCAAAGATGGGACGTTCCCTACCGAAAACCATCATGCTTGTTGTGAGAAGCTCCGGTTTGTGAGAAGCATATACCCAAACCTGCCCCAAATGGGACAAATTTTTTACCATGGCATGTTGATGCCGCTCCATGATAGCATGCCAAGTTTCATGAATTTCAGATGGGCTTTGGATTTACCAGAATTTTAAAACCAGGCATCTCAATGTTTTGCCGGCAATCAACGGTGCCATGGTGTTTGAAATTCATTCCCATTTCTTGCATGGGACCTAAGCATGCACCCAAGGACACAGATTTGATTTTTCAACCAGTTTATATGCAAGGGAGCATGCGCATGTAGTTCAAATTTGAATTATGCACATAAATGCATTGAAAACTCACTTAATGCATAAAAATGTCCAAATGAACCCCGAAAAATCACAAAAATTCACACAACACTCCTGTTGTTCTATGTTGACATGAGAAAAAAATTGAAAGCAATAAGAGGCAATGGATATCGTTTCGTCCCCAAAGGTGGGACGTTCCCTACCGAAAACCATCATGCTTGTTGTGAGAAGCTCCGGTTTGTGAGAAGCATATACCCAAACGTGCCCCAAATGGGATAAAAAATTTACCACGACATGTTGATGTCGCTCCATGATATCATGTCAAGTTTCATGAATTTTAGACCAGTTTTGGATTTACTAGAATTTAAAAACTAGGAATCTCAATGTTTTGCTGGCAATCAATGGTGCCATGGTGTTTGAAATTCATTCCTATTTCTTGCATGGGACCTAAGCATGCACCCAAGGACAAAGATTTGATTTTTCAAAGAATTTATATGCACTGGAGCATGTGCATGTAGTTCAAATTTGAATTATGCACATAAATGCATTAAAAACTCACTTAATGCATAAAAATGTCCAAACGAACCCTGAATAATTCCAATTCTTTTATGATCATTGCAGATAAAAGGTCTAGCAATTCAAACACCATCCATGGCCGCTATGACCTCATTATGTAATTCAAATAAAGACCAAAAATCAAGTAGATCCCACACAGTTTATTATAACCAACCGTGTGAGATGCAGCACAAAATATCTTCGGACCGTGTCTGATGACACTTTGCACGCTAGTTTTTTGTCTGAAGCGATTCCAAATTTTTGGCTTCCGCGGAAATATCTACCTCCCCACCCCCTCCTCTTACCAAAAGCCACATTTCCCCTCTTTGCGCCTTCCTTTCCAAGTTGAAACCTTCACTCCTTGCTTGCAACGTCGCCGCCTCCTCGCTGGCGACCCTCCTTCACGCTGCTCGGCCTCGCTATCCAAGCAGGTAATCCACACCCGACCTCCATCCTCCTCCTCCTTCCACATCCCACATGCCCCGATCGCCGGCGCGAGCGCGACACCTTCCACCCAAATCGCTGACCCCTCCACCAAATAAGAACCGGCCTAAGCCATGGTGCACTTAGTATAGCCAGGATCTCAAGGAGCATTTGGCAGCGGAGAAGCAAATCACGGCCGCACGCGCGGATGAGTGATAACCCACAAGTATAGGGGATCGCAACAATTTTCGAGGGTAGAGTATTCAACCCAAATTTATTTATTCGACACAAGGGGAGCCAAAGAATATTCTCAAGTATTAGCAGCTGAGTTGTCAATTCAACCACACCTGGAAAACTTAATATCTGCAGCAAAGTATTTAGTAGCAAAGTAGTATGATAGTAGCGGTAATGGTAGCAAAAGTACTAGTTTTGGTTTTATAGTGATTGTAACAGTAGCAACGGAAAAGTAAATAAGCGAAGGTCAATATGTGAAAAGCTCATAGGCAATGGATCAGTGATGGATAATTATGTCGGATGCGATTCCTCATGCAATAGTTATAACATAGGGTGACACAGAACTAGCTCCAGTTCATCAATGTAATGTAGGCATGTATTCCGAATATAGTCATACGTGCTTATGGAAAAGAACTTGCATGACATCTTTTGTCCTACCCTCCCGTGGCAGCGGGGTGCTATTGGAAACTAAGGGATATTAAGGCCTTCTTTTAATAGAGTACCGGACCAAAGCAATAACACTTAGTGAATACATGAACTCCTCAAACTACGGTCATCACCGAGAGTGGTCCCGATTATTGTCACTTCGGGGTTACCGGATCATAACACATAATAGGTGACTATAGACTTGAAAGATAGGATCAAGAACTCACATATATTCATGGAAACATAATAGGCTCAGATCTGAAATCATGACACTCGGGCCCTAGTGACAAGCATTAAGCATAGCAAAGTCATAGCAACATCAATCTCAGAACATAATGGATACTAGGGATCAAACCCTAACAAAACTAACTCGATTACATGATAAATATCATCCAACCCATCACCGTCAAGCAAGCCTACGGTGGAATTACTCACGCACGGCGGTGAGCATCATGAAATTGGTGATGGAGGAAGGTTGATGATGACGATGGCGACGGATTCCCCTCTTCGGAGCCCTGAAGGGACTCCAGATCAGCCCTCCCGATAGAGATTAGGGCTTGGCGGCGGCTCCGTATCTTAAAACGTGATGAATCCTTCTCTCTAATTTTTTCTCCCCGAACGTGAATATATAGAGTTGGAGTTGAGGTCAGTGGAGCACCAGGGGGCCCACGAGGCAGGGGGCGCGCCCAGGTGGTAGGCGTGCCCCTCACCCTCGTGGACAGGGTGTGGGCCCCCTGGCCTTGATTCTTTTGCCATTATTTTTTATATATTCCAAAAATATTCTCTGTTGATTTTCAGGTCATTCCGAGAACTTTTATTTCTGCACAAAAATAACACCATGACAATTCTGCTGAAAACAGCGTCAGTCCGGGTTAGTTCCATTCAAATCATGCAAGTTAGAGTCCAAAACAAGGGCAAAAGTGTTTGTAAAAGTAGATACGATGGAGACGTATCAATGAGTTCGCGATGGCTGCCATTTGTTCCGACCCCCAGATCTTGGAGGAGCACCTCGCTGTCGAGGCCACCGTTGACGCCTCGCGCGCCGACGCCGTGACGCGGTTGGCTACTTTAAACGATAGTTCGTGGCGTTTTCTCGAGGCCACCGTCGGTGCCTTCGACGAAGACTACGAGGTGTTTTATCAACATGCACATGCTTACCTCATCTCGAGAGCCATCAGGTTGGTGCCCAGAGCGGCTCAGGCAACTCACCACTACAACGAGGGGACCCACGATGCGGAGGCCTCACCCTCTTCCATGTCTAAGGAGCCAATCATCATCGATATCTCCGACAATAAGGAGTAGCTTGTCTTATTAGCTCACTATAAGGACCCATGTTCAGTTTGCTAGCTACTGCCTTTGCTTAACAAATTCTAGTGAATTGTGTTATCTACTTTTACCATGCAATCTTCTGCTACAGTGTATATGTTCTATATGTCGTGCAATGTGGTGTTCAATTAACTGCTTAGTTCAATTCTACAAATGTGATGTTCAATTCTTCAGGGTGCAATATTTCCAAGTTGTTAAGCATGCTTGGTTTGGTTAACTGTCTGATCTTCTATTAGGAGTATGTTATATTAAAAAAATGACTGTACACAGTAGGGTAAAACCCCACTGCAACTTTTATTATTATAGGGTAAAAAAGACAAAGAGGTTCAACTATACATAAGGCTTGAGATAAGCCAGGAAAGCAAAAAAAAGGAGAAAACTAGAGAGAAAACTAGGAACTAGGATTACAGCACAAGAAAGTCAAGCCAAGAACAGTAGGCTCCAACATAACTCTTCTTAATTCTAAATCTTAGAAGGTTGAGCTCCTCTAGGAAGATAGCTTTCCACCTCTGAATGCTAGGTTGAATGGCTTGGAAGATCAAATTGTTACTTGAGATCCAGATAGCCCAAGAAGCAAGGATGATTATTTCCATGAAAAAAGGCACCTGAAGCTTCTGTTTGAGATCAAGAAAAGCTTCCAGAATTGAGACATTTGCCTGTCTTGAAGGGCAAATCAAGTCTCAACATTGAGCTGCAAAAGGACAGGTCCAGAAAAGGTGCTGAAGAGTTTCTTCCTGTGGACAATTGTTGACAGCACAGTTGTAGTTGGCCAAATGAAAAGTTTTCCTTCTCAGAAGATTTCTAGTATTGAGCCTATCATGAAGTAGTCTCCAAAAAAACACCTTGTGTTTTGGCTAACAGGAGCTGTTCCAGATCCAGTTGAACTGTTGTGGCACAATTTTAACTCCCATCATAACTTTATATGCTTTAGCAACTGAGAATTGTTCATTTCCCCAAATGTAGCTCCAAGTGTCAGTGCAATCTAGTGCATCAGAAGCCCTTAAAGCAATGCAAATGTCCTCCATAGCCTCAAATTCCTGGAAAGCTTGCACAGTCAGGGGTAGATGGAATAGATCCTCTAAGTATTCTGCTTGGAGAAAGGTGTGGACATTAGCATCCTTGTTCTTCACAAAAGAGAATAAATGAGGGAACATGTCTTGCAAACAAGCTGAGTGCCAAAGATCAGTCCAAAATAAAGCACTCTTGCCATCACCTATGTTGCATCTGGCCAAAGACTTATAATTATCAATAAGCTTAAGGTTTGCCTTCCACCAAAATGATCCAATCCAGCTATTACCAGGCAGTGAATCATTGTTGTAATATGATTCCCAGATCAAGTTGACCCAGGGAATATTGTGTCTGTTATAGAACTTGTGCAGATTCTTAAGTAGCAGGGCCTTATTCTAAACAAAGATATCCATGACTCCCAAACCTCCCTGATTTTTAGGTCTACACACAGTGCTCCATGCCACCATGGCAGGTCTGTGGTCCTCCAGATCAGGGCCTCTCCACAGGCAATGTCTCAAATACTTTATGGCTTGGGTTTTGATGGTGACAGGCACATCAAGGCATCCCATGAGATAGATCAACAATGAATTTAGGATAGATTTTACCAACAACAATCTTCCAGTCATTGTGATAAAGGAGGACAAACCCACAAGTTTCCTTTGCAGTCTTGTGACAAGAGGGAAACATTGCTCAACAGTAGGCTTATGAAGGCCTAAGGGTGCTCCCAAATATTGGATTGGAAAAGATTCCTTCTTGCAATGAAAAGTATTTATCAAAATCTCCACCTTCTCTTCTGACACATTTATTGGAATCATACTGGATTTATTGTAGTTTACTTTAAGGCCAGTGGTATCTGCAAAAGTATTGAGGAGGGCTTTGAGGCAATGTAGTTGCTTGGCATCTGCTTGTAGAATAACCAGGGTGCCATCAGCATACTGGACAATTGGAAAGTCAGGGCATGACTCCACTTGAAAGGGAGCAGATAACAATCAAAGTTGCATTGCCTTATTGAGAACTGACTGAAGAAGGTCTGCAGCAAGCACAAACAGGAGAGGGGATAGAGGGTCCCCCTGCCTGACACCTCTAAGACAATAAAACTTTTTTCCAGGGACACCATTTAGCAAGATAGCAGATGTAGCAGAAGTGAAGAGCATTTTGATCCATGAAATCCATCTGTCCCCAAAACCTTTGGCCTTTAAAATATCCAGCATTGCCTGGTGCTCAATTGTGTCAAAAGCCTTTTCAAAGTCCAGTTTAAGTACAATAATTTCATCTTTAGACTTATGACATTGGTGTAGATATTCATATGCCCAACCCAAACAATCATGTATAGATCTTTCTTTAAGAAAACCATATTGCTTGATGTGAACCAACTTGAGAATCACCTTCTGCAACCTGTTTGCCAGCAGCTTAGTGACAAGCTTCAGACAGCAATTTAGTAAAGAGATTGGCCTAAAATCATTTGCTGCCAAGGGAGTACTCCCCTTTGGAATGAGGGTAATATATGAAGTATTTAAGCTCTCAAGAGAAATTTGCCCTGCATGGAAATCATATATGAATTTGAGCACATCTCCCTTAATAATGTCCCAGCAAGACTTGAGAAATTCATTGTTAAAACCATCAAGGCCTGGTGATTTGTCTATTGGAAGATCTTTGACCACAGCATCAATTTCCTCTTCAGTAAAAGGTAATTCAAGTTTATCAAAAATATCTGAATTTTGTCTCTGCCCAAATAAGGAAACTAGATCAAAATGCATTGAGGTTTTATGAGATGTGCCCAGTCTTTTTTTGTAAGTTTCCAATAGTATTGCAGCTTTCCCAGCATGATCAGATACCTCAACTTGGTCATCATTTTGGAGAACAGCAATATGATTATGCCTGTAGTTAATTGAGACTTTAGTGTGAAAAAGTTTTGTGTTCTCATCTCCAAACTTCACCCCCTTGATTTTCCCTCTTTGCTTCAATAAATCTTTTGATTCCTCAACAAAATAAGCAGATGTTCTTTAAGAATAGCCCTGCAATTCCATTCCTGAATGTCCAACTCTCTAAATTCTTCAAAGAGATCCCACAGGAAGATGAGCTCATTTAGCTTTGCAATTTGAGTTTTCAGACATGACAAGGATTTAGCCCATAGTTTCAAAGCTCTTCTTAAGTTTTTAAACTTGGCATTCAAAGTTTTGACAGCATCAAGATTTCCAACTAGAATATTCCAAGCATTGGCAACTACCTGCTTGAAGTCAGAATGTTGGAGCCAATAGTTTTCAAACCTGAACACTCTTGCCTTTGGGATAGAAGTACCAACTTTTATTACACAGGGCAGATGATCTGATATAGGCTTTGCAAGAGGTAGCACAATTGTGTTTGGAAAAGTAGTCATCCAATAAGCAGAAGTGAAAAACCAATCAAGTTTTACCAACAGAGGATCATGCTGCATGTTACTCCAGCTGAACTTTCTGCCATGCAAAGATAATTCAACTAAACCTTGATTATTGATTGCCTCATTAAACATAAGCATATCATTAACATCTCCACCAGGTCTGTTCCTATCTAATGGTGCCCTCATAAGGTTGAAGTCTCCCATTAGAATCTAGTCAACATCATCAGGCATGTGAATATTCAGGAACCAGTTAATAAACTCAATTTTGTCTTGTGGGTCACATGGCCCATAAATATTAGAAAGAATCCAAGATTGATTAGAGAGAAGACTGGTAAATTGTATTGAAAGTGAAAACCTATTTTCTGCAATGACTTCTCCAGAGAACTGAGAGCCATTCCAAGCCACAAGGAGACCCCCAGAAGCTCCAACAGAGGGCAAGAAAGCAAATTTATTAAGTCTGGAAGGGCAAAAAAAATTTATGTAAGTTGTGTCAAAAGTCTCTCTCTTGGTTTCTTGAAGACACAAAATATTGCAGTCACTCTCATCAATTTTCTGCCTTAAGGCCAACCATTTGTCCTCATAATTTATTCCTCTAATGTTCCAATTGAGAATATTCTAGCTTCTGTTTGTGTTATTCATGGAAACATATAATTATTTTGTACCAGAGGTCAAGCACCAGCACTTGATCATCCAAACATAAAAGAAACTTGCACAATGCCCTGATCCACAGCACAGCACATATCCAGCAAAGCAGCCAATCATAAAGCATAGAGGTACTAATAAGAGAGTACATCACCAGACATACAGGGTTCATAAAGTGCCAATATCCAAGTCTTACATCATTCAAAAGCAGTTCCAAACTAGGTGTGAAACCACATACACACACCCTCCACATAGTACTCCAATTAAGGGACATAAACATTATGAAGAGTTGGAGGTATGTCCTTCTCCTTTGGCCAAGTTCACCTTGTCCAAAACTTCCTCGTGCCTTCTCTTGGGCTTCTTGGACAACTTGTCCTCCAGCTCCCCCTTAGCAACCTTACAGAAAGAGGCAGTGAGGTTTTTAATAACTGATTTTTTGTATGATGGAGGGACAGCATTGCAAGGTAGACAATTATTATTAGAGCAGGAGTTTCTCTTGTAACCAGCATTGTCTTTCTTAATTCTATCACTTCTCCTTACCTCTGTTTCCACTAGTGGAGTCTTTCCATTTCTTCTCTTCCTCAAGTTATCTTGTCCAAAAGGCTGCAGCAGTGCCTGAGACTCCTCATCCTGCATATTGGCAGCCACTCCAATATTTTCTTTGCCCTTGACCTGGGTACCTTCCTCCATGACCTGACAAATAGGTGCATGAGAGGTAGGACACTTGTCAGGTATGTGAAACATAATTGCTTGATCCATATTCTCCACAGCAGTGAACAGTACCCATATTCCAGATTTTAACATATTGACAGTCTAGGCAAACTTATCAGGAGACAGAAGCAGGTGAACAGTAAAGTTAAACCAACTTACAGGAATGTTGGTAGAGAAAGAGCTCCTGCTTTCCAAAGATTGCTCTTTAAAGTGATGTTTCCACAGTAGCATGCCTTCTTCAGAAACAAAATGATCATTGTTAGCAGCAGCCATCTGAATACTTTTCAAACCAAGAAGAGAAGGTGCCATGCTAAAGTGTTCATTTATTTGATTAACCCAATTACCTTGGAGCCCTGACTGAAGATCCTCAAGGTTCTCCACTGGCTGCAAGCTTCCTCTAGCAGTGTTAACATGTTCAGGACTGCAGGCCAGGACTTCATTTGAAGATCCACTAGCAAGTGAAGGTTTAGTTTGCTCAACAGTTAACACAGCATCCAAAGATGGAACAGAAACCAAAGTAGGCTCCAATGTAACTTCCAGCAGTACATGTGGGGCAGGATCCACAGCAATAGATGCAGAGACATCAGCAAGAGCATTTGTTTCATGAGAAGTGGAAGCGACATGTTGTAGTTGGTCCGCAACAACCTGTGCATGAACTTGATCATGCATAAGAGCAATAACCAAAGCATCATCCTGGATGTTCTCTTGCAATAAAGGAGGTTCCTCATCATCTGACTGATAGGCTTGAATTATGTTCTACAGCCCATTAGCAAGCACCATGGCAGGGGGTGAAGAATAGCAGGCATTGCATCCCTAGGAGGAATAATCTCCACTGCAACAGAGGGCAAAAGCATATTTGTGTTGTCTCCTTCAGAGAAATACATGTCTGAAGATAAACTACTGTTGCTAGGTGCAGGAAGCAGTTCTTCCCCATCTGCCCAGGCCATTTCTTCCTGTTGCGCAGCATCCAATAGATCCTCAAGATCAGCATTCTAGTGATTCTGTTGATTCTCTTCCCAGTTATCCCAATTCTTTGCAATCTGATCATCCATATCATTGTTGTTGACAGCATTATCATGAAAATCATGAGCAGGCTCAGCATCTTCAGGTAAAGGATGTGGGTCCACCTTGGTAGGAGGGATAGGATCCTCATCTGCAGGGCCTCCACCTAGGAGCTCACTTGCCAGCACTTCAATGGAGGAAGACCAGCCATCTTCCTCAAATTCATCCCCTTCAGACCAACACATACTTTTTGGGATGACATCTAAGTTCATAACTCTTGCCTTGACTATAATACGCCCCATGTGATTGTCCTCCTTGTCCCAGGATATCATGCGGCCAAACTTACTAACAGCACAGGCCAAATCTTCAGTGTTACGGAAATCAAACGGAACTCCCGTCATAAGCAACCAAACAGTTCTATTGAAGTGAACTCTCATGTGGTTTCTGCCCTCATCATGCTTCACAAAAGTAATAAACACATCACCAAATTCATGAGGACTATCTAGGACCAACTTATCCCTGTCCCTAACCCTCGTGAGCCGAACATAGGCTTCTCCGAACGGGCGGCGCTGAATGTCTCTTAACCCCAACTGCCTATGTTCAACAATAAACTCCTCAAGAACATCTCTTACATTGGGGAATGGAGCATCGACGGGGAGAGGATGGATGGTCGCAATCGCCCAATCTTCATGGCGACCAGGACGCTGCGGCAACACCACCCTAGCCACCCCATTGCAGCCAGGGACCTGCTGAATGTCGAAGCCATGTGGCACGAAAGGACGCGGGTCGATCGGAATGTTGGCCATCGGAGCCACAGAACGAGCACTCGCCGGTGGAGTCAAGCTCAAGGTGACGGGAGCAGAGTTTGAGCAATGTGGTGAAACAGAGGAGCGGTGCGGAGAAGTTGAGGAGGCAAGTGCAAGACGAGGCTGAAAATTAGGAAAAGATCTCATACAGAGCTCGTGAAAAGAGGAAACTAGTGAAGGGTCACGGGTCAGGCCAATGGACTTAAACCAGTCCTGGATCGCATCCAAGTCCCAGGCCTCATTTGGTGGGCTGGGGAAACTAGCAAACCTCAGAGAAGGGAAGAGCCCAAGAAGGCGAATGTCGTGACACTCCCGAGCAAAGTGGCCCATCTCGCCACACGCATAGCATTGAAACGAGTTATTTGAACGACCCAGATTCCCGCCCGCTGCAGTCACTGCGTGATCCTCTCCTGAGGGGGTAATGTCGGTGTCAAAACCGGCAGATCTCGGGTAGGGGGTCCCGAACTGTGCGTCTAGGCCGGATGGTAACAGGAGGCAGGGAACACGATGTTTTACCCAGGTTCGGGCCCTCTTGATGGAGGTAAAACCCTACGTCCTACTTGATTAATATTGATGATATGGGTAGTACAAGAGTAGATCTACCACGAGATCAAGGAGGCTAAACCCTAGAAGCTAGCCTACGGTATGATTGTTGTATATGGAGTTGATTGCCTACAGACTACAACCCTCCGGTTTATATAGACACCGGATAGGGTTAGGGTTACATAGAGTCGGTTACAATGGTAGGAGATCTTGAATATCCGCATCGCCAAACTTGCCTTCCACGCCAAGGAAAGTCCCATCCGGACACGGGACGAAGTCTTCAATCTTGTATCTTCATAGTCCTGGAGTCCGGCTGAAGGTATAGTCCAGCTACCCGAACACCCCCTAATCCAGGACTCCCTCAGTAGCCCCCGAACCAGGCATCAATGACGACGAGTCCGGCGCGCAGATTGTTCGGCATTGCAAGGCGGGTTCTTCTCCAAATCTTGTGTACCTGTAGGAATAATGTTCGATTTTTGTAGTGCTCCTCGGCTTCCACGTCCAATAATGGTCGTCTTCCACGTGTCAAACGAATGCGAAAAGCCAGGGCATTTTTACATCCACACCCCTAGCCGTATAAACGAGCCGCCTATTTAACGGGATGGGGATTTAGGTCCAAACCACATCTTCTCCTTTCCGCGAGTTATCATCAGAGTGCTTCCAGCAAAGGTCCATTCCAACATGACCAGCCGTCGCAGCTCCTCCCCTCGCCCCTACGGTCCCAAACCCGGGGACTGGGAGAGTTGCACCATCCCGCATAGCGAGTTAGTGTCGCTTCAGGCCAAGGGATTTCTCCCTCAGGCATACATGGTCCCGGTACAAGCCGGTCTCGCCACCTACAATGGAGGAAAACAAGCGGAGAGCACCCCCAATCCTTCTAAAGGAGAGCGGGTGTGCCTCGTCCCCTATCTAATAAGGGGACTGGGATTTCCAATTCATCCATTTCTCCGCGGGCTTCTGGAGTTCTACGGCCTCCAGCTGCACAATCTCATGCTCGCCTCTGTATTGCATATTGCGAGTTTCGTCGCCCTTTGCGAGCTATTTTTAGGCGTTGAGGCTCATTTCGTGTTGTGGAAGAGGTTATTCTACCTGGTGCCCCATTCTCAAGAGGGGTCTATATACCAAGTGGGCGGAGCCGAAGTATGGCGCATCGCCGGGACCGGATACCTATCCGGAACCCCAAAGAAGGTGTCCGAGGACTGGCCTTCGGAATGGTTTTACATAGATGACGTCCCGCTACCGGACCCTATCCGGGTCGGTCTCCCTGAGTTCAACAGTGGGATTTCAATGCTTGAGCTGGCGTCCGCGGAGCTCTCAAAGAGAAAGCGACAGAGACGTCCTTTACCTGATGGGCAGGATAAGACTGTTGGCTCATTCCGGATTAACCATGATTGGAGTCATGGCCACATGCATTATGCGGGGGTTGCAGCCGCTTCAATATAGAGGCCACCCCATGTGGGATTTCAATGGGGAGGATGACGCCACACGTTACGGTCGTAAGGGGCCGGCCTCAGCCGCCGCCTTAGTAAAGATCTTATCCTCTTTGTACAATGGAGAAAAGGAGGAATTCCTCCGCGTCAACCCGCGGGCCGCATTCAGTATGTACGATCCTCCAAGTTGGGTAAGTGAACAATTGCGCTTGCTCGTTTGTTTTATACTCCCATGGTTAGATAGGTAGTCTAACGACTTCAATGCAGTAACTGCGGCAGGAGGTAAAGGATATAAGCAGCCGCCCTCCACAGCCCGAGGACCCAGAACAGTCCCTCAATCCGGACTCTGAAGAGGATCCGGACATATCGGTGGAGCTTATCGACGGGGTGTTCCATCAGCTAAGCAAGGACAATACCTTGGTAGCCATTATGGCGGATTACCCAGGGTTAATCCCGGCCTCCCAGGTGACAAAAACCGGGGTCTTATTCCCTTGAAAGAGATTCCACCCTCACGTAGCCCGGTGTTTCTGACGACAACCATGTTTTGCAGGCGAGATTTCTGAGGCAGGAGGCCGAACCTGCGGCGGCTAGCCAACGAGGGGCCGCAGGGCCCCGTGGGGCAAAAAGGAATGAAGTCCGGATTGAGATGCCGGCGCAAAGGTATAGTGCACCCTATGTTTCCCTGGAGTTATTCTGTCAGGGCATATTAACGTTCGTGCTATCTTCAGAATGAAGAGACCTCGCCGGACTACATCCGGAGAGGTTGCCAATCCCGCCTCCACCAGCCAGGCTCCAATGTCTGGCCAGGAAGCGGAGGCGAGCTCAAGGCACGCACCGGACGCTCCTTCGACAGAGGATGCGGACAGGCTGTCTACCACAAATTCTGAAGTGGAGAGTGCCATGAACCACAGGCGTCGCCGGACAATTCTACGCGACGCTTGTTTCTCCCAAGAGGCTTTAGATGCCTTTAATTCGGGAGATGCGTACCTCCATGCCGCTCAAAATGGTTTAGCCAGAGCCATGGAGCAGTATGTAAAAGACATACGGGTAAGAAAATTTTGGTTATATATATATATATATATGCCAGTAGCCCCCGAGACTTGAAGCAGTTAGAGCAACTGATTTAAGGATCATTTAATATGCAGCTTCTTACAGAGAAGAATACCGTACTGTCCCAGGAGCTGGAAAAGTGCAAGGCCCAACTAGAGGTCGCACTAGCCGCAGCAGGGGAGCCCAAAGAGACCCCCTCAGGTAAGATACACTTCGAAAGATTAGTATTGTGCGGTGTGGGTGCAAATCTGACAAATCATATTGCAGATGGCGCCGGACTCGATCCGGACAAGCAACAACTCTTACGCCGGCTAAAGGCCGGTGAGAGTACGTTGACAAAGGTGAGGCGAGAGAAGAATGATCTTCAGGATGCCAACACCAAGCTGGACATCGAACTTAAAGATGTTCGTGGCCAGCTGTCGGACTCCATGAAGGAGAATCAGCGGCTTCGACGCGGCATTTTTAGTAAGTGCTTGAACGAACTTTGAAAAAAGAGTTCGGCGAGGAAGTCGACTAACAGAGTAATGTCTGTAGGTATGCTCATAGGTCGTCCTGCAGAGGAGATGCCCGGTTCTACGGGTGACCTTCTTCCCGACTCTTGCAACTGCACGAGCGAATTCGGCAGGCGATGCGGGATATTGCCCAAGCCTTATGGTCTGCCCACTCTGTGCCCGAGGACCTTGGAGAGCTTGCGGAGAAACTGAAGGGAGCTCGGCGGCGCTTCCGGTTGTGGAAGATATCGGCCTGCCGACAAGGCGCTAGGGAGGCCTGGGCCATGGTGAAGACCCGTTTTACGAAGTCTGACCCAAACCACATGGCCGAGGTCGGACCAGTGGGGCCTGACAGGAAGGAGATCCCTGTAAGCTTAGTATACGGCCAAGTAGAGTTGGCCGCGAAGTATTCCCAGCAGGACTGTAAATTAGACAGCCTGTTAGATGGTATAGAAGAGGAATACAATCAGTCAGAATGACTGTGTAATTTTGAATTGACATGTGTAATGCCTTCTAGCCAGATTGTAGATCGTTTGTCGTTGCCGACCTTTTCGCTTCAACCTCGGGACCTGACGGTCCAGAGTGTGTCCTAATACCCTAGCGGTTATATAAGAACCGGGGTATGCGTGGAGACCAGGTGTAGGGGTCATCAGTGCTTTATCAGACAAGTGCCCAACTAGTTATGTTATATTACATGGTTAGTAAGAAACATCTTCCAGAGAGAATAGTTCCGTTAAGGGTTCCTTTCGCTGGGAGGCATGCCCTAAGGTGCATGTCCGGATTGCATGAAGAGACGCAGAAAAAAAGGCATCTGGGGGCGCATAAAATGAGTAAAAAGATCATCTTTTATTTCACCGACCGAATATTCCCTTAAGAACGCTAGCTTTCGGCTTCACCCAGTCTGAGGTACACATCCGGCTGACCTAGCAGTAACAATCGCAGAGGTGCTCCCTTTACCGCCTAGCCGAACAATCGGGAACGTAGGGGTAAGCACAGGAGCCAGGCAACCCAGCTTGGCCAAAACTTAAGTCATATCGATGCATATAATGGTGAAGAAAAAAGGTACATGCGGAAGTTTGATGCATGTGTTGGGCGTGAAGCCCGTATAAATAAGCTTCTGTTAAAGAAGCCCCCAGGTTTAATGAGCGCGAGTGGCGCGTCACTAGATGAGCCTTTAAGGGCTATGAAAGAAAAAAAACGGGAAGGAGAGAAATGTAAGACAGAAAAATACAAAAAGGGATGGACAGAGGAAGGAGACGAACACAGAGTCCGGCGCTAGGCATAGAATCTTCGGAGACGGGTGGCGTTCCACAGGTTCGGCTCGAGTCGGTTGTTCGATGCATCTCGCAGGCGGTATGCCCCACCAATCAGGACTTGGTCGATTATGAATGGACCTTCCCACTTGGGCTTGAGTTTGTCCTTTTTCTTATCCGGCAGGCGTAGAACTAGTTCGCCAACATTGTAATTTTTGGCTCGTACTTCTCTGCTTTGATATCTTTGGGCCTGCTGTTGATAAAATGCGGAACATGCTTTTGCCACATTGCGCTCCTCCTCCAAGGCGTCCAAGTTGTCCTGCCGATCGAGCTCGGCTTCTCTTTCTTCGTACATGCGCACTCTAGGTGAGTCATGAATTATGTCGCAGGGCAGAACTGCTTCTGCGGCGTACACCATAAAAAATGGTGTGTACCCGGTGGTGCGATTTGGCGTGGTCCGCAGCCCCCATAGCACGGAGTCGAGCTCCTCTACCCAGTGCGTGTTAGATTCCTTGAGGGACCGCACTAGTCTGGGTTTGATGCCACTCATGATAAGACCATTTGCACGTTCGACCTGGCCGTTGGTTTGTGGGTGATAGACGGAAGAATAATCGATCCTGATGCCCATGTTTTTGCACCAGAGTTTTACCTCATCGGCGGTAAAATTTGTACCGTTGTCGGTTATGATGCTGTGGGGGACGCCATAACGGTGTACAACCCCGGATATGAAGTCTATCACAGGTCCAGATTCGGCCGTTTTAACAGGCTTGGCTTCTATCCATTTGGTGAACTTATCCACCATGACCAGTAAGTATTTTTTCCTATGGGTTCCACCTTTAAGGGGTCCGACCATGTCAAGCCCCCAGACCGCAAAAGGCCAGGTGATGGGTATAGTTTGGAGTGCGGTGGGTGGCATATGGCTTTGGTTGGCAAAAAGTTGGCAACCAGCGCATCGTTGGACTAGGTCCTGAGCGTCTGCTCGGGCCGTTGGCCAGTAAAAGCCTGTACGGAAAGTCTTGATAACGAGGGACCGAGCGGCAGCGTGGTGACCACCGAGTCCGGCATGAATTTCAGCCAGGAGGTTCCGTCCTTCCTCTTCGGAGATGCACCTTTAAAGGACTCCGATAGTGCTTTTCTTATAAAGTTCTCCCTCATGGACTCTGTAGGCCTTAGATCGCCGCACTATGCAGCGGGCCTCGTTTTGGTCCTCCGGGAGTTCCTGCCTAGTAAGGTAGGCTAGGAATGGTTCTGTCCACGGGGCGATAACCGCTATTATTACGTGGGCTGAAGGTGTAATTTCATTGGCAGAGCCTCCAATTGTGTCAGATTGTTCGGCGTCGAGTGGTGCGGCTGGGTTCGGGCTGTTATTTGCGGGTTCCCCCTCCCATGCTACGGATGGGTTGAACAATCTTTCCAAAAAGACATTGGGGGGGCTGCATCGCGTTTTGCTTCGATGCGTGCTAGGACGTCCGCCGCTTGATTGTTTTCTCGGGCTATATGGTGAAACTCCAGCCCTTCGAACCGAGCTGACATTTTTAGGACGGCGTCGCGGTAAGCTGCCATTTTTGGGTCCTTGGCGTCGAATTCTCCATTTATTTGGGATATCACGAGGTTTGAATCCCCGCGTACCTCTAGGCGCTGGATACCCATGGATACTGCTATCCGGAGGCCATGTAGGAGGGCCTCATATTCGGATGCATTGTTGGAATCCGTGTACATGATTTGGAGCACATATTGGACTGTGTCTCCTGTGGGGGACGTCAGGACGACGCTGGCCCCCAGTCCGGCCAACATTTTGGAGTCGTCGAAATGCATAATCCAATTTGAATATGTGCCGTACTCTTTAGGGAGCTCGGCCTCCGTCCATTCTGCGACGAAGTCGGCCAAAACTTGCGATTTAATAGCTCGCCGTGGCTTATAGGTTATATCGAACAGGAGAAGCTCGATGGCCCATTTTGCAATCTGGCCCATTGCATCGCGGTTGTTGATAATATCGTTTAGTGGCACTTCCGAGGCTACTGTTATGGAACACTCTTGAAAGTAGTGTCGTAGCTTCCGGGATGCCATGAATACCGCGTATGTAATCTTTTGATAATGCGGGTACCGTGATTTGCATGGAGTGAGGACAGTGGACACGTAGTAGACCGGCCTTTGAAGGGGGAATTTGTGTCCGTCCGTTTCCCGCTCGACAACGAGCACTGCGCTGACATCTTGGTGTGTTGCTGCAATGTACAATAACATTGGTTCGCCGATGATTGGCGCGGCCAGGACTGGGTTTGTTGCCAATATGGCTTTTATTTCATCAAGTCCGGCCATGGCGGCATCCGTCCACTTGAAGTGTTCGGTGCGCCGAAGGAGGCGATAAAGGGGTAGTGCCTTTTCTCCCAAGCGGGAGATGAAGCGGCTTAAAGCCGCCATGCACCCGGTTAATTTTTGTATTTGTTTAAGGTCCTTTGGGACATCCAATTGTGACAAAACTCGGATCTTGGCTGGGTTTGCTTCAATTCCTCTACCGGATACAATGAAGCCCAAGAGCCTTCCCGCTGGAACGCCGAAGACGCATTTTTCTGGGTTGAGCTTGATGTCATATTGTCGGAGGTTATCGAATGTAAGCCTCAAGTCGTTTACTAGGGATTTGACATGTCTTGATTTGACGACCACATCATCCACATACGCCTCCACTGTTTTGCCGATCTGGTTTGCCAGACATGTCTGGATCATGCGCTGATATGTTGCGCCGGTGTTTTTCAGCCCGAAGGGCATTGTGTTGAAGCAGAATGGGTCGTATGGTCTGATGAATGCTGTTGCAGCTTGGTCTGATTCTGCCATCTTGATTTGATGGTAACCGGAGTATGCGTCGAGGAAACACAACAAATCGTGTCCTGTGGTGGCATCGATAATTTGATCGATGTGGGGGAGGGGGAAGGGATCCTTTGGGCAAGCCTTGTTAAGGTCTTTAAAATCGACACACAGGCGCCAGGATTTGTCCTTCTTTGGTACCATCACCAGGTTTGCTAGCCGGTCCAGATGTTTTATGTCTCTGATGAATCCGGCCTCCAATAGCTTGGCTAGCTCCTCTCCCATAGCCTGTCTCTTGGGTTCGGAAAAACGCCGAAGGGCTTGTTTGACAGGTTTAAATCCTTTTAGGATATTTAAGCTGTGTTCGGCCAGCCTGCGTGGGATCCCTGGCATGTCTGAAGGGTGCCAGGCGAAGATGTCCCAGTTCTCTCATAGGAACTCTCGCAGTGCGGCGTCTGCATCAGGGTTCAGTTGTGCCCCGATTGAAGCTGTTTTATTAGGGTCTGTTGGATGGACCTGGAATTTGACTATTTCGCCGGCTGCCTTGAAGGATGTGGATTTGGATCTCTTATCGAGTATCACATCATCCCTATTAACCATGGGGCACAGCGCAGTCAGTTCCTCGGCCGCTAAGGCTTCGGATAGCGCCTCAAGGGCTAATGCGGCCGTCTTGTTTTCGGCGCGGAGTGCTATGTCCGGATCACTAGCTAGAGTGATAATTCCATTCGGCCCGGGCATCTTAAGCTTCATGTACCCGTAATGGGGTATTGCTTGGAAGATTGTGAATGCTTCCCGCCCTAGTAAAGCGTGATATTCGCTCTTAAACGGGGCCACCTGAAACGTGACTTCTTCGGACCTGTAATTATCCGGCGTGCCGAACACCACATGTAGTGTGATTTTTCCTGTGCAGCGCGCTTCCCGACTGGGGATTATTCCTCTAAAGGTTGTGCTGCTTCGCTCGACGCGGTTCCAGTCTATTTCCATTTTTTGAAGGGTTTCCTCATAAATGAGGTTCAGTCTGCTGCCTCCATCCATGAGCACCTTGGTGAGACGAAAGCCGTCCACTATGGGACTGAGGACCAATGCGGCTGGTGCTCGGGCTGTTTGGAATCTAGGTTCATCACTTGCATTGAAGGTAATGGCAGTGTCGCTCCATGGATTTATTGTTGCAACTTGATAGACTTCGGCGAGGCTGCGGAGTGTTCTTTTTCGCACATTGTTTGATGCGAAAGTCTCGAAGACTGTGAGAACGGTACTGGTGTCCTTGGGCTGGCTTTCTGCGGCCTCCGGAATTAAGAGGTCCTCGCCGATTTTGGCCACCTGCCGGAGTATCCAACATGCTCTAAGGCTGTGAGTTGGTGTGGTGTCCTCTGTACTGTGAATTCTACAGGGTCCATCAAGCCATCTTTCCAGTACGGTTCCATGCCCTGTAGAGGGTTTTGGCTTTTTGGTGTTTATCCCAGGTGTCCTGTGATGATGCACCCTCTTAGTTCGGACGGGATTACTATTCAAGGCCGGATTATCCCAAAAATTTATTTCGGTTTTCCAGGCGCTTTCCATCACACAGTATTTTTGTACTATGGACGCCAAGTCAGCGAAGCATGTGATATCACGACGACTTACAGCGTTAAGGATTCCCTTGTCCGTGCAATTACCGCAAAAAATTGAGATTGCGTCTTCCTCGCGGCAATCCTTTAACCTGTTCATAACCAGGAGGAATCTGGCCCAGTAATGATGTACTGTTTCCTCGGGCCTCTTCCTGATTTGGGAGAGATCGCTTATGATTGGGTGGGCGGGTGTCGTTGAATCTGAACCTCACCCAATCCAAGATTCGGAGGCCGAAGAGTTTCCGAACTCTGAAGTTCGGATTCTTGGATGTTGTCCAGTGAATCTGGCCCGTTGCCTGATCCTAAGCTCAGGTCTTGAGTTATATCTCCCCCTCCGCGGGTATCCGGCTTGGAGGGGTCGGGAATTCGGACGTAGCTAGTCCTTAAAATAGATGAAAGGTCGTCGCACAGCGTCTCTACCACGGCAATGTGGTGGGTGACTTGGGGAGAGTTAATTTCTCTTAGATCGGGTTCAAGCCCAACCTGGTTGTAATCCGTAGCGACCCCCAGGGCGGCGATGCGATCCAAGAGCTCGTTTACGGAAGAGAGCTCCATTGGATCTAGCTGCTTGACGAGCTCCGAGCTGACGTATAGGTTGCTTTTGATGACCCGAGAGGTCACCGTCGGCGCAACAGCCGAACAGGCGGTCATGAGGAAACCACCTAGCCAGAGGGTTTGGCCGACAGCCAAGGCTCCCTTAGCAACGGCGCCGTCTTTAAAGACGGGAGGAGGCATCCTTCCTGATTGTGACGGCACAGAGGAACTCTTAATGAAAGCACCAATGTCGGTGTCAAAACCGGCGGATCTCGGGTAGGGGGTCCCGAACTGTGCGTCTAGGCCGGATGGTAACAGGAGGCAGGGAACACGATGTTTTACCCAGGTTCGGGCCCTCTTGATGGAGGTAAAACCCTACGTCCTGCTTGATTAATATTGATGATATGGGTAGTACAAGACTAGATCTACCACGAGATCAAGGAGGCTAAACCCTAGAAGCTAGCCTACGGTATGATTGTTGTATATGGAGTTGATTGCCTACGGACTACAACCCTCCGGTTTATATAGACACCGGATAGGGTTAGGGTTACATAGAGTCATTTACAATGGTAGGAGATCTTGAATATCCGCATCGCCAAACTTTCCTTCCACGCCAAGGAAAGTCCCATCCGGACACGGGACAAAGTCTTCAATCTTGTATCTTCATAGTCCTGGAGTCTGGCTGAAGGTATAGTCCGGCTACCCGAACACCCCCTAATCCAGGACTCCCTCGGGTATTGGGCATTAAGGGCACATTAAAGTATGTGGCCACATTATTGCTGGTGGTTGGAATATTCGCCAGACGAGCAAAAACTGACTGTCAGAGTTGATCGCCGGAGACTCTGCCGGCGACTGATCGCGGACGCGATCCCCTAGCGACTCTAGTCCAAGATGCTTCTTCCTCACGATAGAAAAGTTGTTCTTCATGTAGCCAATTAGGTCCTCCAAAACCCCAAATATTGAAAAACTCAAAATCCTTTTCAACTACCCGGCCATGATTATAGATCTCAAAATCCACTGCTTTTGAGGCAACAGAGAACTTGAACGTTCTTTCCTTGAGGTGAAGCACATGGAAACCTTGAGGATAACCGCCAAAACATGCTTGCAACGTGATACTAACTGTGTGACAATCCAACCGAAAGCGAGCATGGCAGAAGGAAACCACCAAAGTGAACTCGCGTTGACGAAAACCAGGCGAAAACACCACTGGATAACCAAACTTTTGCATCATAGAGAGTTGAAAATCTTTACCTCGAGCAAAGTTGAGTGAAGGGGGATCCATGGCCATCGTAGCAACAACTCTTCCCACAAAGAAACCCGAGTTTGGTTGGTGGCTGCCACCCTCGGGGTGACAAGTGGCAGGAGGGTAGTGGCAACCGGCGGTAAGAAGGGTGGTCGCCGGGGCCGGAGTGGCCACCGGCGGTGGTTGCCTAGGGGAGCCTAGGAGAGGGTCAGCCATTGTTCGCTCTTTCTATGTACTCACACATGTATCATGATACATGTGTGTGTCTATGTATTCTTAAGCGTGCATATAGGAGTATGTTATATTGTTCAATTGGTGTTTAGTTAACTGCTTGGTTCATTTGTTGTGGCTTGGTTCACTTGTTGTGGTGTTTAGTTAACTGCTTGGTTCAATTCGGC
Organism: Triticum aestivum; assembly: GCF_018294505.1. NCBI lineage: Eukaryota > Viridiplantae > Streptophyta > Magnoliopsida > Poales > Poaceae > Triticum > Triticum aestivum. Next base: position 451,190,499 of record NC_057809.1, on the reverse strand, counting down.
AATGCGATGTTTAATTGTTGTGGTTGCATTCTGTTATTATATACCATGTGAGGAATAAATCGAATTTGGCTGTACTAAATACATGAGAAACAAATACAATTGCTATATTTCCAAGTGGTTAAGCATGCTTGGTTTGGTTAACTGTCTGATCTTCTATTAGGAGTATGTTATATTGTGCAATGTGGTGCTCAGTTAACGTTTGGTTCATTTGTTGTGGTGTTTAGTTAACTGCTTGGTTCAATTCGGCAATGCGATGTTCAATTGCTATGGCTGCATTCTGTTATTGTATACCATGTGAGGAATAAATCAAATTTGGTTGCACTTAATACATGAGAAACATATACAAGTGCTATATTTCCTAGTTCTTAATCATGCTTGGTTTGGATAAATGGGTTTTCCATGTGTCTTGAATTAGTCTGATGAATCTGCAATGTGCTTATTTATCATCAACATATTTTACTAATAGCATGTGAACCCTTACTTGACCTGATGACTAACTACCTTATATGTGTTGCAGGGAAACAATGGGAAGCATTAAGGTTCACAAGATGGTACTAACTATTATACCTTGCCTTTTTGTATTCCTTTGACCCATTTCCAATATAGAGAAGATATTTATGCACATCCTTGTTTTCAGGCTTCACTGATGATTACCTCTCAAACCACCTCTGTGGTCAGGAGGCGAGGAAAGTTTTCATACAACACCCACAGTTCAATATTGAAGTGTTCCTGGAGACGTAGAAGGATGGACAGTCAATCATCCACAGGCACTGGCCTAAAGTTGCAAAGACCTTCAACATGAATGTAGGCTCAATATTCTCCTTCCGCTTCAGCAGTTTTCCAGATGAGATGCATCTCTCTATGTACCGTCTATGATGCTAATTTCGAAAGGTTCTAGATGTTGCATGTGAAACTTGCTGCTGGTGCAGTTGTGTAATGGGGTAGCTGAGTGCTGAAGCTATATCATGTTATACTCTGATGTATTTCAGTTATGAAATCATGCTTCCTAAATATGGAAATGGAATATATTATGTGCTTAATATGAATGTCAATTAGATTAGTAAATGGATTATTAATATTAGGGTAATTAGCCCGCTAATTAGGTTTTCCTATTGCAAATGGTTAATGAGAAAACACCGTGGGCGATGACCTCACGCAGCGCACACAGTTTCTAGGAATAAACCGTGTTGGATCAATGAACAATCACACACGACATTCTCTTCAAAACTGTTTGCGTCACGCCACCTTGCGCAAATGTTTTCCTTGTAGTGACTGTGTGGGATGTATATACGAATGGAAACATTTAGTGGTGACTGACTATGTGGGATGTACTTACGGTCGGAAATGATTTCGCATGTATAATTGTATTTTTTTAGCACTATTGTACGTATTTCTATATTTGAGTGCTCGCCGGTCGCACACGACCTCATTTTGCCGAGCGTGTGTGCCAGGAGGGCATATCCCCAATGGTTTATGGGTCGTGTGGGAAGGACCCCCCCTATCGCCCACACTCACTTGGCGACGGTTCCGAATGCCGTCGCGGAAGGGGTTAAAAACCGTTTGTTTAGGACCCACGCGTACCAGTGGTTCCTCTCTCTACCGCAACCACCGTTCTTGGGATTTACATCAGAGAACAGGGTCTTGGAGTCGGTGGCCATCTCATCCTTTGGCTGACTGTGAGTTGAGGGAATATCATCATCTTCTTCAGCAGATTCTGACTCAGATTTCTTCTTCGACACTTTTGGTGGCTTAGCTGATTTTCTTTCAGCCACCTTTGCTTTATCAACCACATGCGGTAGCTGTGGTATTTCATCCTCAGACACAGACTGCTCTTCCGAACTATGAGCCATGACCACTCCTGAGAGAGAAAAAAACAAGGCAAGGGAAAATAGGAAAAGGTCACAAACATGCACAGAAGCAATTTTGACTCAAAACAGATAATTTTTGGAAGCAACAGATGAGTTCATGGCATAATTTATGGAAGATATCATCGAGAGAATTGCAATATGCCCTTGGACAGAATAACAACTTCTCTAATATTTCGATGTCAGACAAATGAACCCTAGATCCAAACTGACTGGTATGAGGAGCAACTACAAACCGTACATGTCACAACCTAGTGAAGCCTAAAGATCTACCACAAGAAAATAAAGCAAGATAAATGGCATCGAGATGAACATCCCTAGAACAGAATAGGCACAGGGCTAGTTCTAGATCTGTACGCCCTAACTTGGCAGTACTGGTCATCTACAGCAGCGCGGGAGAGAAGAAACACTGCACTGGCGCGACCAACGGTGACGGGGCTTCACCGGATTTGCACATCAAGGCTCGACGACGGCGCTACTTTGAGCTCGGGCTCGAGCGAAGAGAGAGGAGAGGAGAGGTACGAGGTCGAACAGAGAAAGAACTAAGGAGGAAGACGCCTGGAGTGGGGGTTTATATAGCCCGAGGTTGAAACCGCACCCTCCGATATCTACGGCCGAAAAGCACGGGACGTTCCACATTCAACGGACGAGATCATGATGGGGAGATCATGGGCATGTGTCAGTCGTTTCCTGCGAAAATCTCAGTAACTGAACAGAATGCTGAAGGGTTTGAGGAAGCGCAAGCACCAAAACAGATGAAATTTCGAAGTTGATTTCATTCGCGACCAAGGATGTTGGAGTGAAATCACCTTCAGATCAAGTTGCATGTTTATGACGAGAAAGAGCCGAGTAAAAACAGAAAAGAAAGTGACTCAAAGCACGAAGCCAAACGAAGGAAAGCACAAAACACAAACACTCCAAACGAAAACACAAAGTTAAGCACCAACAATAATTGATCTCAGGGCTAATAATGGACGTGAGATATCCCTGAGAGAATTCCCTGCACGAGAGGATTAGTTCTTCTTCACAACCCACACTTGCGTGGGAGGTCTTCGACTGAGTAGGCGTATTCCTTCGGTGAGGCCCGTGAGACACCTGTGCACTTTGATGATAATCATATGAATATGCATTGAAGTTATTTACAGATACATGAATGTAATGGTTTGTAGAGGTACGCATGTACTCCTAACACGGGTTAGGATGACAATCATTTGAGGAAGATACTAGAGTAGACTGAGAATGACAACCATTTCCTCGTCTAGAGTTATCCTGCATAGTCAGGTTAGCAGTGACAGACAGATTTTCAATAGTGCACTTCTTTACCTAGATTTGCTTCTTGGGTGAACCTGTCCTGCATTTAATTCCAACATATCGAGCGGAAACCTTCATTTTGTTTTTTGAATATTTTGTAATTTGAGTCATCACACATGTCAATATCAACATGAATGGGTGAAACATAACCAGTTAAAGTTTTAGGTTCGAGAGTTTTACTCTTTGCACGAACCCAAGTCATTCGAGGATACTGCTTGAGAGTCTAATAGGATCCATCCACATTGAGTTTCTTTTTGAAACCTAATCCTTCCTTCTGAGGGTTTTTGTGCAGTATGGACTTCTTGAGCAGATCACATAGGGTTTGATGCCCTTTTAGGCTCCTTAGCATTCCACTCTTAAGTAAGCACTTTAACCTGCAATTTTTTGTAGAAATAGCAGCAAAATCCTTGGAAGACGTGTTAGTAGCACCAATTTTCAGTAGTAGCAATATTCTCAGTAACATTATTATAAGTCTCAGCATGAGAATCAGCATTGCTACATTTTAGGAATTTTAAGCATGGAGGTACAAAATCATCAGGAAGTCGAACAGATTGCTCGGCGAAGAGTGAAGCTTTCTCTAACACCAGCTCGTTATGAGATTCTTTTAGTGACACGAGTTCTTGATTCTTGTTTGGGAGTTCATCTGATAAATTCTCATAGTCAATTGTAAGTGATTCATATCGATTGGTAAGATCATCAACGGTTGATGAAAAAGCAGCTTGCTCTTCGATCAACTTTTGATTTTTCCCTATCTCTTCGACCAGTAATCCTTCGGTTTTCCTGAGATTTCTCTCAAGCATTTCAAGTTCTTCATGTTGGGATTAAGCAATTTTGACCAGCTTGGCATAAGAAATATATTCAAGTGAATATTCGTTCATGGATCTTTGGTGTTTTGCAGATATCTGATCCTTTGATGATTTTGCCATGAGACAAAAGGCGATTGGTTCATCGTTGCTTGAATCATCATCATTAGTGCTTGACTCATAGGATTTCTTTGATGATTCAATGGCAACATATGCATTGCTTCTCCCAATCCTTCTGTTAAGCTCTTCTTCTTTAGAGTCTGATTTAGATGTGTCATTGATACGTCTCCAACATATCTACTTTTCCTAACACTTTTCCTCTTGTTTTGGACTCTAATTTGCATGATTTAAATGAAACTAACCCTGGACAGACGATGTTTTCAGCAGAACTATGGTGTTGTTTTTGTGCAGAAATAAAAGTTCTCGGAATGGAAAGAAACTTTGCGAGGATTTTTTATACAATAAACAAGAATTTCTGGAGCCAAGATCCACCGGAGGGGGGCACCTAGGTGGGCACAACCCACCTGGGCGCGCCAGGAGGGCGCGCCCAGGTGGGTTGTTCCCACCTGGTGGCGCCGCAGACCCTGAAACCAACGCTATAAAATCCTATTTTTCTAGAAAAAATCAGGGAGAAAGAATTATCATGATCCACGAGACGGAGCCGTCGTCACCTCCTGTTCTTCATCGGGAGGCCGGATTTGGAGTCCGTTTGGGGCTCCGGGGAGGGGGGTCTTCGTTCTTCGTCATCACCAACCCTTCTCCATCGCCAATTCCATGATGCTCCCCACCGGGAGTGAGTAATTCCTTCGTAGGCTCGTTGGTCAGTGAGGAGTTGGATGAGATTCATCATGTAATTGAGTTAGTTTTGTTAGGGCTTGATCCCTAGTATCCACTATGTTCTAAGATTGATGTTGTTATGACTTTGCCATGCTTAATGCTTGTCACTTTGGGCCCGAGTGCCATGATTTCAGATCTAAATCGTTTATGTTATCACCATTATATCCCTATTCTAGATCCGATCTTGCAAGTTATAGTCACCTACTACGTGTTATGATCCGGCAACCCCGGAGTGATAATAGTCGGGACCACTCCCGGTGATGACCGTAGTTTGTGGAGTTCATGTATTCATGCTTTGTTTCGGTTCTCTGTTAAAAGGGGGCCTTAATATCCTTTAGTTTCCAATAGGACCCCGCTGCCACGGGAGGGTAGGACAAAAGATGTCATGCAAGTTCTTTCCATAAGCATGTATGACTATTTACGGAATACATGCCTACATTATATTGATGAACTGGAGCTAGTGCCATATCTCCCTAAGTTATAACTGTCTCATGATGAATATCATCCAACAAGTCACCGATCCAATGCCTACGACTTTATCTTATATTGATTTTGCTAAGTTACTACTGCTATCGTTACTGTTGCACTTGCTACAAAACTATTGATATCACTGTTACCGTTACTGTTACTGCTGTCACTATTATGAAAACTATCATATTACTTTGCTATTGATCACGTTGCTGCAGATAATTAATCTCCAGGTGTGGTTGAATTCACCACTCAGCTACTAATACCTTCAAATATTCTTTGGCTCCCCTTATGTCGAACCTATAAATTTGGGTTGAATACTCTACCCTCGAAAGCTATTGTGTTCCCCTATACTTGTGGGTTATCAAGACCTTTTTCTGGCGCCGTTGTCAGGGAGCATAGCTATATTTGTTGAGTCACTTGGGATTATTATCAATTTATCACAATGAAGAATGTGAAGGATGCTATGACTAAGATTTTTTTCCCTCAAAGACGAGGGGAGGTAAGGAACTGCCATCTAGTTCTACTTTAGATTCACCTTCTATTATAAGCAAACTTGCAACACCACCACATGCTATTAATTCTGATATGTCACAAGTTATTGATGATGCTACTTCTGCTGTGGATAATGCTTATGATGATGCTAGTACCTTGCTTGATAATAAGATGTGCCACTTGGTGAATTTCTTGATAAACAAATTGCTAGAGTAATACAACATGATGTTGTTGAATCTGATGATGAGCTTGAAACTGAATCTCCTGAAACACCTGCTAGAACTAGCCTTCCTAGATACGAATTGCCTAAGGTACCGGAAGATTATGTTATGAATGAGGAGACAACTAGAGATATTCTTGCTTGTAGGGATAGAGATGATCTATAGAGATTATTATGCAAGTATAAAGAAAAATCTCTGAATGCTAGAATGCAATATGATCCTAAGTTTGCTACTTCACCTATCTTTATTGATGATAAGGATTATGAATTCTCTGTCGACCCAGAGTTAATTACTTTGGTTGAATCTAATCCTTTCCATGGTTATGAAACTGAAACTGTTGTGGCACATCTTACTAAGTTGAATGACATAGCCACCCTTTTTACTCATGATGAGAAAACTCGCTATTACTTTATTCTCAAATTATTTACATTCTCATTAAAGGGTGATGCTAAAGCTTGGTACAATACTCTTGCTCCTGGTTGTGTGCGTAGTCCCAGGATATGATCTATTACTTCTCTGAAAAATATTTTCCTGCTCATAAGAAACAAGCTGCTTTACAAGAAATATTTAACTTTGTGCAAACTAAATAAGAGAGCCTCCCACTAACTTGCGGGGGGGCAGGGGGCTTTGCCAGTTACTTAATGCTTTGCCTGATCATCCTTGTCGGTGTCAAAACCGGCGGATCTCGGGTAGGGGGTCCCGAATGGTGCGTCTAGGCCGAATGGTAACAGGAGGCAGGGGACACAATGTTTTACCCAGGTTCGGGCCCTCTTGATGGAGGTAAAACCCTACGTCCTGCTTGATTGATATTGATGATATGGGTAGTACAACAGTAGATCTACCACGAGATCAGAGAGGCTAAACCCTAGAAGCTAGCCTATGGTATGATTGTATGTTGTGGTTGTTGTCCTACGGACTAAAACCCTTCGGTTTATATAGACACCGGAGAGGGTTAGGGTTACACAAGGTCGGTTACAAAGGAGGAGATATCCATATCTGTATTGCCTAGCTTGCCTTCCACGCCAAGTAGAGTCCCATCCGGACACGAGACGAAGTCTTCAATCTTGTATCTTCATAGTCTAACAGTCCGGCCGAAGGATATAGTCCGGCTGTCCGGAGACCCCCTAATCCAGGACTCCCTCGGTAGCCCCCGAACCAGGCTTCAATGACGATGAGTCCGGCGCGCAGTATTGTCTTCGGCATTGCAGGGCGGGTTCCTCTCCAAATTCCATGTACCTGTCGAAATAGTGTCCGGCCTCTTGTGAATGTTGCACTCCTTGGCTTCCACGCCCAATAATGGCCACTTTCCACGTGTCGAGCGAATGTGAAGAGCCAGGGTGTTTTTACATTTACCCCCCTAGCTGTGTGAATGAGCTGCCTATTAAAAAGACGAGGATTCAGATCCAAATCACACCATCCTCCCTTGGCGAGCCTTCATCGGAGCGCATTCGACAGAGATCCATTCCATCATGGCCGGTCGACGCAGCTCCTCCTCTCGCTCCCCTAGCCCCAAGCCTGGAGATTGGGAGAGATGTTCCGTCCCGCACAGCAAATTAGTGATGCTTCAGACCAAGGGATTTCTTCCCCCAGCGTACATGGTCCCGGTTCGAGCCGGGCTTGCCACCTATAATGGCGGAGAGCAAGCGGAGAGCCTTCCCAATCCCTCCAAGGGAGAGCGGGTATGCCTTGTCCCTTATTTGGTAAGAGGGCTCGGATTTCCAATTCATCCGTTTCTCCGGGGGCTCCTGGAGTTCTATGGCCTCCAGTTGCACAACCTTACGCCTGCCTCCATGCTGCATATCGCGGGATTCGTAGCCCTTTGCGAGTTGTTTTTGGGCTGTGAGGCTCATTTCGCTCTGTGGAAGAAGTTGTTCTGCCTTGTGCCCCATTCTCAGAAGGGGTCAATATATCAAGTGGGCGGAGCCGAAGTGTGGCGTATTGCCGGGACCGGATACCTGTCCAGAACCCCAAAGAAGACATCCGAAAGACTGGCCTTCAGAATGGTTTTATATAGAAGACGTCCCCCTCCCGGATCCTATTAGAATCGGTCTTCCTGAGTTCGACAACACCCCTTTGAAGAAGCGCCGGAGCTGGCGTCCATGGAGCTCCCTGGAGGAAGATGACAGTGACGTTCTTTACTGATGAGCCGGATAAGTTTTTTAGCTCGATCCGGATTGACCATGATCGAGGTCATGGCCATATGTATTATGCGGGGGGTGCAGCCGCTTCAATATAGAGGCCACCCCATGTGGGAGTTCAACGGAGAGGATGATGCCACCCGCCACGGTCGTAAAGGGCCGGGATCGATTGCTGATCTAATAAAGATCTTATCCACTTTGTACAAGGGAGAAGAGGAGGAATTCCTTCGTGTCAACCCACAGGGCGGATTTTCTATGTACAATCCTCCGAGCTGGGTAAGCAGAGACTTTTTCTCGCCCATCTGTTTCGTATTCCCGTAGTTAAGTATTCAGTCTAGCGATTTCAACGCAGGAGCTGCGCCAGGCTGTAAGGGAGATAAAAAAAACCCTCCACAACCCGAGGACCCTGGACGGTCTCTTCACCCAGCCTCCCAGGAGGATCCGGACATATCTGTGGAGCTGATCGATGGGGTATTTTACCAATTGAGTAATGACAACGCTTTGGTGGCCATTACGGCCGATTCCCTGGGCTACTTCCAGCCTCACAGGTGACTGGGACCGAAGTCCTAGTATTTCGAAAAGGGATCCATCCTTGCGTGTTTTTGATTGCCGTATAATAGCCGTGTTTTGCAGGGGAGGTCCTCGAGGCGGAAGGCCGAGCCTGCGGCGACTAGCCAACAAGGGGCCGTGAGGCCAGGCAGGCTGAAAAGACCCGCAGTCCGGATTGAGACACCGGCGCAGCGGTACGGTGCACCATCTTTATTACAAGACGTTATTCTCAGAGGCATATTAACGCCCATGCACTCTTTTCAGGAAAAAGAGCGCTCGCCGGACTATACCCGGAGAGGCTACTAATCGCGCCTTCACCAGCCCGGCTCCAAGGCCGGATTCGGAGGCGGGAACGAATACGAGGCGTGCACCGGGCGCTCCTCCGACAGAGGATGCGGATAAACTGTCCGCCACCAATTCCGAGGTGCAAAGTGCCATGAACCACAGGCGTCGCTGGACTGTTCTTCGTGACGCTTGTTTCTCCCAAGAGGCATTGGATGCCTTCAACTCGGGAGATGCGTACCTCCGTGCCGCTCAAAATGGTCTAGCCAGAGCCACGGAGCAGTATGTAAAAGACATATGGGTGAGAAAATTTGGTGATTATATATATCAGTAGCCCCTGAGACTTGAAACAGTTAGAATAACTGATTTAAGGATCATTTGTTATGCAGGTTCTTACCGAAAAGAATACTCAACTGTCCCAGGAGCTGGAAGAGTGCAGAGCCCAACTTCAGGCCGCATTGGCCGCGGCGGGGGAGCCCAAAGAGACCCCCTCTGGTAATATATCCTTCGAATGATAAGTGTCATATAGGATGCGGCATTTATGCAGATCTGACGATAAAATTGTAGATGACGCTGGAGTAAATCCGGATAAGTAACAGCTCCTATGCCAGCTGAAGGCCGGTGAGAGCGTGCTTACGAGGGTGAGGCAGGAGAAGAATGATCTCCTAGATGCCAACACCAAGTTGGGTGTGGAACTAAAAGATGTCTGTGCCCAACTGTCGAACTCTGTTAAGGAGATTCGGCGGCTTCGACGTGGCATATTTAGTAAGTGCTTGAACGAACTTTGAAAAAGAGTTCGGCGAGGAAGCTGGCTGACAAAGTTATGTCTGTAGGTATGCTAACAGGTCGTCCTGCCGAGGAAATGCCCGGTTCAATGGGTGACCTTCTTCCCGAGCTCTCACAGCTGCACGAACGAGTTCGGCATGTGATGCAAGGCGTCGCCCAGGCCTTGTGGCCATCCGTCTCCATACCCGAAGGCCTTGGAGAGCTTGCAGAAAAGCTGAAGGGAGCGCGGCGGCACTTCCGATTATGGAAGATATCGGCCTGCCGTCAGGGCGCCAGGGAAGCCTGGGCAATGGTGAAGACACGGTACACGAAGGCTGACCCGAACCACATGGCCGAAGTCGGACCTGTGGGGCTCGATGGGAAGGAGATCCCTGTGAGCTTAGTGTACGGCCAAGTAGAATTGGCCGCGAAGTATTCCCAACAGGACTATAGACTAGACAGCCTATTGGATGGTATTGAAGAGGAACTCAACCAATCAAATTGACTATGTAATTTAAAGTGACATGTATAATGCCTTCTAGCCGGATTGTAGATCGTTTGTCGTGGTGGACCTTTTCGCTTCAACCTCGGGACCCGACGGTCCGAAGTGTATCCGAATACCCTCTCGGTTATGTAAGAACCGGGGCATGCGTGGAGACCAGGCGTAGGGGTCGGTAGTGCTTTATCAGACAAGTGTCCAACTAGTTATGTTATATTACATGGGTAGTAAGAAACATCTTCCAGGGAGAATAGTTCCGTTAAGGGTTCCTTTCCCTGGGTAAGCATGCCCTAAAGTGCATGTCCGGACTGCGATAAGAAGCGCAGGAAAAGCATCTAGGGGCAGATATGGATAATAAATAAAAGTCATCTTTTGTTCACCGACTGAATATTCCCTTAAGAACGCTAGCTTTCGGCTTCACCCAGTCTGAGGTACACATCCGGCTGACCCGGTGGTAACAATCGCAGAGGTGCTCCCCTTATGCCCTAGCCGAATTAACGGGAACGTAGGGCATAAATACAAGAGCCAGGCAACCTAGCTTGGCCAAAACTTAAGTCATATTTATGCATATAATGGTGAAAAAAGGTACATGCAAAAGTATAACACATGTGTTGGGCGTGAGGCCCAGGTAAATGATTTAAGCTTCTGTGAAAGAAGCCCCCAGGTATGGAGAGTGCGGCTAACGCATCTGTAATGTACAAGTGAGGCACAAGGTGACCCTTGAAGGCCTAGAGAAATAATAAGAAAAAGAAAGAAAGGGAAACAAGACAGATGATGCATATGCAGAAAATGGACAAAGGGAGGGGACTAACATAGAGTCCGGTGCTAGGCGTAGAATCTCCGAAGCCTGGCTGCGTTCCATGGGTTCGGCTCGAGACGACTAGTCGATGCATCCCGCAGTCGGTACGCTCCACCAGTCAGAACTTGGTCAATAATGAAGGGACCTTCCCATTTGGGCTCGAGCTTGTTCTTTTTCTCATCCGGCAGTCGTAGAACTAGTTCGCCAACGTTATTATTTTTGGCCCGTACTTCTCTGCTTTGGTATCTGCGAGCCTGTTGCTGGTAAAATGCGGAACGGGCTTTGGCTACGTCGCGCTCTTCCTCCAAGGTGTCCAGACTGTCCTGCCGATCGAGCTCGGCTTCTTTTTCTTCGTACATGCGCACTCGAGGTGAGTCATGAATTATGTCACAGGGCAAGACTGCCTCTGTGCCGTACACCATAAAAACGGTGTATATCCGGTACTACGATTCGGCGTGGTCTGCAGCCCCCAGAGTACGGAGTCGAGCTCCTCTACCCAGTGCGTGTCAGACTCCGTTAAGGAATGCACTAATCTGGGTTTAATGCCGCTCATTATAAGATTGTTTGCTCATTCGACTTGACCGTTGGTTTGTGGGTCATAGACTGAGGCATAATCGAGCTTGATGCCCATTTTGCTGCACCAGAGTTTTACCTCGTCGGCCGTGAAGTTCGTGCCATTATCAGTGATGATGCTGTGGGGGATGTCGTAATGGTGTACAACCCCGGATATGAAATCTATCACCGGTCCGGATTCGGCTGTTTTAACCGGTTTAGCCTCTATCCATTTGGTGAATTTATCCACCATGACCAATAAGTATTTTTCTTGTGGGTTCCCCCTTTAAGGGGTCCAACCATGTCAAGCCCCCAAACCGCGAAGAGCCATGTAATGGGGATTGTTTGGAGGGCGGTGGGTGGCATGTGGCTTTGATTTGCAAAGAGCTGGCAACCGGCGCAACGTTGGACCAAGTCCTGTGCATCTGTCCGGGCCGTTGGCCAATAGAATCCTGTACGGAAGGCCTTGCTTACAAGAGCCCGGGCTGCGGCATGATGACCACCGAGTCCGGGGTGAATTTCTGCCAAAAGGTTCCGCCCTTCCTCTTCGGAGATGCACCTTTGAAGGACTCCGGTAGTGCTTTTCTTGTACAATTCTCCCTCATGGACCCTGTAGGCCTTGGATCGCCGCACTATGCAGCGTGCCTCATTTTGGTCTTCCGGAAGTTCCTGTCTAGTTAGGTAGGCCAGGAATGGTTCTGTCCACGGGGCAATAATGACCATGATTGTGTTAGAGAGTTCAGTATCGGGTATTTTGGTCGGGTCCGGACTGTTGTTACCGGTGTCCCCTTCCCATGCTACGGATGGCTTGAAGAGCCTTTCCAGAAATATGTTGGGAGGGACTGCATCGCATTTTGCGCCGATGCGGGCGAGGATATCCGCCGCCTGATTGTTTTCCCGAGCCACATGGTGAAATTCGAGCCCCCCAAACTGAGCTGACATTTTTAGGACGGCATTGCAATAAGCTGCCATTTTCAGATCCTTGGCATCAAAGTCTCCATTTATTTGGGATATCGCAAGGTTCGAATCCCCGCGCACCTCTAGGTGTTGAATGCCCATGGATACTGCCATCCGGAGACCATGTAGAAGGGCCTCATATTCGGCTGCGTTTTTGGAGTCTGTATACATTATCTGTAGTACGTATTGAACTGTATCTCCTGTTGGGGACGTTAAAACGACGCCAGCCCCCAGACCAACCAACATTTTGGATCCGTCGAAGTGCATGATCCAGTTTGAATATGTGCCGTACTCCTTAGGGAGTTCGGCTTCCGTCCACTCGGCAACGAAGTCAGCCAAAACTTGTGACTTAATAGCTCGCCATGGCTTGTAAGTTATGTCAAACGGGAGGAGCTCAATGGCCCATTTGGCAATCTGGCCCGTTGCGTCGCGGTCGTTTATAATATCGTTAAGTGGTACTTCCGAGGCTACCGTTATCGAACACTCTTGAAAGTAGTGTCGCAGCTTCCGGGATGCCATAAATACCGCGTACGCTATCTATTGATAATGCGGGTACCGTGATTTGCATGGAGTAAGGACAGTGGACACATAGTAAACCGGCTTTTGAAGGGGGAATTTGTGTCCGTCCACTTCTCGCTCTACGACGAGCACTGCGCTTACTACTTGATGAGTTTCCGCAATGTATAATAGCATTGGTTCGCCAATGTTTGGCACGGCCAGGACTGGGCTTGTTGCCAATATGGATTTTATTTCGTTGAGTCCGGCCGTGGCGGCATCCGTCCACTCGAAGTGTTCGGTGCACCGGAGGAGGCGATAAAGGGGTAATGCCTTTTCTCCCAAGCGGGAGATAAAGCAGCTTAGAGCCGCCACACATCCGGTCAATTTTTGTATTTGTTTGAGGTCTGTTGGGGGAGCCAACTGTGACAACGCTCGGATTTTGGCCAGATTAGCTTCAATACCTCTACTGGAGACAATGAATCCCAGGAGCTTTCCGGCCGGTACGCTGAAAACGCATTTTTCCGGATTGAGCTTGATGTCATATGTTCGGAGGTTATCGAATGTGAGCCTCAAGTCATCTACTAGAGATTCGACATGCTTGGTTTTGATGACCACGTCATCTACGTATGCCTCCACTATGTTTCTAATCTGGTTTGCCAGACATGTCTGAATCATGCGCTGATATGTTGCGCCGGCGTTTTTGAGCCCGAAGGGCATTGTGTTGAAGCAGAATGGGCCGTATGGTGTGATGAATGCCGTTGCGGCTTGGTCTGGCTCTGCCATTTTAATTTGATGGTAGCCGGAGTATGTGTCGAGGAAACACAATGAATCGTGTCCTGCGGTAGCCTCGATGATTTGATCGATGCGGGGGAGGGGGGAGGGACCCTTTGGGCAGGCCTTGTTAAGGTCCTTAAAATTGATGCACAAGCGCCAGGATTTGTCCTTCTTTGGTACCATCACCAGGTTTGCTAGCCAGTTCAGAGGTTTTATGTCTCTGATGAATCCGACCTCCAATAGCTTGGCTAGTTCCTCTCCCATGGCTTGTCTCTTAGGTTCGGAGAAACGCCGAAGAGCCTGCTTGACTGGCTTGAATCCTTTTAGGATATTTAGGTTGTGCTCGGCCAGCCTGCGTGGGATTCCTGGCATATCTGAAGGGTGCAGGCAAAAATGTCCCGGTTCTCGTGTAGGAACTCTCGCAGTGTAGCGTCGACATCAGGGTTTAATTGTGCCCCGATGGAAGCTGTTTTTGTAGGGTCCGTTGGATGGACTTGGAATTTGACTATTTCGTCCGCCGGTTTAAAGGAGGTGGACTTGGATCTTTTATCGAGTATCACGTCGTCCCTGTTCACCGTGGAGCGCAGCGCAGTTAGTTCCTTGGCCGCTAGGGCTTCGGATAGTGCCTCGAGGGCCAGTGCGGCTGTCTTATTTTCGGCGCGGAGTGCTATGTCCGGATCACTAGCCAGAGTGATGATTCCGTTGGGCCCGGGCATTTTGAGCTTCATGTACCCGTAATGGGGTATGCCTTGGAAGATTGTAAACGCCTCCCGTCCTAATAGAGCGTGGTATCCGCTGCTGAACGGGGCCACTTGGAATGTAATTTCTTCGGACCTGTAATTATCCGGCGTGCCGAATACTACATCTAGTGTGATTATCCCAGCACAGCGTGCTTCCCGACTGGGGATGATTCCTCTAAAGGTTTTGCTACTTTGCTCAATGCGGCTCTAGTCTATTTCCATCTTTTGAAGAGTTTCCTCATAGATGAGGTTTAATCCGCTGCCGTCATCCATGAGTACCTTGGTGAGTCGAAAGCCATCCACGATTGGACTGAGGACCAGTGCGGCTGGTACTCGGGCTTTTCGGAGTTTGGGTGCGTCACTGGCATTGAAGGTAATAGTCGTGTCACTCCAAGGATTTATTTCTGCTACGTGGCAAATTTCGGCCATGGTGCGGAGTGTTCGCTTGCGTTTATTATTTGACGCGAAGGTCTCAAAGACCGTTAACACCGTATTGTTGTCCACGGGATGGTGCTCTGTGGTATTTGGGAGGAGTAGATCCTCACCACTTTTGGCCACCTGCCAGAGTATCCAACATGCTCTAAGGCTGTGCGTTGGTATTGCATCTGTTGTACTATGAATTTTGCAGGGTCCGTTGAGCCATCCCTCCAGTACGGTTCCTTGCCCCGTAGAGGGCTTTTGCTTTTTGGTAGTTAACCCAGGTGTATTATGATAATGCACCCTTTTATTTCGGACTGGGTTTGTATTCAGGGCCGGATTATCCCAAAATTTTATTTCGGTTTTCCAGGCGCTTTCCATCGCATAGTACTTTTGTACTATGGACACCAAGTCGACAAAGCGTGTAATTTCACGGCGACTTATGGCGTTGAGGATTCCCTTGTCCGTGCAATTATTGCAGAAGAATGAAATTGCATCTTCCTCGCGGCAGTCCTTTATCCTGCTCATGACCAGGAGGAATCTGGAACAGTAATGGTGTACTGTTTCTTCGGGCTCTTGCCTAATTTGGGATAGATCGCTTATGTTTGGGTGGGTGGGTGGAATTGAACCCGAATCCTCACCCAATCTGAGACTTAGGGGCCAAGGAGTTTCCAAACTTGGAAGTTTGGATTCTTGGATGTTTTCCAATAAATCTAGCCCGCTGCCTGACTCTAGGTTCAGGTCTTGAGTGACGTCCTCCCCTCCGCGGGTATCTGGCTTGGAGGGATCGGAAATCCGGACATAGCTAGTCCTTAAGATAGATGAAGGGTTGCCGCATTGTTCCTCCACCAATGCAACGTGATGGGTGACCTGGGGAGAGTTGATCTCTCTTAGATCGGGTTTAGGCCCAATATGATCATAGTCTGTAGTGACTCCCAGGGCGGCGATGCGATCCAAGAGCTCGTTCAGGGAAGAGAGCTCCATTGGATCTAACTGCTCGACGAGTTCCGAGTTGACGTGAAGATTGCTTTCGATGACCCGAGAAGTCATCATCGGCGCAGCAGTCGAACAGGAGGTCATAAGAAAACCACCTAGCCGGAGATTTTGGCCGATAGCCAAAGCTCCCTCAGCAACAGTGTCGTCTTTAAAGACGGGATGAGGCATCCTTCCTGATGGTGACGGCACAGCGGAACTCTCAATGAAAGCACCAATGTCGGTGTCAAAACCAGCGGATCTCAGGTAGGGGGTCCCGAACTGTGCGTCTAGGCCGGATGGTAACAGGAGGCAGGGGACACAATGTTTTACCCAGGTTCGGGCCCTCTTGATGGAGGTAAAACCCCACGTCATGCTTGATTGATATTGATGATATGGGTAGTACAAGAGTAGATCTACCACAAGATCAAAGAGGCTAAACCCTAGAAGCTAGCCTATGGTATGATTGTATGTTGTGGTTGTTGTCCTACGGAGTAAAACCCTTTGGTTTATATAGACACCAGAGAGGGTTAGGGTTACACAAGGTCAGTTACAAATGAGGAGATATCCATATCCGTATTGCCTAGCTTGCCTTCCACGCCAAGTAGAGTCCCATCCGGACACGAGACGAAGTCTTCAATCTTGTATCTTCATAGTCTAACAGTCGGGCCGAAGGATATAGTCCGGCTGTCCGGAGACCCCCTAATCCAGGACTCCCTCAATCCTCTTAATAAAAATGGAATACTTGATATCCTCTATAATGGACTAACCGATGCTTCTAGGGATTTCCTAGATAGTTGTGCTGGTTGTGTTTTTAGGGAGCGAACTATTGGGAAAGTTGAAGAATTATTGAATAAATATTTGAAAAATTATGATGATTCGACTCTTCCTGAGCCACCGCCTAAATCCACTCTGAAGAAGAGAGGTATATTATATCTCAGTCCTGAAGATATGCAAGAGGCAAAGAAATCTATGAAGGAAAAAGGTATTAAAGCTGAGGATGTTAAAAATTTACCTCCTATCGAAGAAATACATGGGTTAATACACCACCACTACCTAAGGTGGTAGAGGTAAATTCTCTAATGAAGTTCAATGATAATGACAATCTTCACAATATGAACCCTAGACAATGCCTTTATCAGTTTGAAACTATATTAGCAAACAAGATCACTTCAATGCAAATGTTATGAAACAATTGAAATATAATTCTGATATGATTGCTCGCTTGAGTGACTTGTTATTTAGAATCTCAAATGATGTTAGAGGTGTTGGAAAGCATGCCTCCATGGTACAAACCCAGTTAGAACAAGTTGCTAAATCTCAAAGAGCATTGCTTGATGAAATGAATAATAGTACACATGACTTTGTTGTTAGAGTTGCAACTAGAGGACGTAAAATGGCTCAGGAACCACTTTATCCTGAGGGACACCCAAAAAGAATTGAACAAGACTCACAAAGAAATAACACTAGTGCACCTAGTCCTTCTAAAAAGAAAAGGAAGAAGAAAATTGATAGGACTTTGCATGCTTCTAGTGAACCTAAAATAGAAAAAACCTCCTGATAATGATAATGAAACTTCTATCTCTGATGCTGAAACTCAGTCTAGTAATGAACATTCACCTAGTGATAATGAAAAAGATAATGCTGATGTTCATGAAGACTCTCAACCAAATAATAAAG
Source organism: Triticum aestivum (assembly GCF_018294505.1). Lineage (NCBI taxonomy): Eukaryota > Viridiplantae > Streptophyta > Magnoliopsida > Poales > Poaceae > Triticum > Triticum aestivum. The sequence goes on along the minus strand of NC_057809.1, from coordinate 451,172,877 downwards.
AACCAGACAATGATGTTGAGATAGAACCACCTGTTGATCTTGATAACCCACAACCTAAGAATAAAAGGTATGATAAAAGAGACTTTATGGCTAGAAAACACGGTAAAGAAAGAGAACCACGGGTTCAAAAGCCTATGCCTTTTCCACCTAAGTCAACTAAAAAGAAAGATGATGAAGAATTTGAACGCTTTGCTGAAATGCTGAGGCCAGTCTTTTTGCATACTCGGTTGACTGATATCCTGAAAATGCCTCCTTATGCAAAGTATATGAAAGACATCATCACTAATAAGAGAAAAATACTGGAAGCTGAAATCTTCACTATGCTTGCTAATTATACTTTTAAAGATGGAGTACCTTAAAAACTTGGAGATCCGGGAATACCAACTATACCTTGCTCCATCAAAAAGAATTATGTGAAAACTGCTTTGTGTGATTTAGGAGTTGGTGTTAGTGTTATGCCTTTCTCTTTGTATAAAAGACTTTATTTGAATAAACTCACACCTACTGAAATATCTTTGCAAATGGTTGATAAATTAACTACCATACCTATCGGTATTTGTGAGGATGTGCCCGTTGTTGTTGCTAATGTTACTATTTTGACTGACTTTATTATACTTGAGATGCCCGAGGACGACAACATGTCGATTATCCTTGGTATACCCTTCTTGAATACTGCAGGGGTTGTTATTGATTGCAATAATAGCAAGGTCACTTTTCATATGAATGGTAATGAGCATATGGTGCACTTTCCGAAGAAACAATTCTAAGTGAATGGTATTAATGTTATTGAAAAATCTCCGACAATCACTATTGGAAATATTCAAATACCTTTACCTACTGTCAAAAAGAAATATGAAATGCTTATTGTTGAGGACATTCATATCCCCATTTAGGTAACTTAGTGATTTACGATAGTTCTTCGGTTTCATGCTAATCAAAATTGGTTGTTAATAAGACTTGATCAACCTTATTAATGGATCATTTTTTGGTGGTATGAAGTTGATGAATTTAGTAAGCACTACCTTATGTCCCTACTTTTTGTTTTGTGTTTTTATTAGTTATATAAAATAAAATGCCATGTTTTGTCTGTTTTCTGAATTTCCCGTGCAATAAAAAATGACCCAAAAATAAAAGTTCTCAAAATGCTCTAAAAATTTAATACGATTTTTTCTGAATATTTCTAAATTTCTGGTGCAAATAACATCAGAGGGAGGTGCACCAGGTGGGCACAACCCACCTGGGCACGCCAGGACCCCCAGGCGCGCCCTGGTGGGTTGTGGTCCCCACATGGGCCCCCTCACTTAACCCTTCACACCATATCATCACTTACCTCCAGAAAAAAATTCTCCATTGCCCTCTCTCCCGTGTTCTCGCTCTCAAACCCGCGGATTTCGATCTCTTTGCTCGAAGCTCCGTTTCCGAAACTGTTTCGGGGGATTGTTGCTTGGTATGTGACTCCACTGTTTGTCCAATTAGTTTTTGTTTTAGTGGTTTATATTTTGAATAATTAGCTACTCTTGGTGTTGTTGTACATGAGCTTGCATGTTGAATTCTTAGAGCTCTAAGTAGTTTGAATGCTTGCTATGGCCTCTATGTATCCCTGTGAGTAGTTGGTATCATTCTCGTGAAGTAAATGAGAAGGGTGCATGTCTCAAAATATCATTTACCTCTGTTTTCAAACTTGAGCTCTGGCACCTCTGCAAATCACTGCTTCCCTCTCCGAAGGGACTATCTATTTACTTTTATGTCGTGTCATCACCTTCTAAAAAAAGCGCCAGAACCTGAGAGCATTGTTGTCATGACTTATGCATTGTGTGTAGATAATGTTGGGTGCATCGTGACTGGATCTTTTCTACCATGAATTATAATGTTTAGTCGTTTCTTGGACTTTGGAGGTGCTCTGCATTTATGTTTTGCGGTCTCAGAAAGGGCTAGCGAGATACCACTATTGTCATATTATATCATGGTTGTTTTGACAACCTGTTGCCATTTGAGATATTTTATTATTGCTCACTAGTTGTTATCTTATTGATATGAGTTAATATAATTTTTAAGAGTTATTTTCGGCATGGTTAGTTATAATGTTGGCTAAAAACCTGGGTGTTGTTTAAGCTTATTTATGCAAACAAGAGCAAAAGAGTTCGTTAAAGTTTTCTTTTTCACTTTCAGTTTATCAACTGAATTGCTTGAGGACAAGCAAAGGTTTAAGCTTCGGGGAGTTGATACGTCTCCAATGTATCTACTTTTCCTAATGTGTTTCCTCTTGTTTTGGACTCTAATTTGCATGATTTGAATGAAACTAACCCTGGACTGACGCTTTTTTTAGCAGAACTACCATGGTGTTGTTTTTGTGCAGAAATAAAAGTTTTTAGAATGGAACAAAACTTTGCAAGGATTATTTATACAATAAACAAGAATTTCTGGAGCCAAGATCCACCGGAGGGGGCACCTCGGTGGGCACAACCCACCAAGGCGCGCCCCGCTCCTGGTGCGCCCAGGTGGGTTGTCCCCACATGGTGGCCCCGCAGACCCTGAAACCGACTATAAAATCCTATTTTTCAGAAGAAAAAAACCAGGGAGAAAGAATTATCATGATCCACGAGATGGAGCCGTCGTCACCTCCTGTTCTTCATCGGGAGGCCAGATCTGGAGTCCGTTTGGGGCTCCGGAGAGGGGGGTCTTCGTTCTTCATCATCACCAACCCTTCTCTATCGCCAATTCCATGATGCTCCCCACTGGGAGTGAGTAATTCCTTCATAGGCTCGCTGGTCGGTGAGGAGTTGGATGAGATTCATCATGTAATCGAGTTAGTTTTGTTAGGGCTTGATCCCTACTATCCACTATGTTCTAAGATTGATGTTGCTATGACTTTGCCATGCTTAATGCTTGTCACTTTGGGCCTGGGTGCCATGATTTTAGATCTGAATCATTTATGTTATCACCATTATATCCATGTTCTAGATTCGATCTTGCAAGTTATAGTCACCTACTATGTGTTATGATCCGGCAACCCCGGAATGACAATAGTCGGGGCCACTCCCAGTGATGACCGTAGTTTGAGGAGTTCATGTATTCACTGGGTATTAATGCATTGTTCTAGTTCTCTATTAAAAGGAGGCCTTAATATCCCTTAGTTTCCAATAGGACCCCGCTGCCACGGGAGGGTAGGACAAAAGATGTCATGCAAGTTCTTTCCATAAGCATGTATGACTATTTACAGAATACATGCCTACATTATATTGATGAACTGGAGCTAGTGTCGTATCTCCCTAGGTTATAACTATCTCATGATGAATATCATCCAACAAGTCACCGGTCCAATGCCTACGAATTTATCTTATATTGATCTTGCTAAGTTACTACTGATATCGTTACTATTGCACTTGCTACAAAACTATTGCTATCACTGTTACCATTACTGTTATTGCTATCACTATTATCAAAACTATCATATTACTTTGCTACTGATCACATTGCTGCAGATAATTAATCTCCAGGTGTGGTTGAATTGACAACTCAGTTGCTAATACCTTCAAATATTCTTTGGCTCCCCTTGTGTCGAATCTATAAATTTGTGTTGAATACTCTACCCTCGAAAACTGTTGCGATCCCCTATACTTGTGGGTTATCAGTCATCTTCTAAATCAATTGTCATTTCGCACATGCTCTATCAGATGTGATACCTTTCTCATATTTGATTTGATGGTAGCTCTGGCTTTCACGTTAGTGACTGGTCTCGTTGGAGAAGATGATGAAGATGTATTTGTCTTCGAGAGCTTAGTATGACGATTAACCCCAGTGAATCCATTGTCATGATGATATTTCCATCTTTTGCTCAACATACTATCCCAGCCAGGACAGTTAGCTATGACATGAACGAATTGTTTGCACTTGAAGCACTTCATGTCTTTTGGAGGTAGCTGTCTTGACAAATTAGGCCTGTCATCTTCATCATCATTCACAAGATACAAGTTCCGTCTTCTGAGATCACTTAGCCTTTGTGTGAGCATTTCCATTTCTCTTGTGATGGTGTGTTGATTCTCGACATCTCCTTCTTCTTCCTGTGAGCTGCCATAGTGTGAGAGGATTTCATCTTCACCTTCTGAACAAGATTCTTGATCCGCATTTTCCAATTCCATCCATGAATTGACATCAGTGTCATGACCTCCACATAGTGAAGCTCTTCATAATCTGGTCTTTGTTTGATTTCAGATACAATGGGATCGAAAGATTCATCAAGAGCGCTCAGAAGCTTGTTGACTACATCTCTATCAGTGATATCAGTCACTCCTCGCAGATGTAGTCTTTCGACAATGTTTTTCAATCGTTCAATGAGTTCCATAGCACTTTCTTTATGAAGGCTTCTGAATCCAGTGAACATAGCACGAAGCATTTGAATGTGAGGATCTAATCGGGCAACAAAATCTTCATGAGCATTGTTGATAGCATCCCAAATTTGCTTTGCAATATTGAGCCTCTGGAACTAAAGAAAATGTATTTTGATAGACTGCTACAGATGATATCTTTTGCTTGAGCATCCAACTGTAGATTTGCTTTATCATCGGAAGTCAGATCATTTTGTTGCTGAATGGTGTAGTCATCTTCCACAATTTTCCACATATCATAGTTGATGGCTTGAATTCTCATTCTCATTCGTTCCTTCCCGTAGAGGTAGTCATTTCCATTGAAGATAGGAAACCGTTCAGAGTGCGAGGATCTACCTGCATACGACATACTCAAAACTCCAAGGATGTTAGACCTTTAATAAACAGAGGCAGAGAGTACCTACTCTGATACCAATTGTTAGGATCGAGAGTATATCGACCAGAGGGGGTGAATGGGAGATTCAAAATTTCTTTTGAAAGTATTGAACCTTCTCCCAATCACAACAGTGGAATAGAGGAGTGAAGGAAATGAACTGAATCAATCTTCTTCGTCAGAAGCATATTCTTCGATGAAAGCATTGATAATAGTACGAGCACAGGAAATGACAGGTTTACCTACTGTGAGAGTAATGCAGCATGCAAACAAATGCGGCAGAACAAGATACAACATGGAGCGCACAAAATATTATATTATGGAATGATTTCACAAACGAGCCGAGGAATATGATAGTGACAAATGAATACGAGCAATGGTAATGAAACAGGAAGAATACAGACATACACAACAAAGACAAAAGAATGAAATGATTAGATAAACTATCGGCACAGAGCACGAATAAAAACTGCTAATGGAATTGCAGTGAAAAAGAACGAACCGATGGTGCTCGATGGCGACGATTAGATTTGGTAGACCAGTTCACCCTTCTGCCAAAGGGCTACGTCTGGTTGGAGGGGTTGTGACTTAACACGGAAGATAAACTCTCTTCACCCTATTCTCCTTCAACGCAGAGCTGGTCAGACTCGGGTTGATTTCACTCGTGGTAGATCCTTGTCGGAGATATCCAAACCTTCGGTCGACCTTCGTGAACCACAATCACTCTTGATTGCTAAAAACCAGGCTCGCTGAAGACAACAACTCTTCAACACTTGAGCCGAAACTTATCCATCTAGAGAGTGCGCAGCTCTCAAGAGTAATAGGTACAAGAACTCTCATAACTACTGTGATGCTAAACGACTATCTAAGTTTGGGCTCTTGATTTTTCTCTCGGTGGATCTTAAACTCAAATCACTTGGAGAGGGATTGCTTAAATCAATCTTCTCAAAAATCTCAAGCGGAGCAGCCAACGGTCAATGTTAGAGCGGGTGGCTATTTATAGCCGCAACATTCTCAGATGGGAAATGACCAAATTAGACATCGGGTTCAGCCAATGGCTGAGAGACACAAGTCCAACGGTCGAATTTGAGCACAACGGTAACATTTCTTGCGGAACAAGTAATGCTAACTCCTCGGTCTGAGGCAAATCTCTCATAGTAAATAAGATCACAATCTCTTGCTGGCAAGTATTTGCTCAGTGCACAAAGAGATTTCTCTCGCAACTTTCATAGGTTTTGGCTAAACATCACAATGGATCTAAGCATCATGAACCTATACCCCTCTTAATAGTACAGAGGTCCTATGACTCGAAAGAATGGAAAGAAGAACAAGAAAATGAATACCGCGTCTTCACTTTGTCTTCGACTTCCATCGCTGCAGTCAATTTCTTCGGACGACAGTGCCGAATCAAAAGCTTTGCTTCAGTAGTAAACATTCGAGGGGTTGATTTCTTCACATCAATCTTCTCGACTATATGACTTCAACAAATATAGCTCGTTCTTCTCTGCAACGCAGATATACTTGGTGAAGTTCCTCGAACTCAGCACCGGATACAACATTCTCTTCAGTTGTGTATGGACTTTTTCTCTCTATATGCACTAACAAACAAATCAGTCCATACTTGTTTCTGTCAACAATCTCCAAAACACAGGGTAGGCAGATATTGCACCATCAACTTCCCTTCGTTCAATAATCAACATCGGAACTGTGGGCATGCATGTTGACCCGTATATCCACATGAATGATATTAGACTATACCTTTGGTTATCATATGATATTACATTTGCTTCACAATACTTTACAAAACCCGAGGTGAGATATATCGGTATCCTCTTGAGTCATTCTCTTGCTCACTATACTGGTCTCCTCGTTACCGGTTGTTCTTTTTCTCGTTGTCATGTTCTAGCATCTCTGTGATCAAGTCACCTGTGTCTGGCCAGACGATGATGGATGTCGTCACACCGAGAGGGCCCTAAGAATATCTTTGCATCATCGAGGAGCAAATCTCGGTCTCGAGCTATCTTAACCCTTGTCATACTTTCCGATGAACCTGTAAGTTATGATCACCATGTTACAGATGACATTGCAACAATCCCAAAGCACATCGTCTGGTATGAAGTGACCCTATACTCTCATGGTATAAGAAACTGAGCATACGTTAACTCTCCGTGTTAGAGACTATAGACTTGCGACGATGCCATCTCTTAGTATAACAAACAAGTTGGGTCAATTCAATATGATTTTTCTTCTAACATCATATTCTCAAAGTTGTCAGTATCCTTGTTACACTTAACTTATGCCCATGATCAGAAAAACATAACCATCATGCAACACTCAAAGTAGTCCTAGAGGCAAGACTAAGCATTAGATTTTACTATTTATATATAACTCTACGCGTGCTTATGAGTTTTCCTTTGAACCACATAGTAATTATAACATAGAGTATAAATATTTAATTATAAATGTAGAAATAAATAATACCATTATTATTGCCTCTAGGGCATATTTCCAATAATGAGTTTGATAAATTGGTGACATTTTTATCATATGTATGTTATCACAAATTTATCAACAAAAGGATGAGAACTATGTTTGATAGTGCTAACATTTGAGGAGGTGTTTTGACCACAGAACATGGCATCTTTTTTATCCCACTACATACATTTTTACTATGCATGTTGTGTTGATACTATATCGAACCACAACAAATTATTTGTATATATCATGGCAATTACTTCATACATACCATGGCAATTGCATATAGAATGGGCAAAATTACTATATATGTCATGCAAAATTATGCTTTGTATATATTATAGGTTTTTATAGATTTTCCTTGTTTTGATTCTCAAAATAAACATCAAGAGAGGTGAGAGGTGGTGAGGGTGGGTGATGGCCAAAATTTTCACGGGTGAATCAATTGAGTAGTTTTGGTTGGTAGTTTTGCCCTTGGATCCATGGAGGCACAATGCAAGGGAGAAAGGAGCTTGTTGCTTCCTTTATTCTAAAAAATAAGGGCTCATTCGGTTTGGAGGAAATCAAAACGTAGGAACTAGGAGTAGTATAGGAATTTGATAGGATGGCACTTGCTATCCTAAGGAATTGACTTGCCTCGTTCCTAAGCGTAAAACGAGCTTTGAGTGGATGTGTAGTTTCCTTCAAAAACACAGGAAATGAGTAGTATTCCTACAAAATTCTTGTACGCGTTTCCTACGAACCGAATGCATATATAGGAAATTTTCCTCCGGAATCCTTGTTCCTATGTTTATCCTACGAAAATCCTCCAAACCGAATGAGGCCTAAGCGCCTTGAGAGGTGAGGGTGGGGTTAATGCTATTTTTTAGGAATGAATGAGTTGAGTTCTTTTGGTTGGTAGTTTTGCCCTTGGATCCATGGAGGCATGATGGAGGGGAGGAACGAGCTCCTTGCTTTGAATTTTGGAGGCTGTTCTTGCCAATGAAGAAGGTGAGGAGAGGGAAGCGGGTGCCGGTGGGTAGTTCGCACGAGAGATCGAGGGGAGTGATCGTTTCAACATCAGGGTTGATCGTTGCAATCATGCACTACTAGGAAAAGGCTAATTAGTGGCGCACCTGTTTTGGCCATTAATGGCGCACTACAGGTGCGCCACTATTACCACGTGATGTCTACTACACAACCTTCTCCTTGTAGACGTTGTTGGGCCTCCAAGTGCAGAGGTTTGTAGGACAGTAGCAAATTTCCCTCAAGTGGATGACCTAAGGTTTATCAATCCATAGGAGGCGCAGGATGAAGATGGTCTCTCTCAAGCAACCCTGCAACCAAATAACAAAGAGTCTCTTGTGTCCCCAACACACCCAATACAATGGTAAATTTTATAGGTGCACTAGTTCGGCGAAGAGATGGTGATACAAGTGGTATATGGATGGTAGATAAAGGTATTTGTAATCTGAAAATATAAAAACAGCAAGGTAACGAATGATAAAAGTGAGCGTAAACGGTATTGCAATGCTTGGAAATAAGGCCTAGGGTTCATACTTTCGCTAGTGCAAGTTCCCTCAACAATAATAACATAATTGGATCATATAACTATCCCTCAACATGCAACAAAGAGTCACTCCAAAGTCACTAATAGCGGAGAACAAACGGAGAGATTATGGTAGGGTACGAAACCACCTCAAAGTTATTCTTTCCAATCAATCCGTTGGGCTATTCCTATAAGTGTCACAAACAGCCCTAGAGTTCGTACTAGAATAACACCTTAAGACAAAAATCAACCAAAACCCTAATGTCACCTAGATACTCCAATGTCACCTCAAGTATCCATGGGCATGATTATATGATATGCATCACACAATCTCAGATTCATCTATTCAACCAACACAAAGGACCTCAAAGAGTGCCCCAAAGTTTCTACCGGAGAATCACGACGAAAACGTGTGCCAACCCCTATGGGCGGAACCCGCAAGTTGATCACCAAAACATACATGAAGTGAATCACGTGGTATCCCATTGTCACCACAGATACGCACAGCAAGACATACATCAAGTGTTCTCGAATCTTTAAAGACTCAATCAGATAAGATAAATTCAAAGGGGAAACTCAATCCATTACAAGAGAGTAGAGGGGGGAGAAAACATCATACGATCCAAATATAATAGCAAAGCTCGCGATACATCAAGATCGTATCACCTCAAGAACACGAGAGAGAGAGAGAGAGAGAGATCAAACACATAGCTACTGGTACATACCCTCAGCCCCGAGGGAGAACTACTCCCTCCTCGTCATGGAGAGCACCGGGATGATGAAGATGGCCACCGGAGAGGGATTGCCCCCTCCGGCAGGGTGCCGGAATGGGTCTAGATTGGTTTTCGGTGGCTACGGAGGCTTCTGGTGGCGGAACTCCCGATCTATTGTGCTCCCAGATGTTTTTAGGGTATATGGAGATATATAGGCGGAAGAAGTACGTCAGGGGGGCCACGAGGGGCCCACGAGGGTGGAGGGCGCGTCCAGGGGGGTGGGCGCGCCCCCCTACCTCGTGGCCTCCTCGAAACGTCCCTTACGTGCACTTCAAGTCTTCTAGGCTTCTTTCCTTCCAAAAATGGGTTCCGTGAAGTTTCAGGTCAGTTGGACTCCGCTTGGTTTTCCTTTTCTTCGAAACCCAAAAACAAGGTAAAAACAGAAACTGGCACTGGGCTCTGGGTTAATATGTTAGTCCCAAAAATGATATAAAAGTGTATAATAAAGCCCATAAACATCCAAAACAGTAGATAATATAGCATGGAGCAATAAAAAATTATAGATACGTTGGAGAAGTATCAACATCCCCAAGCTTAATTCCTGCTCGTCCTCGAGTAGGTAAATGATAAAAACAGAATTTTTGATGTGGAGTGCTACTTGGCATAATTTCAATGTAATTCTTCTTAATTGTGGCATGAATATTCAGATCCGAAAGATTCAAGACAAAAGTTCATATTGACATAAAAATGATAATACTTCAAGCATACTAACTAAGCAATTATGTCTTCTCAAAATAACATGGCCAAAGAAAGTTCATCCCTACAAAATCATATAGTTTAGTCATGCTCCATTTTCGTCACACAAGAATGCTCTCATCATGCACAACCCCGATGACAAGCCAAGCAATTGTTTCATACTTTAGTAATCTCAAACCGATAAACCTTCACGCAATACATGAGCACAAGCCATGGATATAGCACTATGGGTGGAATAGAATATGATGATGGGGGTTATGTGGAGAAGACAAAAAAGGATAAAGTATCACATCAACGAGGCTAATCAATGAGCTACGGAGATGCCCATCGATTGATGTTAATGCAAGGAGTAGGGATTGCCATGCAACGGATGCACTAGAGCTATAAATGTATGAAAGCTCAACAAAATAAACTAAGTGGGTGTGCATCCAACTTGCTTGCTCACGAAGACCTAGGGCACCTGAGGAGGCCCGTTGTTGGAATATACAAGCCAAGTTCTATAATGAAAAATTCCCACTAGTATATGAAAGTGACAAAACAAGAGACTCTCTATCATGAAGATTATGGTGCTACTTTGAAGCACAAGTGTGGCAAAGGATAGTAGCATTGTCCCTTCTCTCCTTTTCTCTTATTTGTTTTTGGGCCTTCTCTTTTTTATGGTCTTTCTCTCTTTTTTGGGCCTTCTCTTTTTTTATGGCCTTTCTCTTTTTTGGGCCTTCTTTTTTTTTCTTTTTTTATTCATCACTTGGGACAATGCTCTAGAAAATGATGATCATCACACTTCTATTTATTTACAACTCAATGATTACAACTCGATACTAGAGCAAAGTATGACTCTATATGAATGCCTCCGGCGGTGTACTGGAATTGCGATGAATCAAGTGTGACATGTATGAAAAATTATGAATGGTGGCTTTGCCACAAATACGATGTCAACTACATGATCATGCAAAGCAATATGACAATGATGATGCATGTCATAATAAACGGAATGGTGGAAAGTTGCACGGCAATATATCTCGGAATGGCTATGGAAATGCCATAATAGGTAGGTATGGTGGCTGTTTTGAGGAAGATATAAGGAGGTTTATGTGTGATAGAGCGTATCATATCACGGGGTTTGGATGCACCGGCGAAGTTTGCACCAACTCTCAATGTGAGAAAGGGCAATGCACGGTACCGAAGAGGCTAGCAAGGATGGAAGGGTGAGAGTGCGTATACTCCATGGACTCAACATTAGTCATAAAGAACTCACATACTTATTGCAAAAATCTACAAGTCATCAAAAACCTCGGCACTACGCGCATGCTCCTAGGGGGATAGATTGGTAGGAAAAGACCATCGCTCGTCCCCGACCGACACTCATAAGGAGGACAATCAAATAACACCTCATGTTTCAAATTTGTTACACAACATTTACCATACGTGCATGCTACGGGACTTGCAAACTTCAACACAAGTATTCCTCAAATTCACAACTACTCAACTAGCACGACTTTGATATTACTACCTCCATATCTCAAAACAATCATCAAGCATCAAACTTCTCTTAGTATTCAATACACTCATAAGAAAGAATTTTTTTACTAATCTTGAATACCTAGCATATTAGGATTATTAAGCAAACTACCATGCTATTTAAGACTCTCAAAATAATCTAAGTTAAGCATGAGAGATCAATAGTTTCTATAAAACAAAACCACCACCGTGCTCTAAAAAGATATAAGTGAAGCACTAGAGCAAATGACAAACTACTCCGAAAGATATAAGTGAAGATCAATGAGTAGTCGAATAATTATGCAACTATGTGAAGACTCTCTAACATTTAATAATTTCAGATCTTGGTATTTTATCCAAACAGCAAGCAAAACAAAATAAAATAACATCTAAGAATATCAAACATCATGTGAAGAAGCAAAAACTTAGGATCAACCGATACTAACCGATAGTTGTTGAAGAAGAAAGGTGGGATGCCAACCGGGCATCCCCAAGCTTAGACGCTTGAGACTTCTTGAAATATTATCTTGGGGTGCCTTGGGCATCCCCAAGCTTGAGCTTTTGTGTCTCCTTAATTCCTCTCATATCACGGTCTCCCTAAATCTCAAAAGCTTCATCCACACAAAACTCAACAAGAACTCATGAGATAAGTTAGTATAAACCATTGCCAAAACCTTATCATACTCTACTGTAGCAAATCACTAAAATTATTATTCAACATTTAATACTAAATCCCTCTGCATATTTAATAGTCATATCCTTAAATAGAATCATTAAAGAAGCAAACAATGCAAACATAACAGCAATCTGCCTAAACAGGACAGTCTGTAAAGAATGCAGCAACATCCATACTTCCCTAGCTCAAAAAATTATGAAATAAAATTACCACTGTAGTAAATTTATCAGATCTTAATATGCAAAAGGTTTCAACATTTTATCACATTCTGGCTTTTCTAGGGAATTATTGCAACAGCGGTAAACTTTATGTTTTCAAACGGCAACACGTGGACTTCTAAAATAGGCATAGTAAAGGCTATCAATGCCACTTTTATTGACATAAAAGATTCAAAACATTGTTCTAAATAACAGAAAGAAAATCCTAACAAAATAAATTGACGCTCCAAGCAAAACACATATCATGTGGCGAATAAAAATATAGGTTCAAGTAAAGTTACCGATGAACAAAGACGAAAGAGGGGATGCCTTCCGGGGCATCCCCAAGCTTAGGCTTTTGGTTGTCCTTGAATATTACCTTGGGGTGCCTTGGGCATCCCCAAGCTTGGGCTATTTCCACTCCTTATTCCATAGTCCATCGAATCTTTACCCAAAACTTGAAAACTTCACAACACAAAACTTAACAGAAAACTCGTAAGCTCCGTTAGTATAATAAAGCAAATCACCATCATAAGGTACTGTAGTGAACTCATTCTTTATTTATATTGGTGTTAAACCTACTGTATTCCAACTTCTCTATGGTTTATAAACTCTTTTACTAGCCATAAATTCATTAAAATAAGCAAACAACACACAAAAAACAGAATCTGTCAAAAACAGAACAGTCTGTAATAATCTGGATCAAACGTATACTTATGGAACTCATAAAATTATCAAATAAATTGCTGGACCTGAGAAATTTATCTATTAATCATCTTAAAAAATAATTAACTAAATATCACTCTCCAAATAAAAATGGAAGCAATTCTCGTGAGCGCTAAAGTTTATGTTTTTTACAGCGTGATCAACAAGACTTTCCCCAAGTCTTCCCAAAGGTTCTACTTGGCACAAACACTAATTAAAAGCATAAAACCACATCTAAACAGAGGATAGATGAATTATTTATTAATAAAAAAGGAACAAAAAGCAAGTAACACAAATAAAATTGGGTTGCTTCCCAACAAGCACTATCGTTTAATGCCCCTAGCTAGGCATGATGGTTTCAATGATGCTCAAAAAGATTAGAATTGAAACATAAAGAGAGCATCATGAAGAATATGACTAGCACATTTAAGCCTAACTCACTTCCTATGCATAGGGATTTTGTGAGCAAACAACTTATGGGCACAATAGTCAACTAGCATAGGAGGGCAAAACAAGCATAACCTCAAAACTTTAAGCACATAGAGAGGAAACTTGATATTATTGCAATTCTTACAAGCATGTATTCCTCCCTCATAATAATTTTCAGTAGCATCATGAATGAATTCAGCAATATAACCAGCACCTAAAGCATTCTTTTCATGATCTATAAGCATAGAAATTTTATTACTCTCCACACAAGCGAAATTCTTCTCATTAATAGTAGTGGGAGCGAACTCAACAAAGTAACTATCATAGGATTGAAAATTGAAATCAAGATGACAAGTTTCATTGTTATTATTATTCTTTAAAGCATATGTGTCATCACAATAATCATCATAGATAGGAGGCATGCTTTCATCATGATAAATTTGCTCATCAAAACTTGGGGAACAAAAAATATCATCTTCATCAAACATAGCTTCCCCAAGCTTGTGGCTTTGCATATCATTAGCATCATGGATATTCAAGGAATTCATACTAACAACATTGCAATCATGCTCGTCATTCAAATATTTAGTGCCAAACATTTTATAGAATTCTTCTTCTAGCACTTGAGCACAATTATCCTTTCCATCATCCTCACGAAAGATATTAAAAAGGTGAAGCGTATGAGACAAACTCAATTCCATTTTTTATATAGTTTTATTTTATAAACTAAGTTGTTGATAAAAATAAGAAAATAAAAGACTCGATTGCAAGATCTAAAGATATACCTTCAAGCGCTAACCTCTCCAGCAACGGCGCCAGAAAAGAGCTTGATGTCTACTACACAACCTTCTCCTTGTAGACGTTGTTGGGCCTCCAAGTGCAGATGTTTGTAGGACAGTAACAAATTTCCCTTAAGTGGATGACCTAAGGTTCATCAATCCGTAGGAGGTGTAGGATGAAGATGGTCTCTCTCAAGCAACCCTGCAACCAAATAACAAAGAGTCTCTTGTGTCCCCAACACACCCAATACAATGGTAAATTGTATAGGTGCACTAGTTCGGCGAAGAGATGGTGATACAAGTGGTATATGGATGGTAGATAAAGGTATTTGTATTCTCAAAATATAAAAACAGCAAGGTAAGGAATGATAAAAGTGAGCGTAAACGGTATTGCAATGCTTGGAAATAAGGCCTAGGGTTCATACTTTCGCTAGTGCAAGTTCCCTCAACAATAATAACATAATTGGATCATATAACTATCCCTCAACATGCAACAAAGAGTCACTCCAAAGTCACTAATAGCGGAGAACAAACGAAGAGATTACGGTAGGGTACGAAACCACCTCAAAGTTATTCTTTCCAATCAATCCGTTGGGCTATTCCTATAAGTGTCACAAACAGCCCTAGAGTTCGTACTAGAATAACACCTTAAGACAAAAATCAACCAAAACCCTAATGTCACCTAGATACTCCAATGTCACCTCAAGTATCCGTGGGCATGATTATATGATATGCATCACACAATCTCAGATTCATCTATTCAACCAACACAAAGGACCTCAAAGAGTGCCCCAAAGTTTCTACCGGAGAATCACGACGAAAACATGTGCCAACCCCTATGGGCGAAACCCGCAAGTTGATCACCAAAACATACATGAAGTGAATCACGTGGTATCCCATTGTCACCATAGATATGCACAGCAAGACATACATCAATTGTTCTCAAATCTTTAAAGACTCAATCCGATAAGATAACTTCAAAGGGGAAACTCAATCCATTACAAGAGAGTAGAGGGGCGATAAAACATCATACGATCCAAATATAATAGCAAAGCTCGCGATACATCAAGATCGTATCACCTCAAGAACACGAGAGAGAGAGAGAGAGAGAGAGAGAGAGAGAGAGATCAAACACATAGCTACTGGTACATACCCTCAGCCCTGAGGGAGAACTACTACCTCCTCGTCATGGAGAGCACCGGGATGATGAAGATGGCCACCGGAGAGGGATTGCCCCCTCCGGCAGGGTGCCGGAACGGGTCTAGATTGGTTTTCGATGGCCACGAAGGCTTCTGGCGGCGGAACTCCCGATTTATTGTGCCCCCGGATGTTTTTAGGGTATATGGAGATATATAGGCGGAAGAAGTACGTCAGGGGGGCCACGAGGGTGGAAGGCGCGCCCAGGGGGTGGGCGCGCCCCCCTACCTCATGGCCTCCTTGAAGCTTCCCTTACATGCACTTCAAGTCTTCTGGGCTTCTTTTCTTCCAAAAATGGGTTCCGTGAAGTTTCAGGTCAATTGGACTCCGTTTGGTTTTCCTTTTCTTCGAAACTCTAAAACTAGGTAAAAACAGAAACTGGCAATGGGCTCTGGGTTAATAGGTTAGTCCCAAAAATGATATAAAAGTGTATAATAAAGCCCATAAACATCCAAAACAGTAGATAATATAGCATGGAGCAATCAAAAATTATAGATACGTTGGAGACGTATCACCACGCCACTAGTAACAAATACTAATGGCGCACCTCTGATGCGCCATTAGTATTGTAGGTAACAGTGGCGCACCCTGTAGTGCGCCATTACTATTGCTACAGGTGCGCCACTGGTAACTTTTTTTGAATTTTTTTTATTTTTTCTGAATTTTGAAGGCGGGAAAATAGTAGTGGCGCACCGTCTAACCCCCATCGTGCGCCATTGCTATTTTTGAATTTTGAATTTGGATCTAGATCGTGATTTTTTTGCTTGTTTTTTGCATGATATTTTTTCAAATTTTGTTCTCGTCTTTGGATCTTGTACGTTCTTTTGCCGGAGAGGAGTTCACCGGAGAGGAGGGTCGAGGTCACCGAAGAGGAGGAGGAAGGAGGAGGAGGTCACCGGGGAGGAGCTCGCCTACATCGCCGGAGAGGAGGAGGAGGTCGCCGGAGAGGAGTTCACCGGAGAGGAGGGAGGAGAAACCGTGAG